>NC_090931.1:132174753-132512253 GCF_040938575.1 Ambystoma mexicanum
GATTAAGTTCATGGGGTGGGTGGGGCAAAAGGCAAGTGCAGAACTGTTAAAGAATCATCATGCAAGATGAGAATAATAGTGCAAATAAGACAATTGCAAGGGTAACCGTTCTGCATGGAGGACTGGGGGTGAAATAAGTGCATGGCAAAGGACGGGTATCATAAGTTCATGGTCTTATTAGGCTGAAGGAGTGCAGCACTCCTAGGTCATAAAAGAAAGGCAATAGCTAGAAGAGAGGGCGTGCATGACTGCTGTGTGGAAGAGTACTATATCAAAAGCTTTTTTCGAAATGGCGATATAGCAAAAAGTGCTTTTGTTTATAGAGAAAGCAAGGTAGGGGTGTTGAGCGTTTCACAGAAGTGACACAAAACGTTGCAAGGAAGGTACCCGTGGAGATCTCATATTTGCACTCATTTCTTTATACCTAATAGGGATCGAAATTAAGATTTGATAAACGGGAGCAAAAGGCATCTCGTGGGTGTCCAGCATTAACCACTGACCAGGAGCTACTATTGGGGAACAAGGACTTCGTAAATGGCGGTCCGCTTTACCTGTCATGTGTCCAAATGTTTATAGATTGTCTCAAATGCAGAGTTAAATCCTTATAGGTGTGTTTGTCCAGCATCAGTTGGCCTGGGGAGTCAAATGTGGCTCCTGGTAGCTGTTGGTGATAAACTAACCAGGCTCTTCTAGGCTACACGCAGGAGGTAAATGGCTACCAGCTCCCTGCAATGTCGAACCCTGCCTAACTTGCAAACTGGAGCAAGTATGGGATGGCCTGGAGCATCGTGAGGTGCACAGGGGCGCGTGCAATTCGCAAAGATGTGCTCAAGACCTGCAGGTTTGCTCCAGTTTTGATCTTCAGAACTCAGGTATGGGTAGCATCTGCAAATCGAAATTAGTTATTGCCATCTCCTGGTTTGCTCCAATGCATATATTTGGGAATCGGGGTCAAAATGTCACCCCATATTGTAGTTTTGTCTCAAATGCTGTGCTAAACGGGAGGTTTAGGACTCTGTTGAAAGTAGGGCAGTATATCCCCGTCTCCTGCATAATTGTGCAGGGAGACTTGCACTGATCTGAACAGAGTGTGGTGAATTTTACAAGGTGCAGTGGTTGTGGATGTCGTGCTATCCTTTCCAGGCCTTGTCACCTTTTCATGGCGGCTCCAGGAGCTGGTCATGTAGAACAGATGCCGTTAGTCGCAGCGAGTCTGATGCGAGTGTAAACATTTGCAGGCAGTGTTCCCCATTGTCGCCCAGCTGATGCAATATTTGCTTTCTCCTTTACTCCCTTGCTACCTGGTGTTCTTCCAAAAAGTGCCCGTAGCCGCATCGGCGTGCTGGGGCCACAGCGCACGCGCGAACGTTTGACCTGAAGACGTGCCCACGCTCTGTGCGCCTGTACGTTCACGTTACAGAGCTCGCGCGCTCAAGCAACGCACGTAAACCATGGGACTATGTTAAGCACTACACTGAGATCTGCACAAGTCCCAGAGCAGATTTTTTTCAAATATTGAAGCTGTTTTATCAACCACGATTTATTTCACGGGAGTTCTTGTAAATGCGAAATGGTCCAAGGTTCTAGGCGACCGATTCACAGATGCAAACTTTTCAGAGTGGGCTCCAGGGTCACTTGTGTTTGACCCTCTCCCATTGCACGCCTTAAAAAAACGATGCATATTTGAGAAATTTTCCATAACCCTGCCTATCACCCTTAAATGGCATTTTGTGGAACCTCACGCACATGACAGAATATTTATTTTAGGATAATCTTTACTTTTTTCTGAAAAGCCACATTAAAAAATATTTTTCTCACCCAAAACTCTTAATCTGAAAACTATACCAGTCAAAGCCGAAAATTACGCCTCATATCCACGAGTCGCAGGTCTAACAGTGAGAACCTGCACCCATCCGTGAGCAAGCCACGGACTGCCACATTGCAAAGCGTGGCATTATGATTCTACGCCTTGAAGCCACTTGTGACTGTCATAGTTGGTCATGCAAATGATCATGAAATAGTTAACTACATTTTGCGGGTCACTCGCTGCCAGGGAACGTGACACTGCGCAGTCAATGGATCAGGAGGGTTGTCTGCATGTTGGCCCCAATCTTGTAAAAAGAGGCTCTGGCACACAGCTGCACCACCAGCGGTAACCATCGCCTGGATGAAGCTTGTACAAGCAGCAGGGGGTGTGCTCGGCCCAGGGTCTGGCCTGTCACATGCACTCTTCTCGGACCTGCTCCACAAACGCAAAGTGTGAGTAGGGCAAAAAAAATAATGATGGCGGCGTAAAATAAAGTCCCACATCCGCTACTTAAAGTGTCTCACGTTGACGTTTCAACAAAATGTTTAAGTAATATGTTTTTTGGTGACAATGGGTCCCCTTTACGAGTTTAGCGGTGCAGGAAAAAGTGGCGTTAACCGAATTACTGCATCTTTACCACACCTCCCAATGCTGAGTTTTGTGGCAAACTGTAGAGGACAAACTGGGTGGATGTCCTTCTGCAGTGTATCGGCAAAACATAGCAGAATTACCTGCATGAACGGGTGCTAACACCGCCTGACTGCCACTTGTAATCTGGCAATAAACCCGCTAAAACGAATGGCGATAGCAGTGCTTGAGATTGGCATCACTTAACACATGAAATACCACCAGACTCGCGAAGAGGCCCAATGTGTGGCCGGTGGTTGATTTTTAAAACAAGTTGACCCTCTTACATGGGTCAAAACTGGAATGGGACTAGCGCACCAAGTCATCTGGCAGCCCTGCATTGGCCCACACATCCTGCATGCAGTGCGCTCTTTGGCCGCCCACCCTGTCTGGCATTGCCGTGTTGCCCCATAGGCCACCTTGAGCCTGCACAGAGAACAGGCTTTGCTCGGGATGCAGCTGGGAGTGGTCCTGTTCCACGGATGCATCTATTGCAGCTTTTCCTGGTGCAGAACAGGCAGGCGGGGAATGGTGGTGCCTGCCTCCAATACCACGGCTACATCCTGCCGGTGAAAGCAGCTTGGGCAGTGGCAGTGACTGGAACCACCATAACAAACAGGAGCTGTGAGATTGGCGTCCATGCCATATTGAGTGATTTCAGATAGCATCTTATGACTGCAGGAAAAGTGCAGGGGATGCAGCGACTTCAGGAGAATGGTGCTGTGCAGTGATTGCAAAAGTAGACTTCAAATAGCGAGTGCTGTCATGGGCGTAATTTTAGGGGGGGACAGGGGTGTTTGTCCCTACCAACTTTCATGACACACCATTGTGTCCCCATTCATTTGGCTGGGGCACCTTTTCTTCGGATGTCATGTCCCCCCTCAACATTTTCAGCAAAGTTACTTCACTGAGTGCTGAGCAAGGCTGCATTGGTAGCTGTGCAGCCACAGCAGCAGTTCTTTAAAAGGGTCAGCAAAGGGCCATATAAGATGCTAGCGCTTAAAAGACTGGATTGGATACAGGTGTCCCTGATGACCCCGTCCAGATGACCCCATGGGCAATGCCTATCATGTAAATTCACTACCCTTCCTAATGTGTTGAGTTTTAAGCAGCTGTGATGCACCCATGCCATTTTGTGGACCGAGTTGACCAACATGTCTATTGGATTGTTCGCCCACCCTCTCAATTGTAAAATGAGGGCAGCTTACAGGTAAGACGGGCACTTTAAACGGGTTGAGATTTTATGATGGGATGGCGTAGGGTACATCTAAAATTAACCTGGTGGGGGGGAAATTTCCCTCGGTATTCTGAGTCTCTGGTGTGCTGTTTCTGTTAACGTTTTAACCCCTCAAGTGCTAAAGACATAACATATATGTCCTCCTACATGTAATCTTCCATGCGGTTAGTGCTGAAGGAAAAACTCCCGCCACAGCAAAAGGGTTCACTCTCTCCACCTTCGTTCATGTACTTTATGATTATCACCAGAAGAATATCTTGCTAGCATGATTGGGCAACAGTTCTAAATACTATATATATATATATATAATATATATATATATAGCACCCAGTTTTATCCATATTTAGTTTTTCAGCATTTATGTCTGTATTTATCCATATTCATTTTCTGCCCATTTTTTTTGTATTTACCCACTAAAAGGAGTCAGAAGTAAGAGTTGGACACGAAGGTGGTATGTTTTTGGGTAAAGACTTTTTTAAGTAATAAGATGTTTGGAAAAGGCCTTTCTGTCCCTATGTCTAGGAGGGATTTCCCTGCGTCCAGGGAAACTAGTGGAATGGTCAGGCATTCCAAAACTATAGAGTTAGCCACTATGGCGGCCGCAAACCCTTCTTCTGTCCCTTCAATAATAGTCTAAGAATAATGTGCTATTAAGTCTTTTCTCGAACTCTACTCTTGATAGTATTTTTGTGAAACAGAAAAGTTCTCCGCTGCGCTGGTGTTTAAGTGGTAAAGAAAGTAATATTCTAAAATACAAAGTTCTAGAGCTAGGGTGGAGCTCCTTTTCCCTAGACTTCTTATTCTCCTTTAACGCTGTTTAGCATATGAAGGATTGTCTCTTCTATACCCTCTTGGCCTCCTGCCACCTTACTTCCTTTATAAACGTGGAGATCCTTTTTATCACTCCTAGAGTCATAGGTTTCCTGTTTTTTGTTTTCTTGGATGGGCGGAGTCCAGACTTCCAGGAATATAGTTGGCTTGATTCTTCCTCTTGTCAAATTACGAAATTGTATATAAGGTTTTCGTTATCTCTTTCATTAGAAATGTCATCCTTTTAGGATTTGCTTTCTCATATGGGTACACGTTTTTGACTGGCACAATGTTGTTGTTTTGCCTTGGTTTGCTCTCCTGCCAATTAGGCAGTTGTCTCTGTGTTTGTTACTTCAGGGTCCCTGACCCTCTCTGTGAGGTGCGGGTCTTCGACTTGCACAGTGGCATTGCCTCCCCTTGGTTCATGCTCCTGCCAAGTGGACAACTCTCTCTAGCTTCCTTCAGGGTACCAGGCCCTCTCTTTGCAGTTCACTTGCTCAGGCCCATGCCTCCCCAGACCTCATGCCACTCCAGAGCAACCCGCGTACCTGTTTCTTCTCTCCAGGTCAGAATGGGTTTTCTCCAGGCTTCTGCCGCTTCCCTGGAGGCTCCGGTCACTGTCAGGGTTACGTAACGGTTGGCAGCGGTTCATTTGGTGTCTGCTCCTTCCCAGTTGGGTGTCCAGGATCATTTGCTGGTGATATGGGACCATGGCGGTCTCTCAGGGCAGTGACGTGAGTAGTCCTGGTGTCAGGGACCTCTCTTGTGCTTTTCCCCTCTGTATTCGGTTTACCAGGGGCTAGCCCTCCTCTCGCTCTCCGCTTCCCTGCTTGCAGCTGCAGCTGAGGCTGAACACATTTGAAATTCCTGTGAAGGATAATTATACTGCTTTGGGCCAATCACTGGTCACTTGAGTCTAGTCCGCTCGTTCTGTTTTTTCAGGCATAATCCTTGTACTCGCTGCCCCCCTCTTCGTCCCAGTACTAGCATTAAAGCATATGTCTGATATCTGGAAGTCTTTGGATTCTCATAGTTGTCTGCTCAGCCAGATGGAGTACATTGGCAAAAAACATGTCAGTTCAATCTGAACAGGTATAAGAATGATTTAAAGAGGGGGAAGGAGTGTGGTCTATTACATTGGTTAGACATTGCGTTCCTTGGTGGTATTGGTCCCCAATGTTAGTGTACAGTACTTTCGTCACACACTTTCTCTTGTGTGTTACCAGCCAGAGCAGTATTGTACTGAGGATACAGTGTCCTACCACCTATAAAAGGGTCTCCCAGTAGGGAAAAAGGAGCGACATCCTCCGATTCGTCATACCACATGTATTATTTATCATGGAAAAAGATAATCGGCAAACAGCATTTTTCTGCATTTATTTTAATGAAAATAATGCATTTATTAAATGTATTCCACTGTCGGCTCCATGCTCATCATAGCAAATGGCTGCTCCTGTGTATGCTGATGACCTAAGATATATGTAGTCAGCAATATGAAGGACCCTACTATTTTGTACATTATTTTTACACCTTCCTTGCAATGAGTTTGGCATGTTGTACATGATGCAATGCATGGGAAACCAAGCAAAAAGACCTGTTCTTGTTGTATTAATACAGGCAGAAAGCAGATTAATTTCCATCTGTATCTATGTGTAAAAATCAGTAAGAGCAGAAAAAAGGGAACCTTAAATAAATATACTTAACATAACGATGGGGAAGCACCGCAAAGCCCATTTCCCCTGCACTTCTGTCTTCATAGCTGAAAACCTAATGCAGGGAGGCTGGTTTTCTCCCCCGGCACCTTCTGTGGACTGTCTCCGGTGCAACTAAACAGGCTGGCACCCGTACCACCGGAAAGAGGTAAGCATGACGTTGCCTTTTATTGCAGACATCAAAAGAACTGTCGGTTGCACAGCGTGGCCTTTCAAACGCCCTCGTTAAACGAAGTGCCTTGAAATAACAGGCGGCAAGGTAGGCCTGTCTTTTAATCTGCCATCGTGCCCATGCACGTTGTCATGTCTGTGCCAATCCCATTCAGGAGATTGTTTGGGACAGTTAATCCGTTGAACAATATGACCCAGTCCGAGGTGTATGTTCCAGCCGCATTATGTGAACCAAAGCAAATCTCTTTAAGACCTGGGCAAGGGAGGACAAGGTGGCAAATCAGGGCCACTCCCTGATGCTCACGGATCACAGAAGAACGAGCACAGTGTAAGGGTCTGACACAGTGGTGGCATGTTTGTTGGCTAAGACTTTTATCAGTAAAAGTCAAAGAATAAAAAAGCCTATCTTGCCCTATTACTATGAGGGGTTGTCCTGCCTCAACAAAAATACTGAGCACTCTTTCAGGATGTTCGTAAAGTAAAATGTCCACAGTCCTGTGGCCAAACCTTTTTCCGTTTACACTAACAAACGGAAACTGTGTGCCTTCTTAATCCAGAAGGAAGCCCTTCTCATTCTGAATGTAGACTCCAAGGCTCAATTTTGCAAAAGAATCATTAACTTCAAAGTTGACTTCTTAAATGCTCATTCCAACATATACACAACACAGTTCCCAGGCCTCGTGAGGGAACCTCTTCCTCTATCCACGCTTCAGTTCACAAATGTTCTATCCTGTCCAGTTCACTAGCCTGCCAGACCTGACCATAGACTTCACGCCTTACAAAACTATGTAACAAAAATCTCTCTCTCCAGGTCACCAATGTGATGTCAAGTCCAGTTCACTATCCTGCTAGACTTGATTACATATTTTACAGTTCCAAAATTTATTTCTCTCTTGGGCAAAGGGTCCCCGGCCCTTTGTTCTGATCTCTAATGCCTCTTCTCCTTCTTGACCCCAGATCTCTCTGGACTGTTTCTGTGTCTCACTTGTTTGTTGTCACTTTTTTCTTTTCTCTTAGCTCCAGATGTTTTTATACTTTCTTGGGGTCTTCCTAATTCACTCTGGGCTCCAGCACACTGATTATATTTGTCTTTGTGCTGCTGTGGGCCCTCTGGTGTGCACTGGTGGGGCTTCCCTGCTTTATATGGGTCCCAGACCCTAATCTTCTTTGGGATCCCCGTCCCTATTTCACCTGATACCCACTTGAACAGACCTGGCATACTCTCCTGCCAGGCACTGTTCAACATAGGCTTTTTCACAAAGTTTGAATCAAATTGTATAATTCTTCTATTATCCTCTTTGGGATGGATTTATGTGGTTCACAGTGTTCATTATTCCTCTGTGTTATCCCATTGTATTTCTTGGTTTGTATGTATGTACCTCCTCAATCAGTTTTGCTCCCTCCGTGCCCCAATAGCCGGTCCAACCCTTTCCCTACCTTGGTACAGTCTCCAGTCTCACCTGACTGCAGAGCAGTATTTCTGTGTGGCTGCCGCACTCGGCAATCTGTCTCCGGCGGCTCTGCAGTGTTCGACTCTCCCTCGCGTCCTTGGCTGTGCGTGTTTTTGTTCTTGGTTCGCTTTCTCGGGTCGGGTGTCCCTTCTCTCTGCCACCGGCCAGGTCCTTGTTGCTTGAACCGCTTGGAGAGTTGCTTCTCTCCCTGACAGCCTCTCTGCTTCCAGACTTCGAGTCCATCACCATGGAACCAGTGTCTCGTTCCTCACTCTTTCAGGGCTGGCTTGACGCTCCAAGTCCTCCTTCCCTTTGTATAATTGAAGCTGCCTCTTGGAAGCGGCACAGCGTATGTTGGTTGCACCTTGGGCTTCTGCCTCCTTGTCCTTTCTTTCTTGCATCAGTGGTGATTTGGATTTTCCATGGGTAAACCTCTCTTTCTCGTCCCAGTATGTGTAATGAAACCCTCTACTCTACTGAAACACATAGAGGTGTGTGTGGGACCAGAGAGGACCAGTGAGGTGTAAGGACAATGGGGCCACCAATGGAGGGGCATATACTGCGTTCTCCCAAAGGTATGGTCACTGGTCCCATGGATGGTTTTCCTCCCCATGAGATCCGCCCTCTGAGTACCACCCCCAGTGGGACTATCGGGTAGCGGCTTCCTGGCCTCCTGAGAAGGGGCTTCCCTCATGGAAGCAGTGACAATACCCTGGGATTCGTCCCAATAAGACATTCAGGCAGGCCTTGGGCCATGTTGCAAAAGGACAAGAGGTCACCTTCTCTGGGCCCTTGATATACGCAAATGTACGCAAAACTGGATTGCACATTTATTTGATCAGATCACAGGGCTTAGTTGATCATGTGCATGCAGCAAAGATCAGTGTATAAACTGCTGACCTGAGGCTTTCATTTGTTCAGACTACATCGTTTAGGCCCATCGAGTTGGGATAATAACACCTGCTATTTATAACTCTTCAAAGTTGCAAGCCTTTGGTTGTCAGTGTTATAAAAATAGTTCCTTGTTAGTTTATTTGTATGGTACACCGCCTTAACCACATTACCATGAGTGTGTGTATGTGTGGGGTGAACATGGCCATATGCTCGTAACAGGAGTTCCCCAAGCCCTTCCCTTATGTTTGTATTTTGCACTTTGCTTCTGATCCTCATTCATTCCTCACTCTGCAACTCCTTCCCTCCCTGCCCCTCGCCATTGCTAAATACCTGTTTCCCACTCTGTGCCTCACTTTGCCCCTCATCACTTTCCCCTTTGTGCTCCCCACCATTGCTCCCATCAGTTTAACACTGCACCCCTTTCCCTGTGATTTCAGGGGATGGTCTTAGTACACGACTTGCCACTCTACACATTGCAATCAATGGAGGGTTGAAGGCCAACTGTAGTCAACTTTTTTGGACAGCCTGTAGTTGCTCCTCATTCCATAACCTTTGGGGGGAGGGTTAGGGGTCAGGGGTATGTCGTCATTTTACTGAAGGGGAACTACTTGGCTTTAATAAATGTCCACACGTGGAGCTTCTCTTGCTGTCAACACCAAGAACAGTACGAACCTGGAAAAGATCTGTATCAGAGGCTAGGGAGGATAGCTCAGCGGCAACGTGCTCGCCTTGGAAGCAAGACGACACAGAGCAATACAGGTTCGATCCGCGGGTGCACGCTTACAAACCTCTGGGTATTAAGTGCGTTATAAATAACCAATCATATTATATCAATATAGCACTTACGGTTCCAATCAAATTTAAGACACACAGAGGGTTGGATTGGGGCAATCATATTTATTTCTTCATTGGCATTTATAAGATGCCAGGTACGAACGCAGCAGCTTTATAGCACGTCCAAAGTAAAGGGCATTTGATCTTTTGCAGGCTTTCAAAACATATCAGTTAAGTGCCAGGAAAGGCAACTCGACGAAGTGCAACAATACAGAAAAGTGCAGAGGACAGAGAGGAAGCTGAAGTGCAGAAGGCATAAAAAATTCAAGGAGTGCCATGTGGGATGAAGAAACAAGAGCCAACCAGGAGGCTCTGGTAGGTACTGACTACATCTAGCTTCCTAGGAAGGTTCACTTTGACCGTGCACTGCGTGTCTTAATGCCAAAGATTTTCTGAGGAACAGTGTCAATGTTTTTGGGTAACTGAAGATGATTCTCCACAGATCTGTTGGCAACAGGGCTCCCTTTCCAGAGGGTGGCCCTCGCCGGATCAAGAGTTCTACCTCCCAGTTTCTTTATCTTACATGATGCAACCGCCACATAGACCTGCATCTCGTGGACCTCACGGGTGTGTACAGCGGGTATTTCTTCACCTTATAGCTGAGGCAGGCTCGGTCAGTGTTCCGGTAGGCTCTGTGGACGAGGCAGAGAACTTAGAAGCAAATGCGTGGTCCAACAGGAAACCAAGGCCGGAGAGCAATGCAGACACAATGTGACGTCATAGATTGAGGCCAAGGATTAACCTGGCTGCTTTGTTTGGGGTAATCTAAAGTTGTTTACGTTTTTTTCGGGTGGCCCATTGAAAAACTATTGCAAAATTCGAGACACGAGAGCTCCATGGCACATGTGACTTGAATTCTTTGCATCCTGTTCAGCAGCTGAAGGCGGGGCCCAATGGCATGTAGTAGAGAAGGGGATTTCCTTGTGATTGCTTGAATGTCTAGCAAGAAGAGAGGTCTGTTGAAGATGAATCCCTCTGTTTTATGGGCGGAGGAGCGGTCATTAGGGGCGCCGGGAGGGTGTGGGGGTGAGGGGCTAGGCCAAGCGAAAGGGACAAGAGGTGGAATGGAATTGTCCAAATCGATCATCCCTGTCCTCCTAGCACTGAGACAAATGCTATAGTCAATTATCCAGTTCTTGATCTATAGGAGGCAATCGGGGGTGTGATGCAGGTCAGCTGGTCTTCTCTAGAACCTGAACGCAGTCTGCCTGCCATCTGCATAGGTGCGGAAGATCGGTCGCAGGGCACAATTTGACGTGGGTCGCAGTGCACAATTTGATGTGGGTCGCAGGGCACAGTTTGACGTGGGTCGACAAAAGGTTTAAGGCCACTTTTACAGAGCCACAGCAACAGGGTGGATCCTTGAGGAACTCTGCAGCTTTGAATGGAATGTTTGGAGCGAAAGTCCCCTGACCTGACCAGAAGCCCCCTGTCTGACGAGGAGGAAAACCATTCTAAGGCAATACCTGCAAAGATTTCTGCAGCTGAAGACCCCAGATAGGCACAGATACCCAAGAAGACATGCAGTATTGGCATGTCTGCACCATGGCTACTCATTATTGGCCTTCGTGGTGTTTGGGGCTGCAACTCCCATGATCCTGCACCACTTTGTTGGCTAAGTTTATGTGAGGTAAAGTCCAGAACATCTGGAGAGCCGCTCAATGAGAACACCGTTACACTCCTGCCTTTGGCAGTCCATCTCGTATTATCAAGTCGAAGCTCATCAAAATGGGAGTTTTGCTCAAGTTTGCACCAATGCGCAATTGAATAGTTTTATAAGGGGGCAACCTCTGTCCGGTTCAAGTCCCTGTCCAAATCAAGTCACCCTATTGGTCGTTTGACCTGCTGTAGGGGTATTACCCAAATTGACATTTTACAATTGACCTTTTGCACAATTGACCTAATTATAGTGGCCCTATTTAACTTTCTGCACAATAGACCTTTATATTATTTTAGTTATTTTATAAATGTATTGGGTTGGTTTTGGATTATAAATATAAGGGGATTGGGTGGGGGGTTGCAGTGGGTTTTGGATTGGGTGGAGGGTAGCAGGGGGTTTCCCCCGCATATCTGTCCTAATTGACCTTCTAAATTAGGTCAATTCTCCCGAGGTCAATTGTCCTGAGGTTAATTGTGAAAAGGTCAATTAGTATGCAACCGCTGTAGGCACCAGAAGAAGCCATTCTTTAAGGTCATTGATGCAGTACCACATCTTCCATTCTTTATTCAGGCTTGCATGGCAGGCCGACCACGCCACTCTTTTTAAAGAAATGACATAACCTTGCATAACACATCAAGACGGACCCTAGTTAAAGAGCAGTGATGCAGCGCCTGCTCGCAGACCATTACTAGAGCCTCAACAGACGGAAATATAATTCAGTGAAAACTCAAAGCTGGTCATGCCCGTTTTGCCCACATAAGAGGGGAGGCGGCAGCTTGGGCAAGGCAAGGGTCACTGACCACATCATTTGATCAGAGTGCGAGAGAATTTCAGACAGTGTAAACGGAGGCCACCTTCCTCAAGGAACACATACATGGGGGGCCGGTGGCTTATGCAGGGGCTGCCGGCCTCACATACAAAAGTGGGTGTGGCTGAACTGCTGGCATGGCTCCGGCTGCCCGCAATACAAACAAATGCAGTTTCAATGGTTGTCGCTGCTGTCGCATGATGCTCTGTCGTCCATGTCCCCTCTACAAAGTTTGATGTCCTCCAGCCTTGGCGTATCTTTCATTGGGCAGTAAATCCGAGGCTACTCCATCCGCTGGAGGCCTCACCAACATCCACCAATGAAGGGCCTATGCCCAGAATCTGGGTAGGAGGCATTCACCTCTCTTGGAGTACTTGGCAGCTCAGGAGGTGCTCCTCTCAAGTGTGGTCAATCGTCCCGGTTTTTCCGTGACTGTCCCGATCTCCTGGGTGGTGTTCCTCGTCCCGCACACAGCATTGGGGAAAGTCCAGACCTTGCTCCTCTGCAGTAGCATCACAGCCCAAATCCTTCCCAGCACCAGTTCGCATGTGTTTCGCATGATAGTCAGTGGTCGAAGTGTACGAAATGAAGTAGTGGAACTATGTTCCCTGCTGGCTTGCCCCTGCTCCCCACAAACCCTATTGCCACAACCCATCCCACACACAATACACCCCCCAAACACTTGCACCTGCTGTTTAAGGGAATGTTCAGTGCAGTGCACTGAAAGTGAAGGTTTAAACTTCTTCCTACACTTTTACTTTAAAACAAAACCATTCCGGAACGGTTTCTTTTTAAAATAAAAGTATAGGAGCTGTACAAGGTAATTTAAAAAAGTATAGGAGCACCACTCCCGACCGCTCCCGCTCACTTCGACCACTGATGATAGTTCGAAGCACAGGAAAGTGCAGCAGCTTCCGTGAGATTCTGCTTCGTGTCAACAAGGCTTTACATAGGGAGGATTGGAGGTGTGTGGCCCAAACTCAGAAGTGAGTGGTCCCTTGGGCAGGACAAGTGTCCCCTTCGACGTGTGAATGGTGGGAGGGGATATACCGCTGAATACTGGGTGAAATAAACACTCCTGCAGAGCACCTGCTGTCGCATTTGTGTTCCCTTTGAGTACAGTTTTAAAACCCAAAGGACATTTGTTTGGCTTGCATTACTTAGCATGATGCTACTGTACTCGTCCATTTAGGATGCGGAAAATAAAGCAAGAATCACAATCTTTTTTGCTTGACATGTTTCTATAACAATTTTTATAATGTCAGGTTAATTTGTTATATGATTTGTGTACTTCTTGAGTTATTTCTGTGAAAACAATGATTATTTAATCTCTTGAAACCCAAACCTTACCAAGTACTTATATGAACTGTATCTGTGAAGATGTGCGATCAAGTGCTTGAATCGCAGACCAGGTCCAAATCCTGGTTTTGCCACTTAAGAAAATCATTTTATCCTGGGCAAATTATTTAATTTCACTGTGCCTTGTCTGCCAAAATTGGGAGTCCCCAGAAGTAACCTGTTTGCAGCTTTTGCTATTAAAGAAAAATCCTCTGATGGTTTACTATACTATAGAGTTTTTACATATTAATAATTGTGATAATATAGTGCACACTACTTTCATTTGTCTCTTGGCTTGCACATGAACACTTCTTAATATTACTCTGAATGATGGCCTAGACTGGAGACACTCCTTGTCATGTTGTCTTCCGTGATGTGATATGTCTCATGATGTCAATACATATGCAAATAATGGTTCCATGTGTTAATATCCCCGCGGTGATATTAAGCCATGGGACATGCGGGGGGGACACCTGCAACCTCCATCATTTTTTTAATGGAGGGGGGTTCCCCACAGACCCCGGTCTCAATAACCCCAGAAATTATCCCCACTAATAATATTGCGTATGGCCTTACCCCACGAGCATATATATGGCGATAATATCGGTGGGGTAATATTACCTGATACTGCAGATAATCGGGTCTACGTGTCCTTTAGTGCACAGGGCCCTGGAAAGCCCAGGAGAGGCGCTGGAGAGAAATCCAACTGTGCCAGGTATGCATAAAAGTCCCACACGCTTGTGCTGTGTAGGTGTTAAAATGCCTTTTGCTATTCATGTCGTCATGAAAGTGGATAGGGGAGGAAGGAACTGCGCGTTAGGTGCACGAATTATGCCATAAGGATCTGCGCGCGACCAACTTCAGATGCGCACCCACATCTAAAGTGTACTGCAAAACCATTTTGTAAAGTGTGTTTTTGCAGTGCATGGTCATTTTTGCAGTACAAAATTACTCTGCACAGACGTTGTACTGCAAAAATACACGTTGCACAGTTCTATGAATCAGGGTTTGTGTTGGCAGTGCAAATTCACTTTTCAGCAGTGCAAAGTCACTTTGAACCGTGCAAAACATGTCATGAATTGGGCTCATAGACAATAGAGTACAACGTAAGGGGTCTCAACACCCCTAAGTCTTTCCAGTGACGTCAGACTAGCCTCTACTAGTGTGCAGACTGGATCCATAGCCCGGAGCTATTAACAGTGTCTCGCCGCCCCCCCTCTTGTCCCTCAGCGCAAGCCGTTTACCGTCTGTTCAGGCTCCCTCACACTTGGCAGAAGCCCAACTGCTTGTTTTCGGTGGTATTGTATTTAATAGCAAGAGGAAACTGTGCTTTTCAGTCTTATGTCGGGCAAAGGTTCGCGGATCTATTCGCGTCACCCCATCAATCAAAACTCAATGTATGGTCATCAGAAGGATGAAATGTTGAGTCACAGTTTGGTGGTATGTGATCCTGCGCAAGAGTTTAACTCGCTGGGCTATTTTACTAGCATATCACGTGCAGGCTTATTTATCCTATCAAAGATGTGACTGTAAAAGTTCAGCTGCTTGTATATATATAAATAGGTTTTCACTACTCAAACCGAGTTGGGCAGGGATATGAGGTAAACTGCCCAGAATCACTGGGGCGAAGTTAATCGGGAGCTGTGATTTGCAACCAGGTCCACAGAGTGCACACACACCGAAATGAGTCGCGAGAGCACGTATCCTCCTTCCTGTTGCAAGAAAAATAGTGTTTCCAGGACAGAGCCAGTTATTCACTGGGTGTCGAACAAGGCAAAGGCCAGCCTGGAAGGTTATTGATTAGTAGTACTGATCAATATTAATATCTTTCAGCGCGGTTCCCCCACGGACTTGAGAACTCCAAGGCTGCCCCGTTAGAAGCAGACGCCAGTGAAACCTTTTTTGACACTATCCCTGGTTCTCCATTACAAGATATGAAGGGGAAAAAGGAAACTATACTCGGAACGGCTCGTCCACAATGGGCGGCTGGGACATGACCAGCTACGCATTCAGCCGTCAAAAGCACACGAGCTTCCTCTCGCTTTCCCCTTCTCTCCCCCCTCTCCCTCTCACCTTCTCGTTCCCTCTCACCAGCTCTCTCTCCCCCTTCTTTCCCCTTCTCTCGCCCCGTCTCTCTATCTCTCCCTCTCCCCCTCCTTCCCGCCCCCTCTCCTTCCCTCTCCCTCTCTTTTCATCTCTTTCCCTCGCTCCTTCCCTCTCCCTCCCTCTCTTTCTCTCTCCCTCCCTCCTTCCCCCACTCCTCTCTCTCTCCCTCTCCATCCCCCTCCCTCCCCTCTCACCCTCTCTCTCCCTCTTCTTTCCCCCTCTCTCGCTCCGTCTCTCTATCTCTCCCTCTCTCTCTCTCCTTCCCGCTCCCTCTCCTTCCCTCTCCCTCTCTTTTCATCTCTTTCCCTCGCTCCTTCCCTCTCCCTCTCACTCCCTCTCTTTCTCTCTCTCCCTCCTTCCCGCACTCCTCTCCCCCCCCCCATCCCTCTCCCCACTCTCTCCCTCTCCCTCCCTATGGATGCCTGGCACGCTGGATGGTTCACTAAGGTGAATCGTTGGTGTGCTCAACTTCCAGTGTCTCAGACATGCGCAGTGGCTCCTTGCCTGGGGTTCTGAATCTTGATTCCCCACTGGTTCCTGGTTACTGGGGTGCTTCCGGGCTCAGCTGAATCTTGGAGGCATAGCAGCAGAGGGAGGGACCGGGCCAAATTGCGACTTCAATCTTTTTTTTAACAATTGTGAGTTTCTGCGGGGGAAGTGCAGGTGTCGGTGAACTTGTGTGCATTTGAGTGTGAGTGTATATGTGAGATGTGAGTGTGTCTCCAAAAGTGCATGGGTGGGATGTGCCCAGGGCACAATTGACCCATTTACTCATGGACACCAGCGCCATAATCGCAATTTAAATGTCACACGTTGACACATATTGGGAGCGCCAGCATCATGGAAGTGATCTAAAAGGCAATGCTGACATATACTGGGGGCAATATAATCATGAAAAGCCTTGTACTGTGAAAATGCTGGCATATAGTGGTACTCGTGCCACGAGTTTAAGAGTGGCAATGATGGCGCAGTGTTAGGCAGAAACCTGTGCAGTTCCCTTAGGGAACACTGCAAAAGATTTAAGACTACAGGTGTTGGCAGTAAACCCACTTGGTACCAGTCTGCACCACCCAGATTTACCTGGTAGCTGTGGCTGAGCAGTCAGACTTCCCTCAAGAAGAGTTAGGCAGTATATAGAGGATACAGGATAGGTACAGAGGCACAGTAGTACAAGCAAACACTGACCAAAGCTAGGTGTAAAAGTATATACTTATTTATTTAAAAACACACGGTTTGAGACACTCCAGCACTCTTATTGTAAAATATTCTAAACACAGTTACTATTGTGATATATACACCCCTTTTCCTTATTAGATAAGTCACAGTAAAACACCACTTATTTTCATACAGAGGTGAGCGCTTAACTAGATTGCACTCCAATAAGTTTGTGAGAAAGGGAGGGAAAAAGACAGAATATGGAAAGGTACACCACTCTAAGATTCAGGAACACTGTTGCAAGGCAGAAGAACAAAAGTCACTGGTGAGCCAAAGTCCAAAGGCTGGGCCCCCTCTTAGAGAGAGCAGAGCACAAATGCGCCCAAGATCACACAGTTACACTAGGCTTAGAAAGTCTTGCAGAGGGTTCAAAAGAGTTTAGAGAGGCTTAGGAAAGTTTAGCCAGGGTGTCCCAGGCTAACCCAGGTTCGAAAGCCGGGGGCTAAATCTACCCCGTACAGTCGGTAGCAAGGGAAGCCAGGCGGGACACGGTACCTTAAGTGGGAAGGATCCTCCAGCGGTGGCAGTTGTTCCTGGTAGTGGGTGCAAGTTGCGTCATCGTCCAGGGGAAGATAAGATCTCGACTTGGAGGAAAGATGAAGGTCGTTGCACTACCAGGGCAGAAACCAGCCACGGAGTTTTCCGGTTAAAGGTGGTACCTTTGTTTCGCGATCGTGGTAAAACGTGGTATCCCGGTTGCCAGGGTGCTTGGCACAGGCAAGGCGGCCACGAGGTATGTCGGGAAAGCGAAAAGACGGTGAAACTGGTTATCCCCACCAGTCAAAGGAAGAAGACTCTCCGGCGGGAGATCTCCTCTGTCGTTGGGAAAAGTGGTGAGGCAGTCCAGCAGGGCTCCACCGGTGGTGGTGTCGTGGCAGGTCGGCTCAGCATCTCCCTCGTCGGATTCTTAGGTTCTGTGGCGACTTCTGAAGTTCCAGTCCCCAAAGCCCTGCTTTTATGCAGCAAACCCCCATTCACTCAGCCTAGCTGTCACTCAAACATGCTAAGTGTCGGCCGGCTCACCACTTGGGCCATTCAGGGTGGAGTGCGACTTGAGTTGCCTAGGCAACTCAGTCCAGCATGCCTAAATTTCCCTCCACCCCTCCTAAGTTCCCCAGACAGAGTGGCACCCCTTTGGACGGCTTCTGTGGAGAAGCCCGCCAAAAAGTGAAACAAAGGGCTCGACTTGGGTTGGAGTCACAGAAGAGAACACAAACGCCATTTTAGAATCAAGTTTTGGCAAAAAATACCAACCGGAGAATTCATATTAATTAAATAAACCGGCAGTATGTTCGAGGCTACCGTAAATAATTAAATAAAGATAGTAGCCTAAAACAATGGGAATTCCCATAGGAAAATATTCGTGGTTGAATATATAAAGTAGTATCCACTGCCACCAGCCAAAACTCGATCAGGGGGGACGGAGACATGCCCCCTCGACTAACAGACCCCGGGGCAATTGAATTGCCCCAGCCAGTACGTCCACAATATGATGGTTTGTACTGGTTCTGTTCAGAATTTAAGACTAGTAAAGTCAATGGTGACTTTACATGCCCTGGGAGACCGTAGTCAGTCCCAGGGTATGGAGTCTATACTGGGGGGTCACTATGACACCCCTGTGTTACTGCACGGAGGGTGCTGTGTAACACACATCACAAAAACACATGAAGCCCTATGGAGTAAAAGACCCCATAGCCCATTAAACACATCTAGATTGAAAGAAACACACTCAAATCATGCCCAAGAGTGAGGGTAAAAGAGTCTCACTCTTGGCAGGAGAAAACAATAAACTCCAAAAATCCAGCAAAGCTGCTGGGGGACTCACTAGGTTAGGAAATTCAGCCTAAACAGAGAATTCTCCCTAACACTCGCCCCCCCCCCCCAAGACTAAGGGACAGGAGGATTTAATCCACTCCTGGATGAACCTCATACCTCTAGTCGATGACATACATCCTAGAGAGTCCATCAGCATTTTGATGGTGACACCCTGACCTGTGCTCAATGGTGAAATCAAACCCTTGCAGGCAGATTGACCATCTCAATAGTTTTGGATTTTCCCCCTTCATTTGCATTAACCATCTCAAGGGTTGGTGGTCAGTCTGAATGACAAAAGTAGAACCATACAAGTATGGCCTAAACTTCTTCAGTGCCCACACAATAGCAAAGCATTCTCTTTCTATTGTTGCCCACCTTGTCTCGGGATTCTTCAGCTTACGGCTGATGAAGCAAATGGGGTGCTCCCTACCCTTCTCATCCAGTTGGCTTAGAACTGCACCTATACCTACATTGGAAGCATCAGTTTGTACAATGAAAGTTTGGTGGTAGTCAGGAGCTCTCAATACTGGAGCTTGGCAAAGAGCTTTCTTCAGTTTGTCAAAGGCCTGATTGCACTCCGCATTCCATTTGACCTTTTTAGGGAATTTTGGAGAGGAGATTACATTCAGTGTAGAAGCTATGGTCCCATAGTTCTCAATGAAATTCCTGTAATACCCAGTGAGGCCTAGGAAGGCTCTCACTTGGGTTTGAGTAGTAGGTGTTGTCCAATTTTGCACAGCTTCAATCTTGCTGAGCAAAGGCCTTATTTCTCCACCTCCTACCTCATGCCCAAGGTAGAGCACCTTACTTTGACCTATCTGGCATTTACCTGCCTTGATAGTCAAATTGGCCTGTCCAAGAGCCTGCTAAACATGTCCTAGGTGGTTCACATGATCCTCCCAGGAGTGGCTGAAGACTGCAATGTCATCCAAGTATGCCATGCAGAAGTCCTCCATCCCAGCTAGAACATGGTTCACCATCCTTTGGAATGTAGCAGGTGCATTTTTTAATCCAAAAGGCACGACCTTAAACTGGTATAAGCCAACTGGGGTGGAAAATGCAGTTTTCTCCTTGGCATGGTCTGTCAAGGCTATTTGCCAATAGCCTGACGTAAGGTCAAATGTGTTGAGGTACTTGGCTGCACCAAGTTTATCCACCAACTCATCTGTCTTTGGTAAAGGGTGGGCATCATTCTTGGTGACTGCATTAAGAGCTCTATAGTCCACACAGAATCTCAAGTCTTTGGATCCTGCCTTTGGTACTAACACAACTGGGCTAGACCATGGACTAGTAGAGGGTTCTATTACCCCGAGATCAAGCATCTTCTTGACCTCCCCCTTGATATGGGTTCTCACATTTTCTGACATTTGGTATCCTCTGCTTTTGACTGGCAGACAGTCACCAGTGAGTATCTTGTGCTGTCCCCAAGGGGTAAAGCCTGGTGAGAGTGAGAACAGGGAGGCAAACTGATTTAACATAGATTTGCACTCCTCTTGTTGCCCAGGTTTCAGATCTGAAGTGAGATTGACTCCTTCCATTTTTTCATCTAAAGGTACACCTCTGAAGAGATCAGGGAGAGATTCACTCTCGTCTTCCTCTGCTGCTGAAGCTAGAAGCAAGGCTCCTACTTCAGGTCTGGAGATGTACGCTTTCAGTCGGTTGGTGTGGAAGACTCTAGGAGCTTCCCTGGGTCTGCCCAGATCCACCAGATAGTTGACCTCTCCAGGTTTTCCTACAACTTTGAAGGGTCCCATCCATTTGTCTTGCAAGGCCCTCTGCCTTGTTGGGAGCATAACGAGAACTAGCTGGCCTTGAGTGAACTCAACCATGTTAGCCTTTTGATCATGCCAATGCTTGACCAAAGCTTGTCCAGCTTGCAGGTTATCACTAGCTACTGCCATCATGTGTGACATTCTCCTTCGGAGACCTATCACATAGTCAGTCACTCTGACTGGCTTGAGGGGAGGAGTGCCTTCCAACCCCTCCTTAATCACGGACAATGGACCTCTGACCGGATGGCCGTAGAGAGGTTCAAAGGGAGAATAACCTACTCCCTCCTGAGGGACTTCTCTATAAGCAAAGAGAAGACATGGCAGTAGAAGGTCCCACTTTCTTTTCAGAGGTTCCTCTAAAGCACCTATCATGCTCTTCATGGTTCTGTTAAATCTTTCTACCAATCCATTGGTATGGGGGTGGTAGGCGGTTGAGAACTTGTAAGTAACTCCACAGGTTTTCCACATGGCTTTCATGTAGTGGGACATAAGGTTTGACCCCCTGTCGGATATTACTTCCTTAGGAAACCCAACCCTGGTAAAAATACCAAGGAGGGCCTTAGCCACAGCCAGAGCTGTAACAGTTCTCATAGGAATTGCCACAAGATATCTAGTAGCATGGTCTATTACAACAAGGATAAACCTGTTGCCTGAGGAGGTAGGGGGGATCAAGGGGACCAACAATGTCAATCCCTACCCTCTCAAATGGGACTCCCACAACTGGGAGGGGCAGTAAGGGTGCCACATTCTTGGCGCCAACCTTACCAGAGTTTGGCAGGTATGGCAGCTCTTGCAAAACTTATCTACTTCTGCCCCCATTTTTGCCCAATAGAAGTAGAGTGAGAGCCTTTCCTTGGTCTTCTTGAAGCTCAAGTGACCAGCCAAAGGAATCTCGTGGGCTAAGTGCAAGAACTGTTGTATGTTTTCTTGAGGTACTACAAGGCGTTTGTAGTCTCCAGGTTCAGACTCAGTTGGTTCACTGTAGAAGAGGCCATCTTCCCAGTGCAACCTATACTTCCCAGGCTCTTGCCCATCAGCCTGAGCAGCTGCCTGTTGGCGGAGACCCTCCAGAGTTGGACATTCTCTTTGTCCCTTACGGAAAGCTGCCCTGCTGGACCCACCTTCTGCCAGTAAAGACTGCAGCTCAGGATGGTCCTCAGGATCTAGATCTCCAATAAGTTCTAGGCCTCCCACTAGCTCTTCTTCAGAGTCTAGTTCAACCATACAGAGTTGTACCTCCCTCTCAGCCTCAGCTGGAGGTGGAGTTACAGGTGTAACTGTTAGAAGCACTGGAGTGCTTGCTGCTGACTTTTTCCTAGGAGTCTTGGGTTGCCCCTTTGCTCCTGATCTGGTAGTTACTGCAGTGAGTTGCTCCAGTGGTAAAGGAGTGATCTCTGTCATCATCTCCTGAGATAACCCTCGCAGGGTTTTCTCTCTTGCAGGTTTCGTGAGCTCCTGTAACCTTTTACTAGGTGGTCTGGGGGTATGTGACACAACTCCAAGAGCTTTCAGGTCATTACCCAACAGAACCCTACCTGACACTTCACATTGTGCACTGACAGGTATTTTTACAGCCATGTCATTACACTGGATGAGAACTGGTAACTGGGGACATATCTGCATAGTCCCTCCAGCTAACTTGGTGAGGCATTTGGGTGCCTTAGCAACATCCTCTGCCTTGAAAAATGATTCATCCACCACAGTTACGCTGGCCCCAGTGTCTCTAATGGCAGGAGTCTCCTGACCATTCACCTGGACACTGTCTTTATAATACTCTTTAGTATTATCCGGGATAGAATTATACACATCTAAATTCTGTTGTTCCCACAACCCCAGAGAGACTAAAGAAACACTGGCTGAGACACAAATGGGTTCATCAGCCAGCAGTAGAAAGTTTCCACTTGCCATTGGGACTTCCTCTTCTGGAGCAAAGGCTAAGGAGGCAAGTTGGATCCCTGAAGGTTTACCCTTGCATCTGGGATCTCCTTTCACGTGATCAGTAGAGCCACAAACAAAGCATTTACCAAATGCCTTCTGGAATGGAGGCTTGTTCTGACCTCCCTCTGGTTTGGCACCAGAGGAGACACTATTCTGCTCTGGTTTCCCTGGTGGCTTACCCTTCTGGTTTTGTTTGGGGCCCTCTTTGGAATTTGCAGTATTAGAATTCTCTTTGGAGTCCTTTTTAGGCTGTTTCCCCTCATTCTTTTTCTGAGTTACCCCAGAATCCTTGTGAGTGGCCCTGTTGGCAACCCACAAGTCAGCAGCCTTAGCTAGTTTTCGGGAATCTAATTCCTTTGAATCAGCCAAGTGCTGTCTGAGCTCAGGAGAGCAGGCATCATAAATTGACTCCAACATAAAAAGATTCTTCATACCTTCATAAGTGTTCACCTTGTAACCCTTAATCCATCCCTCTAAGTTTTTCAACCCTTCACTCACCCAGGTAGCCCAATGGGTACCATCATGCTTTTTGAGGGTTCTAAACCTCTTAAGATACTGGGAAGGGGTCTTCCCAAACCTAGCTATCAGAGCTAGTTTCACACATTCATACTCTTTCCTATCCTCCTCCCCCAACTCCATTACCACATCAGTTGCAACAGGGGGAAGCCTAGAGAACAACCAGGTGAGTAAGTCATTTCCTGTGATGTTCTGGAGCCCATGAATATATTCAAACGGAGACAACCAATCCAACACATCCAATTTAGGCTCATACATACCAACCAATTCTTTAGGCATCCGGGGTCTTTTAGGACTGGAACTTCTAGAGGAGCCAGAGAGAGAAGCATTTTCGACAGATAATTTCTTCATTTCTAGCTCATGCTTGAGCTCCATTTCCCTTAGCCTTAGTTCTTGATTCATTTCCTGATGTCTCTGTATCAGCCAGAGTACTCAGTCTCTTGAACTCTAGTTCAAGTTTCATTTTCTCTAATTCGAGATATTGAGGACTAAGTGTGGGACTTGGCAAAGGCCCAGTAGGTACAGCAGGTAGAGCAGACAGAGGCCTAGGGGGGACAGTCACAGCAGCCTCATCCTCCTCTTCTGACTCTTCCTCAAGATTATCAACATTTTGATCAACATCAATCTCTATACTGTTATCTACATTTTCTGGCATGGTAGGTTCCTCTGAACCATCATCCAGACTTTGGTTAGCTAACAACCTTTCTATCAATTCCATTTTCTTGCCTTTAGTCAGGAGATTCTTATGCTTACAGATAACTCTTAAACAATCAGCAGTTTTTGTAGCAAGGGACTCTTGACTATAATTTTCCATAGTTGACATGTTAGAAAGATTACTTTTTCAGTGCTAAGCTTTGTGGTTAGTTGTACTAGGGTATCCTAAGCACTCTAAAATGTATACTCAATACAAATCCCACCGCTGTACACCAGTGTTAGGCAGAAACCTGTGCAGTTCTCTTAGGGAACACTGCAAAAGATTTAAGACTACAGGTGTTGGCAGTAAACCCACTTGGTAGCAATCTGCACAACCCAGATTTTCCTGGTAGCTGTTGCTGAGCAGTCAGACTTCCCTCAAGAAGAGTTAGGCAGTATGCAAAGTATACACAATAGGCACTCAGATACCACAATACAAGCAAACACTGACCAGAGCCTCGGTCTCAAAGTATATCATTATTTATTTAAAAACACAAGGTTTAAAACACTCCAGCACTCTTATTGTAAAATATTCTAAACACAGTTACTATTGTAATATATACACCCCTTTTCCTTATTAGATAAGTCACAGTAAAGCACCACTTATTTTCATACAGAGGTGAGCGCTTAACTAGATTGCACTACAATAAGTTTGTGAGAAAGGGAGGGAAAAAGACACAATAGGGAAAGGTACACCACTCTAAGATTCAGGAACACTGTTGCAAGGCAAAAGAACAAAAGTCACTGGTGAGCCAAAGTCCAAAGGCTGGGCCCCCTCTTAGAGAGAGCAGAGCACACATGCGCCCAAGATCACACAGTTACACTAGGCTTAGAAAGTCTTGCAGAGGGTTCAAAAAGAGTTTAGAGAGGCTTAGGAAAGTTTAGCCAGGGTGTCCCAGGCTAACCCAGGTTCGAAACCCGGGGGCTAAATCTACCCCGTAAAGTCGGTAGCAAGGGAAGCCAGGCGGGACACGGTACCTTAAGTGGGAGGGATCCTCCAGCGGTGGCAGTTGTTCCTGGTAGTGGGTGCAAGTTGCGTCGTCGTCCCGGGGAAGAGAAGATCTCGACTTGGAGGAAAGATGAAGGTTGTTGCACTACCAGGGCAGAAACCAGCCACGGAGTTTTCCGGTTAAAGGTGGTACCTTTGTTTCGCGGTCGTGGTAAAACGTGGTATCCCGGTTGCCGGGGTGCTTGGCACAGGCAAGGCGGCCAGGAGGTACATCGGGAAAGCGAAAAGACGGTGAAACTGGTTATCCCCACCAGTCAAAGGAAGAAGACTCTCCGGCGGGAGATCTCCTCTGTCGTTGGGAAAAGTGGTGAGGCAGTCCAGCAGGGCCCCAACGGTGGTGGTGTCGTGGCAGGTCGGCTCAGCTTCTCCCTCGTCGGATTCTTAGGTCCTGTGGGCGACTTCTGAAGTTCCAGTGCCCAAAGCCCTGCTTTTATGCAGCAAACCCCCGTTCACTCAGCCTAGCTGTCACTCAAACATGATAAGTGGTGAGCCGGCCGGCTCATCACTTGGGCCAATCAGGATGGAGTGCGACTTGAGTTGCCTAGGCAACTCAGTCCAGGATACCTAAATTTCCCACCACCTCTCCTAAGTACCCCACACAGAGTGGCACCACTTTGGAGGGCTTCTGTGGAGAAGCCCGCCAAAAAGTGGAACAAAGGGCTCAACTTGGGTTGGAGTCACAGAAGAGAACACAAACGCCATTTTAGAATCAAGTTTTGGCAAAAAATACCAACCGGAGAATTAATATTAATTAAATAAACCGGCAGTATGTTCGAGGCTACCGTAAATAATTAAATAAAGATAGTAGCCTAAAACAATGGGAAATCCCATAGGAAAATATTCGCGGTTGAATATAAAAAGTAGTATCCATTGCCACCAGCCAAAACTCGATCAGGGGGGACGGAGACGTGCCCCCTCGACAAACAGACCCCGGGGCAATTGAATTGCCCCAGCTAGTAGGTCCACAATATGATGGTTTGTACTGGTTCTGTTCAGAATTTAAGACTAGTAAAGTCAATGGTGACTTTACATGCCCTGGGATACAGTAGTCAGTCCCAGGGTATGGAGTATATACTGGGGGGTCACTATGACACCCCTGTGTTACTGCACGGAGGGTGCTGTGTAACGCACATAACAAAAACACATGAAGCCCTATGGAGCAAAAACCCCATAGCCCATTAAACACATCTAGATTCAAAGAAACACACTCAAATCATGCCCAAGAGTGAGGGTAAAAGAGTCTCACTCTTCGCAGGAGAAAAAAATAAACCTCAAAAATCCAGCAAAGCTGCTGGGGGACTCACTAGGTTAGGAAATTCAGCCTAAACAGAGAATTCTCCCTAACAAGTGTGTTGGTGAGATGTGAGTGTGTCTTCAAAAGTGCATGGGTACGTCAGCATCTGTGTGTATGCACTTCTGTGCATGTATGGGGGTGGGTTGTGCCCAGGGCACAATTGACCCATATACTCATGGACACCAGCGCCATAATCGCAATTTAAATGTCACATGTTGACACATATTGGGAGCGCCAGCATCATGGAAGTGATTTAAAAAGCAATGCTGACATATACTGGGGGCAATATAATCATGAAAAGCCTTGTACTGTGAAAATGCTGGCATATAGTGGTACTCGTGCCACGAGTTTAAGAGTGGCAATGATGGCACATATTGGGGACACCAACATCATGAGTGTTTCATAGTGGCAGAGAAGACGTGATGTGTTGGCTTAGGCATCATAAACCTGTTCTTTGCAGTGGCAGTGCTGGCACATATTGTGGGCACAGCCCTCATGATTAACATGTTGTAAAATGCTTCTGTGCCTGGTTCACGACCTAGTGTCTAATGGAGTTTTTTACTTGTGTCTGTAAAATGTATAATATTTTACCTATTTACTTTCACAAAATGTGCACACAAAAAATGTGGATTATAATGTCCCCACTTCGGCTCTTTATTTTTAAAACCAATGCTGGTGGAACTTCTGTCCAGGCTTGTTTGGGCTCCCTTGCTATGCTTGTTAAAATGCCAGCAGCCGCCACAGTGTTGTGTTGTACCACAGGGATCGCCAAGTCTGGTCCTTAACAGTAAAATCCGCTCCAGGTTTACATGGCATCCACACTCCAGACTTTTGAATGCAGTGAATATAAATGGAAGCTGTTTACGTAGTTGGTGGTTATCCTGATAACCTGGTGGGGTCGAGAATTTCGAGGACCAGAAAATGAGGATGGCATCAATAGTCGAAGGCTGTCCTAGCGCATCTTTGAAGGAATGATGCCAACTTTTAGGGGCAAAAACGACAGAGTGCTATTAATTAGAGGAAAAGGGTGGGGTCAGCCGCGTAAAGAATAAGCAGGATCACTAAAGTCTATTTGCAGAATACTCCATTTTTGTCATCTACCTCTTTACAAGGTCAGAGGTATGCTGGTGGTGGTATTACGAGGGAATGCCGGCCACAGTAAACATTGACGGATTACAGGACGGATGTTCCACCGAGCATCGGGCAATTTCACGTCCAACGCAGAGGTGGAGATAGAAAATGTAATAACGATTTTTAAAAGAATTGTTTACCTGCACAGAAGTGCTTGCCTTTATTATAGGGAAAAAAACTATTGTCATTGGAACACTGGCAAGTGTGGGAACATGGGTGCCTTCTATGCCCAACTCCTCGCCACGCCCATGTAAAAAAGAAAAGGGTAAGAGGGACTTTTAAACAATGCGCAATGGCGGTACGACATACACCATACGTTTCACCTTCAACATTGGGTTGGAAATGGATGGGGAAAAATGTACTTAATACTGAAATCAATATTTCTGGAGAAACTAACAGCAGTTTTTTTAGAACTAAAGAGGGCAGCGATGGTAATCCAAAACCCCAGAATTCCGCAAAGAGCATAACGAGAGTCGAAGAGTCTACATTTTTTAAGTGTTTTTGCTAACTGATGTGTCTCCAACAGGGGTCTGCAGCCTTTGGCTCGCCAGATGTTTTGGACTACAGCTCCCATCCGCCCTAGCCAGCAGAGTGAATGGTGAGGCACAATGGGCGAAGTGAGTGAAAAGTAGTGGAACTCTTCCACTAACGAAAAACCCCATCACCACTCTTCCTCCCATGCTCAATTCAAACTCCCCAAACAAACACACCTTCTGTTAAGGGACTGTTCAGAGCAGTGCACTGAAGTTCACGTTTCAACTAATTCCTACACTTTTAATTTAAAACGGACACGTTCCAGAATGGTTTCTTTTTAAAAGAAAAGTTTAGGAACAGTAAAACACTTATTTTTAAAGCAGAGGAGCACCGTTCCCGCCAACTTCAAACACTGGTGAGGGATCATGAGATTTGAAGTCCAAAGCGCCTAGAGAGCCACCCGTTTTGGACCCATGCTCTAGATGCTTGTCTTGTATTTTGCAGAAGGTGGTTGAAAGACTGTGAGGGTGGTGTGTGGTGTAGGAGGCAAGACTGTGAGGGTGGTGTGGGGTGTAGGAGGCAAGACTGTGAGGGTTGTGTGTGGTGTAGGAGGCAAGACTGAGGGTGGTGTGTGGTGTAGGAGGAAAGACTGTGAGGGTGGTGTGTGGTGTAGGAGGCAAGACTGTGAGGGTGGTGTGTGGTGTAGGAGGAAAGACGGGGAGGGTGGTGTAGGAGGCAAGACTGTGAGGGTGGTGTGTGGTGTAGGAGGCAAGACTGTGAGGGTGGTGTGGGGTGTAGGAGGCAAGACTGTGAGGGTTGTGTGTGGTGTAGGAGGCAAGACTGTGAGGGTGGTGTGTGGTGTAGGAGGAAAGACGGGGAGGGTGGTGTAGGAGGCAAGACTGGGAGGGTGGTGTGTGGTGTAGGAGGAAAGACGGGGAGGGTGGTGTGTGGTGTAGGAGGCGATCTATTGACTGCCAGAACTCCCACCACAGAGAACCATCTGTCTCCTTTCTTGACTAATGGTACCTTACCTTGGGCTTTGGTACCGAAGCTTTGCACATTGTTTTGAAGAAGGGGTCTGCGAACATTTTGCTGTGCAGATGTTCTGGACAAAAAATCCTATGAGGCGTAGCCAGCATAGTCACTGGTGAATGCTCGTGGGACTCCTAGTCCAAACCCTACCTGGAGAGCCCAGGCTGTAAACCCCCGAGCTTGTGTAAGATAATCAGCCTGATTCATGGAATTATTTGCGTGAAAAACGCACTTTTGCGCGCCTTTCTGCTCGAAAATCCCCATACTTCAAACAGGGATTTTCGGCTAGAAAGGCGCAAATCTGCGTTTTTCACACAAATAATTCCATGAATCAGGCTCAATATCTTTTGCTATCCCCGGGGTATTCGTGGTCAGTTCTATGCATTTTAGAAATGGTCCTTTCCTCCATGGGAAGCCCGTAAGTGAGCTTGATGTGAGAGGTCACATGATCACATAGGTGCCAACTTTCCCCAGTAGGCTCCAGGGTCATGTATGCGTTGCTCACACTCCCATGGCCGGCACTTCAAATATTTGCATAATTTGTATAGCCCCGCCCACCTCACTAAAAGGACAGAATGTGCTGTGAACCCACGACATTATGAACAATTCCATTAGAAACACGCACATGTCCCTTGTATTTACCTTATTGTAATAGGGTTTAATAGCATAGAGAAGTGCATTTGTCCCAATAGAGGTGACAATTAGTTGTGATTTGTGATCTTTATGAAAGACAAGCACTTCATCTTATTTGCATCACTCGGCTGAAGTGTGCACTGCATTGTACGTTCGAGTTACCCTTTAATAGTTAGCTAGAAGTGATGGGATTGCACTGGAGTGCTTGTGATCTTGGGCAAAACTGTCCTGAGAACCGGTCTTTGCAAGTAGTGAATTTCTTCACAAATTTAAGCATCAGTAACGAATATACTTAATTCTGGGTAAACGCAATTATCAGGACAAATAACATTTTTTTCCAATCTAGACCCACCAATAACTTGTGAGCCTGACTCTGAAACACTTAAATCGTTGTTGTTTTTTGGAGCTATGGAAGCAATGCTATAAGCTTCTGGGCTGGGAAATCTGCTAGCGTTGGGAGGTCAGAGCAGGTCAAAGCTGTCACTGGCAAAAGCAGGCCTCATTAAAACCATTGTACAGAGATGAAAGGCTCGCTTTGCATGTCACAGGATCATCACTTCAGTACGTGATGGCCTTTTTACTCAGCCTGACAGCTCTGTATTCACCATAGTCCTGTAGTAAAGGCCACATTTCCCCATTGCAGCAATTACTCCCGAGTCATTACCTTATTGTCAGAGAGGGCTGTAACCAGTGTTATTGGCTCACAACAAAGTTTTGGACCTGAGGTGAAGCCAATGGAAAATAACTAAGTGCTGTAATGCCTTTATAAAATGGCTACATCACAAATACAGGTAAAAACAGCTTACAAGCTAAAGTTAACGAGGTGGACAAGTGGTCGGATACTTGCAGGGAGAATTGTCTGCATGGAATGTTGGCGAGGGGAAGAAATTGGGCATTGAGGCGGAATGTTGGGAGAGAAACGTGCAGCTTTGTAAGAGGGGTTAGCACCCTCTACTGACCCACTGTTTATCAACATTCCATCATTATAATATACATTAGCACCCTGGGAGGGGGCACTGGCCAATCGAGATGCTCGGAACGTGAGCTGTACTGTATGGTACACGCCTGCATGCCGAGCTGCCTGGTTGGTGATGACCAGTGCCCCCTTCCCCGCTCCCCCTTCCTTTCCCCTCCATCTCCCTCCCAATCACCTCTTAGCACCTGTGTAGTGATCTACGCAGATGCTAAGAGTGTGTATATATATGTGTGTGTGTGTGTGTATATATATATATATATATATAAAACATTATTATTTTAAATGAAAGCAAAACGTCTTTTCTGCACGGCCTGGTGCCACTCTATATTTCTCGGCGTCCCTTTTCAATTTTGTATGAGGCCAAATTTGCAATCACCAAAATCATGGTGAAGTTCTGCCAACGCAGTTTAATTAATCAAGCTTGGATGGATGAAAGGTCTCGGCCTGCCCTGGCGAGGCTGGAATCTCTGACTGACCACCTCTCCAGGGTGAATGCCTAAATGCCTGAGCTAGTTTTGCCCAGCAAAAGATTCATGGGAAAGCGGTGGGGTGGGGGAGGCGGGTCAGCTTGACCACATGGCCGCCAGTAACTGGCAACCCAAAGGCCCAGTTGTCTACTTTCATGCAGCGCACTTGTGCATTATGGGAGTTGAAGTATTTGTTCGTGCCAAGAGAAACATTTGGGCAAAAGAACCAGAATGCAGGTTTTCTCAAAGTTAAGTGTGGGGCGGGAACAGGCTGTCACCGGTCTTATGAAAGCATTCGAGTACAGTAATGGCACATACAATACACTCTTTTTACATAATAAAAACAACTATATCTGGGCCAGGATCCTTTGTGTTCTCAATTGAGGTTGGAACCCAGTTTTACCTTGGCACTGTATCTGGCGTATACCAGTTGGTATTTTTATACTCCATATTCAGTCTCTAATGATAAGGGACACTGTTGTGTGCTTGAGATTGGTTGAATTTAATATTCAGCAGGTTCAGTTACAATTTTTTACAAATGTTGCCATTGTATTGGCGTACATCTGTGCATACAGTTGGATATGTGCCATATGCTGTTTGCATTTGCTAGAGTGCGGACACGTGTTTCGACCATCGGTCTTTCTCCAGGCGCGGACTGATGGGCCTGTCGTGTCCTGTGTAGGTCTGGCCGGTTTCCTTTTGTGTAGGTTGTATCTGGTTAGCTTCAATGTCCGGCGGGGCGATTGGTGGCGGTCTGCTCAGCTCACAGCGATCGTCTGTATAGCGATGTGTTCTCTCCTGGTACATCATGACCGGGGAGGTTTCGAGAGAGGTGGGGCAGTGAGGATGCTGTAGCTGGACTGTGGCCTGACCACCCCAGCTTATGCCATCTGGGGGCGTCTTCTATTGAGGAACCCACGCGCCCCTGAGCTGGTGGAATTAGTGGCTTTGTCGCCCTGGGTACATCTGGGATTTAGCAAAGCTGCCCACAGGATGTAGGCCACAGCAGACACTTTTCAGCTTGAGAATGCTTAACTAAGTGACCTTGTGATGTACTGCACTCACTTTTAGAATCCTAGCTTTTGTTTTCAAGTGATGTCTTTCTTTTTTGTGGGGGAAAAGGTGTGTGGTTTTGTCACCCTCTCCCGCTTCCAACACATTGGGATCTGTTTCGATTTAACATGAGTGTCCCTTGCGATAGCTTTGACTTTTGGGCGATGGGTGGTTAACGAATGGCGAAATTGGTTTGTCAATATCTTGGATTTTAAAATAAAGATGGCCTCTACCTGCAGAAGATATGTATTTACAATGTTTATATATCCCAGAAATACTGCTTCTTAGTCATAGGAGTTGGCAGGGCGGCGTTTTGACCGGGCGAGCCGGTCAAGCCGGTCACATTGGGGTCAACTTACTACTTCGGGCATTGGGGGATTTCGCTCATTGGTGGTCCCTGATAACTCACTCTTTTAACCTGCTGAGGTGTTGGAATTCAGTGCCATTACTCTATCTGCTGTTAGGCGCTAGATCAAAAAGAAGTTGCTATTCACTCTTGCCATAGTCTTGAGTGTTAATGCATAGTGGCAGCACATGCAGCCAAACTAGGTGCTGGAGGCAGCCAATGGGGCGACGTAGATCCTAAATAAAAAGACGATTAGCCCCCCCCTCCTCAAGGACCGCCTTATTCACGCACCAGGTATGCCCCACCTGATGGCCGAACCCACCACACTTCCCATAAAGTAGTTGTAATGTATTATTGCCCTGCAGTAATTTGTGACCCCTTACCTGTATTCCTATTAACTTATTGTTGTAAAGCCCTCAGCTGCTTCCCGGAGCTAGGTCTGTGCTCAAATACCCAAAAATAAAGTAAACATTTTTAAAAAATGCTGTTTGCTGGCCACTTAACATTAACAAATGTGCATTTTGTTACAGTCACGAAAAGGCACGTTGTTTACATTAATAAAAGTGTTTCCTGAATGAGTGGGTCAAGGCAAAAATGTAAGTTATTATAGGTCATAATGGGTGAGCAGTGCGTGGTGGCAGTAAAGAAGGGGTGTGCAAGGGTTGGGGGGAATCTGTCCTTTAAAAAAAATAAAGAAAACTGTGTTAACATTGAGCACTCCTAGTTTAGTTGCCTTATGGTGAGGTTTAATTCAATGAATTTAATTACAAAATTAGAAAGAAACAGGTACTGTATTTGTAGGTGCAGGGGAGAAAACAACAACCGTGGCATATAGTTTGTATATAGGCCAAAGAAAAGAAGATTCCCTTGCGCCACCTCGAATAAAAGTTTGGCTTTGGTATAGGCATAGACAGTGTGCAGGGGACGGGGGTTCCCCAAAAGGGAACCTTCTTGTTTTCTTTTGGAGAAAAAAAAAATACATTGTTGTTAATGTCCAATCCCAAAAAGGCCCCGGCACCACTCATTGTCTTTCCACTTGAGCTTTTAGGATTGCAAGTGGGGCAGTGCTATCCTCCATAAAATGCCAGACCAGGGGTGACGACCTCTGTGGCCACCTCCCCTGTGCTTTTTTAAGAATTTCTAGAACAGGGGGCCTGTAACCTTTGGCTCTCCAGATGTTTAGGACTATGGTTCCCATCATCCCGCTACTTAGATTATGCTGGGGAGGGCTGATGGGATTTGTAGTCCAAAACATCTGAAGAGCCAGAGGTTGGGGAACGTGTAGGAGTGTCCCGCTCTCCCCCGAAAGCCCTAAAAGCAGTCATGTCGAAGTTGAAATCTGTTTTAGCCATATAGAAATGAATGAAGAGCAATGCAAGAGGACTTTGTTATTTTACCCCTCCCACCCACTTGTCCCTACTCACCCCACCAGTCAATTCAACCCCGTAGCACGTTTTACCACCAGCTCCCGCCCACCCACCTCTGCAGGTGGGATCACACTTCCTTTACTTTTATTTGTCAAACTTCTACCTCAGAACAGCTATTTTTTTATTAGGCTGCAACTGTTATTGAGGCTAAATTCTTGGATAGTTTTGTAAGTTTATGGATGGCAGAACATTGGGAAGTCGAACTAGGTCTTTGGTGCGCCTTGCCGGCCTCCTGCCATATTCCATATTTTAGCCCCTGTTATGTTACGTTGTTGGTGTTTGTAAATCGGTAAAACTGTCACTGCTGCGACAAGTGACACTGAATGACAATTTGCTAATAGATAGCTGCACCAAACTGTTTTTCCAGTGGCCCGTAGTGTGAAACGGATACATGTTATAATCTCGGGTCTCGGGAGGATAGCTCAGCGGCAACACGCTCGCCTTGGAAGCAAGATAACGCAGAGCAACACAGGTTCTATACCCGGGTCTGCGCTTAGAAACCTCTGGGTATTAAGCGTGTTATAAATAACCAATCATAATGAAAATAAAACGATGAGTCTGAAAACACCGAATTTTTTTACTTCAAATTTCCCAAAAAGTTGACTTTTTTGCACATTTTTTGTAATTAATTGCAGGGGAGACCGCCGCAGCCTCCCTCCCCCCCCCCCCCGCACTACCACCTTAATTAATTACTTAGCCTAACCCCCTATTTTTTATAAAAACGAGTGTAAAATGAAAAATTCTATTAAAAGAACGGTGTTTTCTGCCTAGTTATCTTCCACTTTGTATGTTTGAGGCGATACCGTCCGAGACATAGAACACCTTGCAATCATAATGACATTAAGACAGCGTGTGCTATCGAACATTCTCAAACATCAAATGAAAAATAAAGTAAATTATAATTTAAAAAAAAAAGTAAAAGAAATGCAAAAACACCAATAAAAAGATGAACAGACGCTGTGGACTGAACACGGCGTGGAAGGGCGGCTCTATTGTGGTAGTGGGTGTGAAGGCCTCCGCCACAGCGTGCACGCATGCCTCCGTGTACCGGGTTGAAGAATACCTCCGATCTGCGCAGCGCACGTTGCGCGGCCTGGCGCTGCAGGCCGCCTTGGGTGACGTCACAGCCCGGGCACGCATTGGCCTGCGTGGCCGCGGTGACGCACGGCGCGCCGCCGCAGGAGCCCGCCACATTCCCACAGCCGGGGCGTGGAGGCATGTCAGGAGACGGGTTGCCGTCAGGTGAACGACGCTCTCGTTCAGGCAGTCTTTTGTGTACCTGTACGTGGCCGCTTTAATCCAAATTAACGAGGCGTAAGAGAGAAGGCCCCTGAGGGGAAGATTACCTAATGGTAACCCAGCCCGTGGATTAACTAATTGCCCACGCTGGCAGCTGTTTGCGTCGGATTGCATGCCTTTCCAGCGCGCTGCAGTGCTTGGAGTTGGTAGCAGTCCAGTCCAGGGTCCAGGAACTCTAAGCAGACCAGGATCCAGGCTTGTTTTGTTCCTCTGAGCAGGCCAGCTTTGGTGCACTAGATAAAATGCCGAGCAACCTGGATGCCTGTCAGTGTTGAAATTCTGGTCAGACTTCGTTTCACACTTTGGGCTCGAATCATGTCATTTTTTGCACCGTGCAAAGTGAGTTTGCACTGCGACGCAAACCCTGATTCATGGAGCTGTGCAAAGTCGGGGCAAAGCCATTTTTGCAGTATATAGTGAATGTGCACTGCAAAAATGCACTTAGCACAGTTCTATGAATCGGGGTTTGTGTCCGCAGTGCAAAGCCACTTTTCCATGAATCGGGCCCATTGTGTCTAGTTCTGAGCAGATCAATTTCTAGTAGTGTGTGCATTTGCAGCCAGACGGAGTTCCGCGTCGTCTATTGAGCTCCAATCAGACTAGGGTGAGCAGACATCCTGGTATTGCGGCGACTGTCCCTGTTCTTTGTGCTCTGTCCCCCCTTTCTCAAGATTATGTTCCCATTGGAAACTGCAGTGGTCCCGGTTTTTGGCATTAGGTCTTCATAGCCGGCAGGCATAAATGCACAATCTCACACAGAAGAAATGCTGCATTTTACAACTTAAGATAGTGTTACTTTGTGATACATTAATTATAATGTGTTTATTTGAACAGTAACACTTGACCCCCCCACCCCTCCAACGTCTACTGAAGTGTAGTGCCTTGACAGCCACTTTCAAGAGCTAGTCCTATTTTTATGTTAGTTGCCCTGTCCCGGTTTTTTACTTTTTAAATCTGGTCACCCTATATCAGACCGGGTTCCCTGAAGCATTTTCAGTTTAAGCCAGATGGAGGTCTTCATATCTTGTGACACTGTAAGAAGTTGGGGATCCCTGCATGGGGTACAATTCTGAAGGGCTGGACCCCACTCAAGGAATTCTAGACAGACCAGCCTCCCCACAGTGGTGGAAACTCGGAACACAACGGAATTGACAACTTGGATGCACTTCGCTTTCTGCAGTGCATCATAGTTTAAGCATTAACTACCCAGCAGCTGTCAAATTGCTGAGAAGAACAGGTTCCATGCAGGGGTCTTCATTCTGAACAGTAGTCTGTGCAGGGGTCGGAATTTTGAATAGAACGCGTTCCGTGCAATGGTCAGAATTCTGAACAGACCAATGGTCAGAATCCTGAACAGACTCGGTTCTGTTTGATGGTTAGAATTTTGAACAGACAAGATCCCGTACAATAGGCAGAATTCTGAACAGGTGGTGTCCCATGTAATGGTCAACATTCTTAGCAGACCGGGTTCCGTTTCGTGGTCAGAATTCTGAACCAACCGGCTTCTGTTCATGGGCATAATTATAGGACGGGACAAGGGTTCTCCCCAACCCCAACATCCATGGCACACCGTTTTGTACTCCTCATTTGGCAGGGGCCCCTTTCCTTTAGATGGTATGTCTATCCCCCAAACATGTTCAGCAAAGTTACTCCACTGGTTCCCTTTGGTGGTCGGAATTTTGAACAGACCCAGTTCCCTTTTGTGTTCAGGATTCTGGACAGACCGAGTTCCTTTTGGTGTTCAGGATTCTGAAGAGACCGGGTTCCCTTTGGTGGTCAGGATTCTGAGCAAACCGGGTTCCCTTTGGTGTTCAGGATTCTGAAGAGACCGGGTTCCCTTTGGTGTTCAGGATTCTGAAGAGACCGGGTTCCCTTTGGTGGTTAGGATTCTGAAGAGACCGGGTTCCCTTTGGTGTTCAGGATTCTGAAGCGATTGGGTTCCGTTTGGTCAGAATTCTGAACAGACCGGGTTCCCTTTGGTGTTCAGGATTCTGAAGAGACCGGGTTCCCTTTGGTGTTCAGGATTCTGAAGAGACTGGGTTCCCTTTGGTGGTCAGGATTCTGAGCAAACCGGGTTCCCTTTGGTGTTCAGGATTCTGAAGAGACCGGGTTCCCTTTGGTGTTCAGGATTCTGAAGAGACCGGGTTCCCTTTGGTGGTCAGGATTCTGAAGAGACCGGGTTCCCTTTGGTGTTCAGGATTCTGAAGAGACCGGGTTCCCTTTGGTGTTCAGGATTCTGAAGAGACCGGGTTCCCTTTGGTGTTCAGGATTCTGAAGCGACTGGGTTCCCTTTGGTGTTCAGGATTCTGAACAGACCGGGTTCCCTTTGGTGTTCAGGATTCTGAACAGACCAGGTTCCCTTTGGTGTTCAGGATTATGAAGAGACCAGGTTCCCTTTGGTGTTCAGGATTATGAAGAGACCGGGTTCCCTTTGGTGTTCAGGATTATGAAGAGACCAGGTTCCCTTTGGTGTTCAGGATTCTGAAGCGATTGGGTTCTGTTTGGTCAGAATTCTGAACAGACCGGGTTCCCTTTGGTGTTCAGGATTCTGAAGAGACCGGGTTCCCTTTGGTGTTCAGGATTCTGAACAGACCGGGTTCCCTTTGGTGGTCAGGATTCTGAAGAGACCGGGCTCCCTTTGGTGTTCAGGATTCTGAACAGACTGGGTTCCCTTTGGTGTTCAGGATTCTGAACAGACCGGGTTCCCTTTGGTGTTCAGGATTCTGAAGAGACCAGGTTCCCTTTGGTGTTCAGGATTCTGAACAGACCGGGTTCCCTTTGGTGGTCAGGATTCTGAAGAGACCACGTTCTGTTTGGGGGGGAGGAGTTAATCATTCTGAGCATACCAGGTTTCCATGCAGTGGTCAGAGTTGTTAAGAGAAGGGAGGTCTGCCAGGGCATGAGACCTCCCATCCCAGCAGTGTATGGACGTGTGAGCAGACCGCTTTCAGTGCATGGGGTTATTGGCAATCAGTGTTCTGTGCCGTGGCTGCAATACATGTTAAGCAGAGCCCCCTCACTCAATTCTGAGCAGGCCAGAGTTTCATCAGATACTTGTGAGGAGAAGACTGGGATTCCGCAGGTAATGAGAACTCCCCTATTACCGGATCATGTATTAACTACCATGGTCAAATTCTCAAAACAATTACCATTCATATCGCCCCACCACAAACTGTATTGTCTCTTACCACCTGAGTAATATGAGGTATCTGTCTTTAAAGGGTTACTATACCCTGTTGTCCTTTGACCCTGACAACGTCAGGGGACTGACAGAGGCACTCCCTCTATCCCCCTCCATCTCTCTCTGTCTCGCTCTACCTATCTGCTCCCTCCCTCTTTGTTTCTTCCCCCTTTGTCTGTCTGTCTTTCTTTCTCTGTCTGTCTCGTCCCCTCTCTTTCCCTCTCTACCGCTCCCTGTCCTGTCTTTCTCTTTCTCCCCCTCTCTGTCATCTCTTTACCCCTCTCCCCCTCCCTGTCCTGCCTCCTCCCCCCCTCTCCCTCTCTCCCCGTCGGTGTTGTCTGTCTTTCCCCCTTTTTGTCCCATGTGTTCCCCCTCTGTCTTCTCTTTCTCTGTGTCTCTCTCCCCCTTTCTCTGTCTGTCTGTCTTTCTCTGCCTCTCCCCCTCTGTCCTCTTTCCCGCTCTCCCGCTTTCTGTCCCGTCTCTCTCTCTCCATCCTCATTCTCCCTCTCCCCTCAATCCTGTATGTCTTTCTCTCCCCTCTTTCCCCCCACTCTTCCCCTCTCTATCCTTCTCTGTCTCCCTCTCTCCTTGGTCTTTCTCTCTGCCTCTCTGCGACCGTTACACTAGCCGCGGAGCTATCTTATGCTACAGGGCAGTAGCAAGATTGAGAAATGTTGACAGCTTAACTATATAAGCGTGTGTTTATGAGACTGAAACAAACCCCTGTTTACATAGATTCTGTTTCAATCGCAGAAGAAATTATCGCCCCTTTGTCATCTGTAATTGATCTGTTCTTTTCAGTGCTCACGCACCCTTGGTACTCCCCCTTTTCATTGGGTGCCAATACCTTTCCCCCTCTGAACTCTTGCTGGCATTTGTGAATGGTGACGACAATGGGATCTATAGTCTGGCACTAGAAGTAACCTGTGCGCTATAGCGGAGGTGTTCTCTTCTCTTCTTTCCTTTCATCCGGCCCTGGTTTACTCTGTGCATGTTTAGACTTGCAACTGTGCTTCTGAAATTAGACTCCATGGGTTTAAGCACCAGAAGGCAAGAGGCAACAGAACCCCGCCTCTGTCCCCCCCCCCACGGCCCCCCTCCTCAATAGCCAGCCTCGGTTCTATTGTGAACAATAACCTATGCGTAGGTTTGGCCATTAACACACTGGGCTCGATTCATGGAATTTTTTGCACTGCTGAAAAGTGACTTTGCACTGCTGAAAAGTGACTTTGCACTGCGGGCACAAACCCTGATTCATGGAACCGTGCAAAGGGTATTTTTGTAGTGCATAGTCCTTTTTTTGCCTTGGGATGGGCTCCAGTCCCATCCAGTGGTAACTATCCATCCCATCCTAGCTGCTACTGGCATGCTCATTGGAGATGGGGCCCAGTCCCAAGCACTGGTAAATAGCCATCTCATTGTAACTGCTGCTTGCTCCCTAGAGATGCGGCCCATCTCACCCAGTTCTAATTAACCATGCAATATTAACTGCTAATGGTATGTTAGCTGGTGATGGGGTCCAGTCCCATCCAATGGTAGCTAATTATCCCATCCGAACTGCTACATGCTCACTGAAAATGGGGTCCAGTCCCATCCCGTGATAGCTAACCAGTCCATCCTCCTATTGGTATGCTCACTGGAGATGGGGGTTCGGTCCCATCCAGTGCTAGTTAACCATCCCATCCTAAATGTTACTGGTGATGGATTCCAGTCCCATCCAGTGGTAACTAACCGTCCCATCCTAACTGCTTGTATAACCAGCTAAATTCACTTACCTCATCATACGTTTTATTTCTACCTTCTGCATATTGTAATACAAATATGTTCTGTCTTTTAAAATGTCTTCTTTCGATAACCTTTTCGTGAGATAGCGACTTACCCACTCTACTCTGTTCTCCCTCCCTCCCTCTTGTTCTCCTGTAACCGCCTTTTCCCTCCCTTTCGTCCTCAGCTCTGGGAGGTATTTTGCATGTTGGCGATGCTTTGCAAAATGCCAAATAAATCGGCGCGTACCTCAGCCCAATGTCCCCTCACCTGTCACCGCAGCAGAGGTCGCTGATTTTTCAGACCGTCAAATTACAGCAGCATAGCTGCCCAATATCCCAAGTGAATGCAAGACCCCTCGAGCCAGTCGTGATTTTTCCCATTACACGCGGGGACTTGGAGTTTCGTTTCCCCCATTTTAAGTATGGGCCTACAAGTCCCAGCATGCAATGGGAAAATCCAAGCCTGGCTTGAGATGTCAGGCATGGAATTGGGAAGCTTGGCAGCTATGCACCAGCTAGTGGCACCATAAATAGTTCCACTGTTTTTACTTCCCTAGACAGGGCCCTGTTTTTATTCATTACGCACAAAAGGTTCTTGCGACCCGCTCCACTCACTATCTCTATGCCCTGAGCAGGGTCGGACTGGGGCATAAAATTGTCTTGGGCGCCAATGAAAATGTGGCCCACAGTTACAAATGGCAATTCATTCCTTTTGGGACAGACTTTTTGAATAGTACCCAAGGGGGAGTTTTTTGATAAAATGTAATACACATTGTGCAATTTAAAGAATATTTATTCAGCAACTATGGTAAACACTACTAGCTGCATAGTGAACTAACTCATCAAACTGGCCCAGATTGGCCAGAAAAGTGGCCCCTCTGACCAAAGAAATGGGCCCACACCAGCATTTCGCATTTTTGTTTCGGGTATTGACTTATTGCCCTATCCTATAGGCCAGTCCAGGCCTGGCCCTGAGTGATGGCCGCCGCATATACTGCTCGCTGTCTGTGCAACGAATAAGCTCAGGCTACGTTTTATTAATTTTAAAATACAAGGGGACCATTTATCTCTGAACTAAGCTTGGGACAAAGGAGCATGGCTCAATCAGAAGTCTACACCCCCCTTTCCTTAACCCATATTTCAATTGAAAGTACTAATGCTGATTGCTTCTGAAAAGTCTTTATTGTGATTTGCAAACGTTTTACCATTGGCTTCTCACTTCGTTCCAACAGGTTGCAATCAAAATCATTGATAAATCCCAGCTCGACGCCGTGAACCTGGAGAAAATCTACCGTGAAGTGCAGATAATGAAAATGCTGGACCACCCCCACATCATCAAGTTATACCAGGTGATATGATATGATGATATGATATGATAGGTTATTTATAATGTGTTTAATACCCAGAGGTTTCTAAGCGCGGACCCAGGGGTCCAACCTGTGGTGCTCCGTGTTGCCTTGCTTCCAAGGCAAGCACGTTTCCTCTGAGCTATCCTCCTGAGACAAAGGTGGGCGCCAAGGGGGGAACCTTGTGTCATTGCCATCTCGCTGCCCCGTTCTTTGCATCAAAGATGCATTACCATTGCAGACATTTTGCATCATTTAAAAAATGATCATAAATTGAATTTTAAATCGTAAAACTTAACTTTTCTACTGGAAAATTGAACATTTCTGAACTAGATTAAAATACAAACAAGAACAATTTGCTTTCAGTACATACAGAGGGGTGGAAACATATGTAAAAAGGGTTAAGGTTATTTTTTAGAAAAAGTGAGAAATACAATGGGTATGTCAATTTTAAGGTTTGATGTGTTATTAAACACTGAACATACAATACAGATTTGCGAAACCTTAACTCGGGCTCCAGTTTTGGATTGTTAATATGTGAATGTGAACTCTTATTCCCAAGAGCCCTTTAAGACGAGGTAGCAATCCTCAGAGATGGATGGGGATGCAGAAGATACTCCAACATCAACAATCAAAACAACTTGGGAAGTTCAGCAAAGTGCGTTTCTATTTTAATATCAATTATCTAAAACAGGGAGTACACCGGGCATCATCCGACGCTCGATTTCCAAGCATTTAACAAAAACCAGTCCTTTTATAACAAAAATGTCACTGCTGACATCGTCTTACGTGGCAAACACAAAACCTATGGGCACCCGTGGTTGGCTCTCCGTGAATATCTAAGTATACGTTCTATATAGCCACTGGTTATGATTGGGTACTTAAGTCAGGTGGGCATCAGAACCCACCTCCAATAACTTTTGTCGTCACTAAATACACACGATTCATTGGGTCTTCATACTATAGGGCTCTTCATTATACGCCCCATTATGATTGGTTTGGCACCATTGTAGCCCTCTGGAATATTCCTCACGCTAGCAGCACGCAGGCTACCATCCCAGGTGGATGGAAGCTCAGCGCGATCATGCCTCCCTTCCGATTTAACCCACTCTCTGTCAACACTCCTTCAGTTTGTTAGACAATTAGCTTTTGAACTTGAACTTTGCCTTGTAGCTGTGGACTTCGTCTGGGATATAAAGGGAGGATAGCTTCACTCTGTCTTTTAGTTTTGTTACAGCCTGACCCAATCTATCCTGACTTCACCCACATGACTTGAAGACCACTCTTTTCAAGCCTTTTGCAGTATTTAATCCTTTTAAATGATAACCTGTAGAAACCTTTACTGTTTTTTCATACTACTTCAAACAAGAGCGTGTTCCTTTATCACATTCGCTGTAGCTTTCTTGACAGGTATCCGTGACACTGTGGTCTTTTCCCTTGGTTCTGAGCCAGCCCCATCGTCTATGAAACTTGCCATCCCATCAGTCATTTCCAACTGCGCCACTCATTTGAAAGTCTTTTTCTTGTTCATGAATTTATAGGCCTGATAAAGTGCGTGTGGAACATCCAGGTTATATTCATTCCTATGTATATACATTGGTGCATCGCCCTAATCTAATTCACTACGTAGACAGCCTTGAGAATACTTTTCCCTACTTGCGTTTCCAGCGACTGTACACGTGTAAACTGATTTACATATTCCTCAGTGTTTCTGTAGACTGAGCATCTTCATCTCGAGCCCGAATGTTGTTCATCTGTACGTCTATTCTTTAAGTCTTTAGAGAATACTTGTTATGTTTCTTCTCTCCGTCCAGCTTTCAGATACGTCATTTCCCCTTTTATGTGACATCAACAGGCTTTTTTCTGTGTTCAAATACACATTTCTTCAGCCACTTCATCCAACAGAGTGATAGGTCTCAGTCCATTCAGATAGGGTTTCTTTAATGGATTTCTTGTCTGGAAGATTCTCTGCGGTATTGGTACAATGACTGGAACTGCACATGTCATCATCTCTGGTTCTCAACATATAGGCCACAAAGGGGCGGAGCTTGGAGCGAGGATGTCTAGCTGTACCTCTACAGATGTGTTCATAGGATTTGACTTACTTTGTATATACTATGTTTACTGAAGGTATGTTACTTTGTGTGTTGCTTGTAGTTGTTTGCTGCAAAATGTTGATTGCCAATGTCAGAGTATACGTTCCTGTGGGTTCGGTATTTTAGCAATTATGGGTGTATGTTGTGAATTCTTTTATTATAGAGTGTATGTTACTCCCATTTATTTAAATGGTTAATTGTTTGTGTTTTAGAAGTAATGTGTGTTTTCTATACACGTTTTCTTGTTGGTGTACATTGTACAGGTATGCCTATGCGTTACTGTTAACTTTTATTACTTGTAATTTGTGAGGGTGCATTGAGAAATCAACAATGTTTTTTCTTTGTTTATGGTTTGATAAGTCACTCCTTTACAATGACACTCCCAACACTGATAGATTTTATCGTTTTATGCTTAGTAGCCTTAACATTTTTAGTTGTTTTTTTTCTGTACTGATTTCTTTGTTTTTTAAGATTATTTTATGATTTGTATGCAAGATAGGTTGACAGATTTGCATTGGCTCCGATGAATCGCGTTCTAAACTTTGCAGAATGTTTGTAACTCTGCAGAATGTTTTTCATTTTGTGCCTCCAGTGTTACTGTTCATGCACAAGGGCCCCAACAGCGTGTTGTGTGCGGCAGATAATCTTGTGCATTAATGGAGTAATGTTTCTTTTGTGTAATGCTTTTCATTTTTTTGTCCTTCTGACTGAACTGGGTGATCTCCAGCCCTTTAAGACGAGTAGCAATACCCTGGAGATGGATGGGGATGCAGATTGTATTCATACATCAAAAATCGAAACGACTCGGGTAGTTGGCAAAAAGCATAACTGTTTTAATATCAATTATCTAAAACCGGGAGTACAAAGGACATCAACGGGCGTCTCAGCGCAAATTCTCTCAATGCATTACAAAAAAGCAATTTTATATAGCAAAAAACCATCATTGATGATGTTAATCTACGTATTACTAAAGTCATCCTATGTGGCAAACTACAAAAACCTTTTGGAGAAAGTGATTGGGTCTAAAGGGATATCTAAGTATACGTTCTATACTAGTATGGGACAGTGAATGAAAGTAATTGGTTTCTTAACATCAGGTGGGGCAACTAAGCCCTCCCTTCAAAATGGCCACTATGAACGTCACTTAATACACAATGTCCCATTGGCTACACAAACTATAGGACCCTTGATTACGTTGTCCCTTATAATTGGTTGGAAATCTTAAGTTTCGTAGATACTTTTCCACCTACGTCTAACAGCACGCAGATTGGACCTCCAGGTGCTGGCAGCTTCCCACCAATTAGCATATCCATCTATCATACCCTCATGCGTAGGTGTGATAGTCCTGTTCGTCCAACTTCATCTGTCCACGTGACTGTAGGCCATGATTTCAATCCTTCAGTGTGTTAAAAATACTATTTTCTAATAAGCCTCTGACATCTTCCTTGTTTTGTTTATGCCTTCTGAACAGGAGCTTGTTCTTTCAAACGCTTTTGTATCCTATGTCGGCTCACCCCAGCCTGATGGCCTTTGCAAATCCACTTTGGATTTTATATTTGTTTCCGCCCACATCTCCTCCACTATGAATAACTTTAGAGTTGACCCCTATACTTGCAGTGACCATTCACTTCTTAGTGCATCCTTTGGAGGTATTTTTACAACGGATAACTCTGATCAGCTCTCCGACTCCCTAGAGATGAATCCTCATAACCACGCTGTAATTTGGCACCCTAAACATGCGGCTGGGTTTAATGCTAAGATTGACAATGACTTACTTATGTATCCTTTCTTTTTCGCTTCACCTGAAGGCCCTGTTTCTGTTCTCGACCATTAAAATGGAGAGAAACCACACAATACCTTTTCATATGTTTAGTGCAGAGATGCATGCTAAGTAGAAGGCGTTTAAGGCGATATTAAGGAAACACGAAAATTGGGCTTAAACATGGTTGCAGTCATAAACTAACCTTAAACTTACAGAAATTGGGTGAAGGGTCCTTGTGCACTGTTACAGCAAAGAGATGTGGAAAACAGGTTAGTAGTCTTGGCATCTCGAGATACGACTAGCCTTTGGAGACTAATGCGAGGGGGGGGGGACTCTCTCTGCAACATCAACCGATCCCAGGCAAGGCTTGGGAGAAATACTTCACTGAGCTCTATTCTGATGTGAGTAGTAAAGTTTGTAACCCTGAGGCCATGTATGGATAGGGAGGCATCGGACCTATTAGATATTCATCAACAAGGAATTCATGTAGCTACAGGGAAGGCCAAGTCTTCGAATGATCCTAGACCCGATGGGCTCTCTAATTTGACCTTAAAATCAGCGCCTTCTATATGGGCTGAGGTATTGTTTCAGCTGTTTTCCAATATGGTTGGGCGAGCTAGCTGCCCTGTAACTTGGAGAGAGGCCATTGTGATAGTCATTTTCAAAAGGGGCGATAGGGCGAATCCGGCTAATTACCACCCCATCTCCCTTTTCGATGCTTCCTATAAGATTGTTTCTACCTCCCTTCTTCGGACACTCGAAAGATGGGCAATTCATGCTTATAAGTTGGATTGTAATCAATCCGGCTTTCGTAAGAGAACCAGTACAGCTCTGAATTGCCTTGTATTTCAACTTCTGAAAAACCAGTCTTTCCAATCGAAGCGCACAATATATCTTTCTTTCCTTGATATCCCTAAGCATTTGATTGTGTGGATCGAAATAGGCTTTGGGGAATGCTTACGACATGGGGCTGTCCGGAGGCCTTGGTTCGGTTGCTGGACTCTTCCATAAAGATATTAGAATTAAGGCCAGGTTACACAAAGAGCATGTATTCTGGCTGGATCCGTGTGGATTGTGGTTTATGTCAGGGCTTTGTACTAGCTCCCTTTTTGTTTAATTTATATATTTTGGGTAGTAGAGCAGCTCTGGAGAGTATAGGTGTAAACCCTCCGAGGCAGGGCCATGTGAAAATCCAGTATCTTTTATTTGCTGGTGATCTTGTTTTACTCGATCATACTGCTATAGGTTTACAAAAAGCCCTCACGTGGACCTAGGGTTTCTTTAGGGACCTGGGATTAGAGATTAGTGTGACCAAATCTAAAATCTTGGTCATTAACCGCAGAAAGATCCCGCCAGGCAGATCAAACTTTGGTTGGTACATTGATGATAAGTTGGAGCTGGTCACTGATTTTAAGTATCTTCGTGTGGTGATCAAATCTAATCGATCATTGTTTCTGGCTAACCAAGCGCTGAAGTTAGATGCTATCTCAGATGCACAACTTTGAATGCTGCACAGAAAACATAGACATTTCTCATTACTGCCAGCCCTCAAAATGTACAAGCAGGTGCTAGTACCAAAACTAACTTACGGGGCGGAGGTCTGGGAGGAGGTCGTGGATTGGGCTAAGATTGGGCTAAGATCGAGTCTTTTATTTGGAAACTATTTCTGAGCATTCCAGGTGGTACCCCGTTCCAGCCAGTCCAGCATATTCTGGGTATTATATCTTTAGAGCCCAAGGTCTACTGGAAAAGAATTCTCCTCTTAAGATCGATTATGTTTCCTCAAGTCTCGGCTCTTTTTATTCATTTGAATAGACTTTACAATCTAGATAATTGTGCGGTGCTCGAGGTGTGGGTGAATTCTGTTCTGACCATTGTTAATGAACGAGCAGGAACGTTGGATGAATTGGAGCGTAATCCAGTCAAGGTAAAGAAGTTACTATTTGAAAATGACTGGATTACAAACAGGGAAAAATTACTTGTGTACAAGTTGTATGAATGCTTTTCTTTGGACATTAAATCGTTCAATTCTCCCCAGAAATACACAATAAAAAATGCTTCGAGATCATTGAGAACTTTCTGGTTGCGCATAAAACAAAATGTACTTCCAACCAACGATTTTCTAGGTGGCATTAGTCCCTTCTACTAAATGCCTGTGCCGTTGTTGTAGAAGTGATTGCAAAACTTTGAAGCATCTAATTGTGGAATGTCTGGCCCTAACTATTCAAAGAGCGGAAATGTTTTAGTCTTATTTTAATACTCCCCCTTTGTTAAATTGGGAATCTTTCTGCTGGAAGCAACTAGTTAGCCCCAATGATATATTGTTGTTTAATGTGTTGATTTTTTTAAAAATCACTTGTGTCTTTATGACATTTCTCTGTTTTAAAACATTCTTTCTTTTTAAATGGTTTTTATTAAGTAATGCATGGTGTTGGATGACATTGTATATTGTAAAAAAAAACACCTTTTTCTACTGTACTGCATGATTCATGTGAGTGTGTGTGTAAAGTTTCATTTGTTAACTATGAACTGGATGGACCTCAGCCGGCCCATTTGACTGGCGGTCTCCAAACAGCCCTTTTAGATGAGCAGCAGTACCCTCGAGATAGATGGGGATGCAGATTCGTACTCTTGCACCAAATAATTATGACAACTCAATAGTTTGGCAAAGGGAGTCCGTTTAATGACAAATACAAACAACGGGGAGTTCAATAAACATCAGCAACTGCTCGATCTTCCTTCTCGCTTAAACTCAACTTAATTTCAGAAAAAAACACAGTATTTATGTCAAAAACTCATCATCATTGACACACGATCTTAAAAACCTAACATGCATTGTGATTGGTTATAGGAAGGTAACTGTATCATAGGTACTATAACTGTATTTGGTAACGGGGAGAGGGGATTGGATAATCAATGTCAGGTGGGGCAACAAAGCCCTTCCTTCAAAATGGCCATTGTAAACGTCCACTATGATTGGGTTGGCATCAACCCCACTCATAGTTTTCCACTTACATCTAGCAGCATGCAGAAAGACCAGCCAGGTGCAGGGTGTTTGTCTTCACCCCAGCTTCCCTCACAATATGTTACAATCAATCATCACCTCAGTGGTCATGTGGCAATTACTTCTTTGCAGTTTGGCCTCGAATCTGCTTCTTGGGCTGAGAAAGTTTAGGGAGTATGGGTATGGCAGGGATCCATGTGTAGGTGTGAAAGTCTCATCCCTTCCTGCCTACCTTGTCATGTGATTTGTACACCGTGAAACTGACCTCTTCTTCATGTAGTTTTGTGTGATTTAATTCTGACAGTCTTCTATCGGCTTATCTTGACCTTTCTGAACAGGATACTCTGTTCTTTTTCTCTGTAATTTTATCCACTGTTGGCCTATTCCCACCCTATAAGGCCATGGTTTCTTGGCATGGTTATCTTCAGCTGGGTTTCTCTCCATCTTAATTCTCGATTTGTTTGCTGCAGCACTCTCCTCTTGAGACCTTTAGTAACCTTTGTTCAATTCTGCTCATGTGCGTAGTGGATTTTCACTCATCTATAAAGTGCTTTTGCGGTATATATATGTATAGTTGGGGCTTGCCACAATCTATTTTACTACTAAGCATAAGCAAGCTTCACAATTTCTTTGCTTCTTGCGGTTTCTTGCATCTGTACATGTTTAAACTAACTGGATATCTTTATCGTGCATATGGCATAGGTTTCTGCATCTTGACATCAACTGTTTCACCTTAGGCTCAAGATGTCACTTGTCCATGGTATTTCGTCTCTTTGTCAGTATTCTTAGGTCATTATACCTTCTGTATGTGCGTCAGACTGATTTCGTATGACGTCACCATTCGTCTTCCTTTAGTATCTTCTTGGCTTCTTCGGGCATTCCATTCTGACAACCGTCATTTTGCCTTGCCTGTAGATCTGGTTTTCTCAATGGGTACCTTACTGTCCAGGTTTTCTTAGGTGTGGGTACTTCAATAGGTTTTGTTGCTCTGCTAGGCAGTGGGCAGGCCCTCTGCTGGTTTATCTGTTCTTCATGCGTCACATATTTCGGCGTGAACGTACCTGGTACTTCGAAGGGGTTGGCTGGAGTGTGGATGACACTTGGCACTTCCTCTTCAACTATATCACACAATAATTAAAAAGGGTTACCAAATCTTATTTCAGGCAGATAATATGTCACGCTCCTGCCATGTGTCCCTCTTCTATAGGAAGCATTTCACCTTCAAGTCTCCTTCTGCTTGGCTATGGAATAGTCACTAGGTAAGTCTTCACCCAGCAGTCTGCCCCCCGTTGGGTTAGTCATCTGGGTTGGCCTTCTCCAGAGCACCTTTTAGTCAAGGAGTGGACTCCCTCTTTTCACATAACGGGGTACCCAGGTTCCCAGAGTTTGGTTTAGAATCTGGGGCTCATCCATCGAAGTTTGCCTCCAAGCTTCTCTCATCTTCCACATTCTTCTCCTTTCATATTCCCACCAGGTCTTTGGTACCTGTTCCGGCGTTTGGAATTGGCTGGGCTTGTTCAAGGTTTGTTTCAGGGACTTAGATTGGTTCTTGATTCTCACTTCCCCATATGGGTCTTCAAATCCCTCAATTTGACTTTCCTGGCATTGGAAAATCAGGTGCAATGTTCACCTGTTCATTCTGAGTCTTTAAAAGTGGCTCGGAGCGTCGCCACCATCTTGGTATCCGCTTAGTGCTTGGGCGGGTGTTGGCGTCATTCCACGTCTTCAGGATGGTGGTTTGCGGTGTCTCGGTGTCTGTCTCCCCAACTGCAAGGACCATGGCCAACCGAACACATAGTTCGTAAGTTTGGAAACTCTTTTTCACTAATGCGCACTTCCCAGGTGGTGTGCCGGTTGGGCCAGACCTCATGCTCTCCTTGACAGTAGAGGTTGTAACACGGGGAACGACCCCTGCAGCACTTTTCAGTTGTGCTTCAAATATTGTAGGAGTATCATACAAGTTGGTGTTTGTCACACACCTGGACCTTATTAGGAATCCTAGTTCCTCAGAGCGTTTTGGTAGCAGGCATCTGTAACACCTTTCAGGGTGAAGTACTGTGCATTGGTGTAGGTGGCGAAACCGATGGATCTCACTCCTTCCTCCGTGTGGTAGGCACATCGGGTAGTGGCCGGCCCGGCCCAGTCACTAGTGGCCGGCCCGGCCCAGTCACTAGTGGCACAGCCAGTCACTAGTGGCCGGCCCAGTCACTAGTGGCACGCCCACTCTCGTACTAATATGGGAAGTTCGCGCAACTCACCACATAGCTTTTCTTGTTTGATGGGCAGATAATTTTCAGCATTTTGCAGAATAATTTGTCTCTCCAACCCTAGTGCGCATGACTGAATAGATGTGTGTGTGTGTGTGTGTGTGCGCACACGTATGCGTGCACGTTTTTGTGTGTTGGGGGCAGCAAATGATTCTGTATATTTCTTCCCGTTTATCCCTCTGTGCCTGTCGGAATAGCTCGAGCTAGGCTCATTTGATTTACACAATGTTTGTCGCATTTACCTTACTTCTTCAGCCTAAGGCCTAGGTTTGCGGCAAAAATCTCCAAAATCAGACCAGACAACTTTGCTATATTGTGAGCTAACCAGCACATTTTGAGTCTCTAACTTTAATGTAATCTTAACTATGCTACTATATTGCAGGAGAATAATTATAGTATTGATATAATCCATTTTAATCCAAATGCACAGGGCCTGATTCATGGAATTATTTGCACGTTTCAAAGTGATTTTGCACAGCCGACACAAAACCCGGATTTATGGAACTGGGAAAAGTGTATTTTTGCAGTGGAAAGTTCATTTTGTACTTCAAAAATGACTTTGCGCTGACTTCATACTGCAAAAATACACTTTGCACTGTTCCGTGAATCCGGGTTTGTGTGAGCAGTGGAATGTGGAAAGTCACTTTTCAGCAGCGCAAAGTCACTTTGAACCACGTAAAAATGTCCATGAATCGGGCCCATAATCTTTACATGTAGACAGATGAAGAATTGTTATTTATTTGCACACTGTTCATTAATTTATTATTTTTATGCTCAAGCGGTGTTAGACTGTATGCTCTCCAAAAATATCTCCCTGGTTACCCCCAGGAACTGCCTTGGTTTTGTCCAGAGTACATATTTTGGGGGGGACTGGTGGGTGACTCAGGGGAGATAGTGGCTTGCGGAGAGGGAATGCTTTTTATGCTCTGCTGGAGTGCGCTCATCAGGCCGCTTTATTCCCTAAGGTTAAGCGGTATGCTGAACAGCTTCCAAAATCAGACAGACTTTGGCACTTGACAAGAAAACCTGTATGATTTTGCTGCAAGCGGCAGCCGGGGCATGTAGCACCAGTGCTCAAGTCGAGGGTACACGCGGGGGGGGGGGGAATAGAATCCACCCACTTTGTTCAGAGGGTGGACTCAGTCCCCCCCAGCTAAAATGAAAAACATTGAATGTCCTCTTTGAATTTATGAATTAAAGCCGACCTCTGGGATCAAACCGCAGTCGGCAGATTTGTAGGCTGGACAGTTCACCACTACACTTTATAACCTGATGAAAAACAATTAACACCTAAAGGTGAAATGTCCTTTTTCGGCACTGCAAGTCCCAGGGAAAACATTTGTATTGGTTCTTTGAGTTTAAAACATGCACACCTTTTAATGTTTTCAAAAACACTATTACAAGACAATATACCCTCTTGGTTTTGTGTGTGTGTTGATTTTATGAAAGGCAAATGCCATTCATCCTGTGCAATTTGGGTGGTTATGCAAAGCTAATTTAATGAAATGTGCATATTTCACCTTGATATGCTTATTTCTGGCAAAGTCACATACCATTGCGTTTGTTGATGAGTCCCCCCACTTTAATTTTTAGGACTTGACCCCTGTACAGTAGCACAGGGCATATTCTGTGACTTCAGGATTAGTCATTAAACCCACTTTGCCGGCCAACTGTGCCCTCCGCACAGCGATGGCGATGGAGTTGATGAGAGGGCTCTGTTTTTTTTCTTCTCATGAACTTATCGACGTGGCGGGAAAAGCAACATATTTGCGATCTTCCCAGAAAACTCACCATTTGACGACTCCAATTTGCGACAGATTTTCTGTGGTGGCCTTTTTCACCGGGACCTCCGGTGCAGGTGGGGGCCTGTCCCTCCTCAGCCGCGCAGCCCAAACAAACGGAGCACTGACATGACGCACCTTTATTCTTCACACCTCCCGTTCCGACTGACCTTTCCTCCCGCCCCACGTCGCTCCCGCGCTTGTGTCCCGATTCCTGCCCTCCCAGCCCCAGACTAAATTTCCCGACACTACACCCCCCCAATTTAAATACTGACAACACTTTGTCACCCCATTTCTTCAGTGAGTCTGCAAGGCTTATTTCTCGCCCTTTGTAGTCACTGATACCTCACCTCTGACGGCTCAGGTCGGGTGTCACGCGCCAGGTCACATGACGTCAGAATGGAGTAGGAGATTTCCCTCTCCTGAGAATTTCTGCGCCTTGGTCGTTCACCTCCTGCCAGTCTTTTGAAGTGAGAAGAGTTCCTTGTCACCCAACGGTGGTCCCCTTGAGCTGTGATCATGGAGCCTTCCATCGTGTTGACAATTAAAGGGTCCTCATGAAATATGGTTTTGCTTTTGCTGGCCTTGGGTTGTTTTACTACCACTACATCCCCTCCGGCCAATGTGGAGTGTTTCGCCTTCCTCCTGCTGTCTGCGTTAACATTTCATCCTTTCTTTAGCTCCTTCATCCTGTTCTCTCAGATCCTTGTCTTCTGCATATTTTCCCGTGTTCGTCTGGTGATGCGGTAGTCGAGTGCGAATATTGCGGCCAAAAATGACCTCTACCGGGCACTTTCCGGTGGAGCTGTAAGGCATGCTCCAGTAGTCTCGTAATAGATGATGCAGCACCTGTTCGTATGGTTGTCCCGTCAGGTGTGAGATTTGCAGTGTTAGTTTCAGGTTGGCCATGAAGTGTTCCGTCATTGGCATGTGGCCGTAAAGGGGTTATTTTCCTGGGCTGGAACCCCATCTACTCTGAGAATGCTTTGAAGCCTTGGCTCGTGAGCGGCGGCAGCCCATTGTCCGATTTCACCTGCCTGGGAATATCATATGCTATGAAGATCCTGTCCAGTACAGCGATGACATGATTACCCACTGTGGAAGAAACTTGCTTTGCTTTTGAAAAACGAGAGTACTCATCCATCACTGCTAGCACATATTTCCCCCCTTCCATGGGACCGAAGAAATCAACTGCCACTTCTTCCCATATGCCATTTGGCATTTCTGACATATTTAGCGGTTCTGGGTGTCTGCTGGGTGCGATTAAGCAACACGTAGGGTACTCCCAGAGTAGTTCCTCCGCCATCAAGTCGAGCTTCGTGAAACATACTTTCTGCCTCAGCATTCTCTTTGTCGAGATAATCCCTCAATGTCCTTTGTGCCCCAGTTCCAACACGTGCTTCCTCAGCTGCCTGGTTATTATGATGTTATTTCCTTTGAGCAGGAGGTTCTCTTCTGACACGGCTAACTCCTCCTTTACCATTTGCAGACCATCTACTTCTTTTCTGACTTGGACTGATTTAAGGCATCCCCTTTCTTTGGCTCACCGCCAGTTCCCTGACCTCATCCCTTCCAGGACAATCTGGAATGCAATGTTGCTGTCCACTTCCTTAGCGAGTCCTAACGGGTCTATGCCTTGCAGAATTGCTTGTTGAACCAAATATCTAATATACCGATCAGGCACAGATCGCTCTGGCGCACTCCCGGGTCTGGGGTGGCGTGACAAGAAGTCTGCTGGGTCATCTTTTTTCCCTGGCCTGTGAATGATACGAAATGCATAGTCCTGCAACTGCAAGCCCCACCTGGCAATGCGGGGCGGCATCTTTTCTTGCGGGTTGCCGTATAGGAAGAGTAATGCTTGATGGTTGGTTATAATTCTGAAAGTCTTTTCATATAAAAATAAATGAAAGTGTTTGCAGGCCCAGACAACTGCCAGGCTTTCCTTCTCGGCCTGCGGATAGGCCTGCTCTGTCTTTGGTAAGCTCCTGCTCGCATAAGAGACAATGGGCCTCATTGTGGGTCCGGCGGTAACCCTGCAGGTGCTACCGGCGGGTTACCGCCGAACCAGTAAATATTTACAGCGCCTGACTTCCTGGTGTCACCGGGAGATTACAACTCTGGCGGCCCGGAACGTCAGGCACTGGTAAAACGTAATTCCCCATTCCCATAGAGTCCCTTAGGACTCTATGGGAGTGGGGACACAGAATCACCGGCACTGTTGCTAATGGTGCCGGTGCTTCCGTGACCGCTCTGCCTACCTTGGCTGCTGTCCCCAGCAGGGTCAGACCTGTCAGGCACAGTGGCACCAGCAGGCAGACCTGTAATATTTTGTTCCGGAAACAATGGTGTCAGTGAGCTTACCAGCACCCTTGTTTCTGGCACAGTAGATTCATAATGAGGCCCAATGTGTCTTTTACTGGAGTTGTCTGGGCCTTTGGGAGCTAATCTGGCCCCTAGGCCCACCGGGCTAGCATCTACCATTAGTCCTGTCTCTCTTTCCACATCAAAGTAGGCTATGTTTTTGGCCTGTGCTATCCTGTCACGGATGGATGTGAAGGCTTGTTGGCACACCAACGACAATTGAAAAGGTGTGTTTGGTAAGGGCCCTTAGCGGTTCACTGATGGTTGCAAAGTCCTTCATATATTGTGTGCAATAACTGGCCAGACCCAGAACTGATCGGAGTTCCGAGATATTTGTCGGTGGTGGTGTTTCATTTAGTGCATGGACTTTTTGGGGATCTGGGGTCATGCTGTTTTCTGAAAATATGTGACCAAAGAATCGAAGTGTTCCCTTTCTGAACTCTGCCTTGATTTAGTGTGTGATTGTCCGCTTCTAATGCCATGCAAACTCTGGCAAATGTGTCATCATGTTTCTCTGTAGTGGTACCAAACACCAGAATGTCATGACTGTAATTGATGCAGTTTGGGATGTGCTTTATGACATTGTGTATCCCTGCTTGAAAGATTTGCACCACCTAAGAGACTCCAAAGCTAAGGTGTTTGTACCTATACAAGCCCAGATGGGTCACAAGCGTGGTAATGCATCGGCTCTCCGGACTAGCTGATGGTAACCGTTTATTTAAGTCCAATTGTGAGAACACCTTTGCCCAGTTGAGAAGGTGAACCATATCTGTGATATGATGGGCCAAATGTTATTCCCTCTTGATGGCCTGATTCAGTCTCCTCATGTCCACGCACAGTCGGATGTCATCTGATCCCTTCTTTGGAACATGTATGATGGGGGATACCCAGGGTGTGTGCCCTAAAGCGGGTTCTATGATGCCCTGGCCTACTCATTTGTGAAGTTCCTCCTCGGCTTGTCATTGAATATTGACGGTGATACCTCTGTAGTGTTGCGCTATGGGCCATCATGGGGAAATTCATATCCGCACCCTTCAGAACGGCTCACCTTGAGCCCTTCATGTCCCTAGCAGCATTTGTATGACCTCAGGATGCACTGGAGATCCTTTTGGGTTATCAAATAACTCCACTTGTGAGTCCACAGCCAGTTCCGCTCTAACTAGCATGAGTATTCCCTCCAACGTTCTGGATTATTGTAGTAGTTTCCTTCTAAAGTTCTGTGATTCGCATCCTGCAATGATCTGAAATCTCAGTGCTTCTGTGTTTCAGTAATTGTTAAAGTCAGTGTTCCATTTTAATGCGCAGCCTCATCACAAAGGCATCTATGGTTTCTCCTTGTATTTGTTTCATAGTGTGCCTTTCATAATCCACTTAGGTATGTGGTGTGAAGTAAAGTAGGTGGCTAGTGCGGTCTTTAAGTTTTGAATGGTGACTATAGAGTCGGCTGGAAACTCATCTATGATGTCCCGGTGGCAGGGCCTGCCGCCAATTTTACTAGGCATTGTTGTTGGCATCTTCCTCTTGTCCGAAAGATCCCAAATACAAGTCGAAATCTCTGACCTACCTGACCCATCTTGGCCCCATGTTGCTGGTATCTGACACATCGAATATCCGTGGCAGCTGCACTGCAAGGGACTCTGACACTCTGCGTTGACTCTGTATCGGTGGGGTTACTGGAACAGTAGATGGTATAAACAGGTCCAACATGATGGTTGTGCTTACTGATTTTCGAGGACTTGCCTCGTGAATTTCTGTAGTACTATCCCTCTTACTTCCTGGGGCCTCTTCTCTGGTACTTATGTAGGAGGACACCCAGGGTTGACCTAGTGTTTGTGGCTCGTTTGATCTTTGGTGTCTACCTCGACACGTGGGAGCGTGGGAACCACAAGATGGCGGCTGCCTAGCACAGGCAGGAGCACCGGCCAAATAGTTCCTTTTCTGGCCACCCAGGCATCTTTCCTGAAATCCAAAACTCACTGCTGCAGCACCGGGCCGTGCCTTTGTTCCCCTGGCTGTATGTGCTGCCTCTGATGCGGCCGACACCCCTCGGGCCGCACCGGCTCACTGCCGTCACCCATTGCACCCTCAGCTGGTGTGCCGCGATCGCTGCAACCACGCCCAGGCTGCAATCCTTGCCCACACTTGGGCTGTCTCCCTCGGCGGCAATGTCGTGGCCTTCCTCACAGGGACCTCCAGTGCAGGTGGGGGTCGGTCACTGCTCAGCCACGCAACACAGAGGCGGAGACTGAGCACTGACATGACACATCTTTATTCACACCTCCAATTCCGACTGCCCTTTCCTCCCTCCCCACATCATTTCCCTTCACGCTCCGATGTCCCACCCTCTCAGCCTCGGACTACATTTCCCAGTGGCATTTTCCTTCTGGCGTAACGTAAAAACCATGCGTAAAATCTTTACAATTGCGTTTTGAGGTTCCTTATGATTTTCTTTGATTATATAGCAGGGCCTGGGCATGGATTGTAATTACTGCTCCTGCCACCACTTGTGGTCTGCCTTACAAATTCGCATGCTACTTAGACCTGCGGAAACCGGCAGATTCCATAGGAATGCATGGAAATTTCCGCCACCCGTGATAAATGCAGGCGGCATTTACACAATTCGCAATATGAAGTGCAAGAAGGAGTCACATGATTTAGCCGGTTTTTACTGGTTTTTGCACTTTGTAATACAATTATGAAAATTGCACGCAAGGTCACTTGATTCCCATAACATGGCCCCCCTCCCTCATTGCATTGTAATGGCCTCCTGACAATCGTTTATCGTGGCAAGTATGTTTCCACGGATAAATGCGCTCTTGATTATAAATTGTTTGCATACAGGCAACATGAGCTTGTTAAACGCCAATTACTTTTTTGACATCTTCTACCCACTTTTTAAAAATTTGGATATGCAGTTTTTGGGTGCTATTGCTCACTTTATAAACCCGCCCTTTTTGTACGTGATCAAGTGATTTGCGCATCAAACTGAGATCGCTTATCCGGAACACGTTTTTATGCTGTTTACATTATAGTTTAACATTGTTTGAAATGAATGCATCTCTGTTGCCACCTATATAATAATGCCTCTATAAAATGTTTGTGTGTGTACCTAAAGAAAACGAATTGTAAGTATGTATAACATGTAACAGACCTATACATCCAACTAGTAGAAAATGATGGCAAAAACAGCGGAACAGGAATACTGTCACATCCACCCATTTGCCCACCTATTACAGCAAGCACAAAGGCTGCTTGGTCTTAGCCTTTAACCACAAGATGGCCGGTTCTGTGCTTGAAAACAGTTCACTCCTTGGGGCTACTTCCTGCCACCTAAGCACCTTCAAGCCTTGGGATTCCAATGCTTAGTCAAGTCTCATTATGGGTAACGTTTTTGCACCCTGCCCAGAGACAAAAATGCGCTGCCGACAATGTTTCGGCCTCATATGGACTCTTTCCAGCAACCTTCTTCTGGATAAATAATCTGTAATGGTAACTAGGCTATCAAGCATTTGCAGCTGTTGCTTCTTTTAATAGTGTTGGGGCGTACACATTTTGGCTGAAAAAGTGTGAAGTAGCTAGCACACCCAAGAATCTGTGTAGAACAAGGTGCAATATATTGTGCCTTTTTTTTTTTAATAGAAATTCGATTAAAACGCAATAGGATTTGCAAGCAGTTCTCTAGAGGACCACGTGAAATATTAAAACACATTTCGATATGCACCAGATTTTTTTTATGTTTTGAGAGAGAAATCACACACTCCACATTTCAACTCACAGGAGGCTAGTTTTTTGATGCTTTAGGCTCTAAATGACCTCTACGTTTTATGACTGGAGAGTGATTGCCTATAGGGTAGTAATACCTGCTCTTCAAACACTTAAGAGTCTATCTTTTGTGTTCACAGCAAAAGACCTCCCCAGCCCATTGAAAAGTACTTATTTTTCACCTCATTCATCATGCTATAATTATTATTACTATTCGCACACTGGGAAGTGTGAGTAGCCAATCAGGTGGCTGGAACAGCGAGCCAAGAATACACATTCCCTGCCCGCAGTTCCAGCCACCGAGGCCCTTCTTTTAAAAAAAAAAAGTTTTATGTGGGACGGCAAAAGGGAGCTTCTCTGTGTTGCCTCCCCATCAACCCCAAAACAATTGAAACCTCTTCCCCACCCCTTCCCTCCCTCCCGACATGCGTAATAGACCAGAGCTTTGTGCTTCAGTCCCTGCGCTCCTCCCACTCCCGGAAACCATAGAAATGGAAAATGGACTTAATCCCTTTTCCGTATGGCGGCAGCCATCTTTATTGTTTTTTCCCTCCCTCCAGAGATTGGCGTTGCATGTGCACCAATCTCCGAAGGGAAAGGGAAAGAAAAAAAAACATTTGCACCCTGTTAAACCCCAGGGTCTGAATGGCTTTCGCCCCCGCTGTGGGGGTGGACGTGGCCTTCAACGGCCCTCGATCCTTGCCAAGACCCTTGCCTCGCTTGGGCCTACCTTGTCTCAGGATGAGGGCTGTTAAAGGTCATGTCGACCCCCCCACAGCATGGGTGAAAGCCATATTAGTCCTTTGTATAGCACTTCATGACCGCCTCCTCCAGCTTCTAAGCACTAAACCTGTGCTCGAACAAAGTTGCACAGCATCATCCTGTCGACAAGGCAAACATGTTGGACCTGAGCTGGAGACTGGATCACTTTCCTCGATGCGCCTAGGTACTTGCTCCCACCATCCATCGATGGCAGGCCCAGGGGCTCTAACCAAATTATAGTATCTTGTTTGACCCAAATCAGTATGTATCAACCACCTGCCTCCCACCTGTGCTTTTTAAGGCAGGTACAGAAGGGGCAACAACTTGTAATGAGGCACTGTGTTTTACTCCCAAGTATACGTACATATGAAAGAAAAGGACTACTGAACATTACAATATGTTATTTATTTTACTTCTCTGAACACCACTGTTGTGTATTAACCCATGAGTTAAGCCTTTTGCGTTCCGGCTATTAGTTGGTGCTCAAGCTCTACCTATAAGCCCAAACCTTTGCATTGGAGTACAAGCTAGGAGGGAGGGAGGAAGGGTGTGATGAGGTACACATGGGTTGTGGGTATTTCTATGCCATTTACCCACCCATTGACTTCACCTGGCCATGTTAAACCCAATGGCAATTTCCACCCGCAACCTACTGCTCCCAACCCAAAACACATCCTCCTAGGACCTCTTTGAGCTAGCTTTTTTGAGCAGTAACATCAAACTTTGTGCTATAAATGCATGCCAGTGTTATTTCAAAGCAGTCTTCAGAGAATGAATGGCTTAATTGCAACAATAATGCACCCCTGGTGTAATAATGTCTTAACCAAGTTTGCCTTGAGCCTCTTTCTTTTTAAGCAGTAGGCATGTCCTTTTATTGAAGGCCTGGTAAAAACGAGCATTGGCAAAGCCAACAGTTTTGGCTTTTTTTTTTTAGGTATTTTAGGCACAGGTATCAGGTACTCAGACCATTTTGCAGCTGTTACCTTATGGGTGGGTGGAACCATGATGGCAGTGCTTGGCTTTGCTAATGCTTGTTTCAATAGTGTAAACTGTGAAGTGAATCACTTCTAGTCCCTTTTCTGTGTTCATTGACATCATTAACTGACTTTTGGGCATGTTGCTCTTTGCAGGTCCGTTTTGTTTTAAGACCGACCCCTTAGCACTGAACTCAAGGCTCGTGGAGTGCAAAGTGATGCTGGCGGAAGCAGGGTAGTGGCAGCAAGGAGCGGGGTGGCACACCTGACAGGCTGCATGCCTGGAATGCAGTCTTGGATCAGTGAATAGAGCCTGCCTTTCGAGCATTCTGATTGGCCAGTGCCCTCGTCTGTGTGCTAAGGCAGGTTCCAGTCCCTCTAATCTGCTAAAGTAAATCCACGATTATGGATTAATTAATTGTATTAAACAAGACTAATGACAACACTTAAATGTAATATTTTGCAAAAATCCAACAATATATTCTTAATATTATATTTTCCCTTTTGAGGAAATGTACTTCAAAATGTCTGAAAATGATGATTTGCCTCTAAACACGGCTGATGGTGACACTTACTAGAGAAGAGAGGTATCGTCGCTCATAGTTTCATTGAGTTTTCGCTCAGCAGTACCCCATCCCCTTTTGGACCCTCCCGGGAAAACCCCGGAGCCACAAAAACACATGCACACGCACGCGCATAAACGTAAAGGTGAAAGGCTATTTTCGAGCAAGTTCCCTATACTTTTATTAGAACTTTTTTTTAGCACCCCTCAGGCTACTCCCCCGTCCCCCGCCCCCAACCCTCCTGGGAGAACCAATAGTGTACGCCCCTGGTGCACACATGCACACACGTTCATCACATATGGCAGATCGGCCCCTGAAGTTCTATTCACTTGCTATGTTGGTGGCCCCCCCTTCTGCGAGATTGCCCGTTGCTTGACAAATTCGCGTTGTTTGTTTTCTGGGTCTCGGGGGATGTTGGACTCTATGTCCCAGCTCCACTGAAGCTATGAGCTCATTGCCTCCCCCAGTTGGCATAGTGCTCTCCGCTGGTCCCAGGGCACACGAGTGGTGCTCTGCGTGAATACCGGTCCTTGTGTTATTTCCTGTGGCTAGTAGCCATGGCTGCCAGCAATAATGTAAGCTCACAGTGACGCGCTCAGGAGTGGCGAGGCTTCTGCTTGATGAGCAGCTTAGTTGCGACTTTACCAGAACTGGCAACGTCGTAAAGGGTGTATGCTTGTTAATTTGGTGCAATGTATTGCTTATGTCAATGATTTGGGCTTGCAGAGATATGACTTGGTGTGGCATTTTTAGTGAAACCTTTTTGGTATGGTTGTTAGAGCAAGAGAGGAGGGACACAAAGCTTGTAGGTGTTGTTTATCTGCCCACCCATTAACTGCACATGGCCATGCTAATCCTTATGGCCATTCCCACCTGCTTCCTGCTCCTCCCTGCCCAAAACCCATCCTCGTGGGATCTATTTGAGCTAGCTGTGTGCTCGAGGTGCCTGCACTGATTTTTCAAACCAGTCTTCTCAGAGTTAATTACTTAATTGGAACTGTAAACTCTACTGATGTCATTAAAATGTTTTAACCAGGTCTGCCTTCAGCTACTCGATTTATAAGTACTATGTGTCCTTCACCGAAGTCCTATTAAAAACAAGCATTGGCAAAAACAAGTGTTTTGGCTTGTGTATAAGCATTAGGCATTTGCCAGGCACTGCTATTATATGCCCAGGTCCTCACACCATTTTGCAGTTGCTACCCTTGATGGCCAGTTAATACTACTACAGAAGTGCCTGGCAAGTACCTTTCCCACACCTACACAAAAGCCAAAACGGTTGTCAGCGCCAATACTTGTTTGAAACATGCGCTGCATCCTTGTCCAAAAGTTAAAATTGCTGCAAAGATTCACTATCCAACGAGGCCAGAGCCTGGGACGATCGAGCGATGCCGGAGCCTGGGACGATCGAGCAAGGCTGGAGCCTGGCCTGGGCCGACTAGGGCCGGAGCCTGGGCCGACCGAATGGGGCCCAGACTTATTATTAAAAATAAAAAAAAAAATAATAATAATTTACTTGTGTTTCCAATCTGTTCGGATCCCTTCTGGTGTGGGGCTGATTGATGGTTTAGAAAGCGATATTCATCCCTGGACCACAGGTGCCCCGGAAGTTGATTCGTCCCAATGGATAATGCTGGAGATGTGCTCTGTACGTGATGTTTCATAGAAGTGCTTCTTTGCATTTGAGACGTGCGTGGAAGCTGGTGTCATTACTGCACAGTCTAATAATTAATTGAAGATTACCCAATGTTAACCTGCAGAGCAGCTGTGAGAAATTGCTGACACCAAGTGGGGATAGGTGTATGTGCTAGTGAAGTGCAACTGTACATATGGTGATTGGTGTGTTATGTGAGTGTCACTGCAGAGGTCTGTGTGTGTTACAAGATTGTTACAGCACAGAAAAGTATGTATTATCGAAATGTTACCTGCACAGATGTATGTCTGATATTCAAGTCAGACTACAGAGTGGCTGAATGTGTCCTGGTAGTGTCACTTCAAAGCTCTAGTGAGCCATAAGAATGTTGCCACACAGGGTGCGTATGTGTTTGTGGGTGTGTGTGTGTGTTTGTGTTTGTGTGACATGAGCAGGGCTGACCTGAACAGTGGCAGTGCCCCGGACAATGAAATAAAAATGTGACGCCCCTTCTGAACGGCCCCAGTAAATGGCAAAGTCTGAGGGACGCTAATATTTTGGTTTAACTCTCTGCTGCTGTGGTGGAGCGGGGAGTTAACCACTGCAATAGGGCACTGATGCTAATTCATCTGTGCACTATTGTTCTGAAAACCGCCCGTTCCCACGCCGGAGCAGGGAGGTAATCGCTGCAATAGGGTGCCCTATTGAAATGCATCCCGCTCCCATGCTGGAACACCCAGCACCAGTACGAGAGCTGGGCACTTTTTATTACAATAGGGCACCTGCCCCACCATCTCCCACCATGCAAGCTCGGTGTAGCTTTCAAACCCCACCCCCCCCGAGCTGGCATGTCAGGGGGCAATTGTGGCACCCCCAGCGGTCACCCTGCTTGACTAGTCCTAAAGCCAGCCCTGGACATAAGAATATTACTGCACGCTGAAGTTGTGTTGTGTGCTGCTATTATGCTATATATATAAAGCACATCATTCACCATTGGCATGTCTTCTTGGTGCTGATGGCTGTCGGAGAAAAGGTTTGTTTCACCAGGCATAGGTTGCTGTGATGACTCCTGTAGTGTCCTCACAAAAGCCCTTCCTAAATTCTCCTCCCAGGTGGCCAGGCGAAGGCAGCTGCTACCTGATCCTGACCTTGGGAGTGGTATTAGCCGGGTGGATCACCTGGGAGGAGAAGGCCCCCAAGGAAACGGGAGGACTCTGTTGGGGAGACTCAGTAATTTTCTTCCTGTAAAGCAGGGACGTCATTTCACCAAAATGCCTGGGGTAGCGGAAGTGACATCACACGACCCTTGACCCCTGGTGACATCACAGGAAGTGATGTCATTTGACCCCACCCAAAGAGATATCGCATAATGCGATAGAACGCAACCTTTCACCCGTTGACAAAACAGGAAGTGCTATCACATAGCATTGTACACTACAAAAAATATACTTAAGATATCATTATAATGTGATGTACATTTCATACTAGAATGTATCGCCATATGTATCATTAAGATCAGTGTGTATAGGCCCATATTACCAAATTACTGTGAATGCAAGCAGACGTCCATGACCAAATGATAATGATGTGTTATTATATAGCACTTACGCTTAAGCGCTTTATATAGAAAAAATATACACCCAATATCACCCAACCTGTGTTGGTACTCATTTATCGACCTCAGAAGGATGAAAGGCTGAGTCGAGGCTTTTAAGAACAGACTAAATCAGTGACTTACCCCTGAAGTGTGCCTGAAATAAACCTTTAATGAGTCTAGCAATTATTGTATAAAATTCCAGAAAGACACATTATTTTTGTATTCCTAATCTTTCTTATTTAGGGTCAGTGCTGAAAGTGTTAGACTTGTGTCGCTCGTTTTCTTATTTTTCAAGGAGCTTTAACAAGAAAGCCAGCCATTCCAGAACTAAAGAGCCACATGGTGCTGCCACAGCCCATGATCTTGCATTACAAAAAAAAAAAAAAGAATTTTTTTTTTTTCCTTTTTTTTCCTAGAGGTCGCAAGGGTGACCACAGAGGTCGCAAGGGAGACCACAGAGGTCGCAGTTGCGACCTCTGGCGACCCCTAAATGACGTCCCTGCTCTAAAGAGGGAGAGGCAATAATACTGGAGTCTATAATAGCCTGTTGTCAGAAGAAGCTGTTCTTCCCCAAATCTAACTACTCTGATGGTGATAACTGTTTTGATCAGTTCTGTATTGGAAGTATAAAACATTCTCCTGAGATTAAGCATGATTGTAAAGGTAAAAGGTCTCTTGTTCAACAATAGAAAATGAAAGATGAATCTGTGAATGTTACCGTATCAGATTCTGGTAGTCATAAATTCCCTAAAGAGCAAAACCATGCAGTACAACCTTAAAATCCTTTTGTAAAGGGACTTGAGGAAAGAAACTTTTTGACAATTATTTCTTTAAAGGGAGTGAATTAGACATTGGAGACTTCAAGTCCCATAATGCCAAAAGTTCTGAGACGAAGAAGAGGACTGAAGAGGCACAAGACTGCAAGTTGCAGCCTATTAGTGGTAATGACCCACACCTGAGGGAGACTGGGAGGCATAAACGGTCTCCTCAGGTGCAGGCCATCCAGAGGTGTAGTAGTAGAAGGTGGAGTGCTTGCTGTGACTCCACGGCAAGATTGCAGCTGAAGGGAAGCAGAGATGCTGCGGCTGTAGACGTTTGCTGTACGGATGCCAGTTCTGCGTGGGTCTTTCCCTTCAGGGTCTCTGTTTGCAGAGGTCGTGCCGCCAGAAGCGTGAAGTGGGAACGCTCTCCCCAAAGCCAGACAGGCTCGGTGGCAGGCTAGCACCTGACAGCCTGTGGAGCAAGAAATGCTCCAATTTTGAAAGATGCGGCACGAAGAAATGAGGGCGAGGCAGTTTTCCAGTTTGCGTGCAGCAGATGAAGCAGAGAGCCCACCGGAAGGAGAGAGAGCGGATGCGCAAGCTAGACCCGGTGAGTTCAATTGGATACTGTGACCCTGGAGAGCTGTGTGATGCCCGCTAGCTGAGCAAGGGCCTTTTGAATAAGTGGCAGAAAAGTGGATGCTGTATAAATCGAATTGGTATAATCATTAGCTTCAGGACCTTCTGAGCCCAAGTCTCTGTCTTTCTACGTTTCTTCCTTCAGAGGGCCTGATACAACAAATAAACAAAAAGTTATTTTCCTCTTTCAGATTTCACAAGTATTCACTGTCTTAGCCGATTCTCCATTCACATCGGATCCCAATCAGCCGGGCTCAGATCCTCTTTATACAATGTTCAAACGATATTCTTTCTCAGGTGACTAACGTAACGGTTCACACCGGATCCCCCTCAGCCGGGATCCGATTCTTTTTAACACAATTAGTCTCCCTCAGACACACCAGACTCATCAATTTCAATTTCACATAAAAACACAAACTTATCTGATCTCCCTCTGCCGGGCTCGGACCAACTTCATTTACTTTCTTTATATTCTTACTATCGAAGAATGTGCCCAGGGTTTTGCGTGACCCGTTGCAGGACCACTTCGATTTCACAATTCCTTTTCTTGTAACATTTGCTACATCTGAAATGGCTACCTAACAGAGACTTTCCGATGAGCACTCACGTGGTGCGAGACCACTCTGGCTACAGTATCGTATCTTGGCTTCAAAGTTCATACACTGACCTGCGTTTTAATCATGTTCGCATCGCGTGCCACCTACGCTTCAGTTTTCACTATACAATGTTGCCGCTTGCAAACCTGGCTTCAACACAGACCAGTTTCTATCAATATCCCCAACTCACTGGCTGTGCTGACTTCACTGGTGCTGCTTTGTTGTAGGAGCCAAGGACAGTACCACAGCAGCGAAACAATTCTCCCTGCCTTGACTATCGACACGGGAGAGCCCCAGGTACCCCTGACACACAATGCAGGATTCTTCAGCTTTGATTCCGGGTCTTGCGTTTCCTATTCTCGAAGGCTCATGAAAGTTAGTCTTTTGGTGAAAAAGTCAAGGGAACTTCCCTTCTTGCAATCCTCTTTGGTCTTGCCGTCTTTTGCCTTGTATTAAACTACCATCTTGGAACTGCTGCTTCTCATGTACTTTGCCTTGCTCAGAGTGCGCTTTCCTGCTCCGCCTTTTATCTAAGTGGGAAAGTGTGATGGCAGTCAGGTGTGTGTAATGATCAGTAATTGCCTGACCATTGTATTGGGACATGTCAGGTAAACAGCTCGGGTGTTAGTCAGTTTTCTTTCACAGTGAACTGTCCGTGAGAAAGTGTTCATGTTGGAAAAAGGGGGAGGAGGGGTTGAGTTCCTAAGTATCCTACCTGGTAGGATGGGGTAAAGGTGTTACTGGGAAGGGGATAATGCATCTCGCCATGCAGTGTCCCACTTCCACTCTCCTAAAACCACTGACCCAGGTGATGCTCCTGCACTGGTCCACCCCCCAGTAACTGGATCCAAAATCAGGTGAGACACGTCCGTTTTTCCCAATACCCTTTTGTACAAGAGAAACAGAGACAATGGAAAGAGCTGACCTGAACACGCATTGTTTATAGGCACTCAGTTAAAACCAGAGTGGGAGAGCAAGAGTGGCGGAAAGGCTAACCTTCTGACAGAGGTGTTCAGGAGGGAGAGGGGGCATAACCTGCATTGCATGTGCAATCACACGTGTGGAATAAACATGCCCAATATGTCTCTTGTTTTCCCAGAGGTAGCAGTCAACACTGAAGTTGTGGAAAGTCTAAGTCTTTATAAGTTGCACAAAGCAGAACTGTACCGCAAAAGTACTCGTAGTAATAGTAATTTCACATCGTCCTGGCAAGAGAGTACACCAGGGCAAAGGACTTTTGTAGTGTAGGTCTGGCAGGTGATTGGGCGAAGCAAAACTTGTCAACTACTGTGGTACTGCTGTAAGTGTTGAAAAAAATGGCAAGACTACTAAAGCTCATGATGTTGTGAAAGTATCTTGTCTGATCAAAATTATTGATGGGAGTGCCTTATGAACTATTGCAGGATCATTCTGACCGAAGTATGTTTGTTGATATTGATACACAGTGGAATTATACCTGTCTGTTGCCAAGAAGTTGCGAGAGACAAAAGACTTGCTGAACAATTTTGAACTGTTGGTTAATCACAGGTGGAAGACTTATCACAGAAAAATAACTTTGTTTTGAGCTTTGTAACATTACTTGATTTCCTTATCCTTTTGGATCATTGACTGAAATCCTGATTGAATCTCTGGAAGGGGGAATTCACCCAAATTACAAGGTGGAATTGCTATTCAGTCTTGCAGATCATGTCATGTTCAAGCTGTTATTCATTACTTTATTGAGTTACTTGTATGTACACGTGTGAGGGACATAATCAGTTTCTTAGAGTGTTTCCTTTAGCTTATTTTATAGATCAGGAAATCCTCATCAGGGAAGGGATAGTGAGGTATTTATCAAACCCTTTTGAGATAAAATGGCATCTTTTGAAAAACCTTCACAAAGTTGTCTGCCTCACATTTCTGACCCCTCACATTGCCTTGAAGGAAGATTTGCCTGGATTGACTGGGAGTTGCCACAGTACATCCCAGACACCAGAGTATGGTGCCCGTTTCCTTGGCTCAGGATTGGTCTGACATTCAGCGACACCTGGGTGTTTCTATTTGTGTAGGTGTGTTAGAACAGTGATCAGTGATCAGTGGGAGTGGAATCCCTTCTTCTCACTCAGCTCAATGTACTTTAGACTCACTAAAAAAGGGAGTGTGCAGGTTGGTTCAGGTGTATAGTGATAAAATGGCATTGCGACTACTTCAAGATGCTTGTGTGCGATTTGGAATGTGTCAAGGTGGACGTCTGGCCAGAGTATAACTGGTATAGTCTTTCTTAATCTATTGACGGGACACAGACTGCTGGTTTGAAAGATAGCCTGCTGAAATACTTGGTGTTCGGCTAACAAATACCGGGTTGGTCTGGTCCGGATTTCTTTTCAAACCGCATATTGTCAATTTGCACCATTTCACTAAAAGGAATAAAATAGCCTGGATGTGATGATGGCGACGACTATGAGTGGCATCAGAGAAGCTTCGTACTGGTACATGGGCAAGGCTTTTCCTGGTCCCTTGCTCTGGTACAAAAATGCATTGATGGAATGTTTCTTGCACTAGGGCAACCTGTGCCCTTTTGCTAATTGCACCAGGTGCAGTGTTTCTGTAATACCGATCTTAAGCTTTTTGACATTGAGTGATGGACATTTGAAGAATCAGTGTTTAAAGAATCAAAGATCAGCAGTTTTAATTTTAGGAGTGTATTGGCCCACTGCTGACTTTGGAGCCAGGGTTTAAAAAATGCATAACTCGGGCTTCCCCGTTTTATCAAAACTATGTGATAGTAACCGAATCATTTTGACTTTCTGTGCTTCATTTAACTTGTCTTTGAGAATTAGGAGAACTGCAATGTCTAGGCTGCCTGTAATATGAAATTGATATCACAACTTCTCCATAATCCGTCAGTTGTGACGTCACATTGCCTGCTGCTTCAGCCAGTAAAGGTCAGAATTCCAGCTGTCTCTGCAGCAGTTAATTATAACAATTACAAGCTTTTAAAATTCTTTGCTTGTTAAATAGTTTTTTGAGACACTGTACAGCGACTAATTGTGCACTACTGAAGGTTAACACGTGAGCAAGAAGCTGCATTTTATTATTTATCTTAAAGTACAAAATAAAAACGTTTTCTGCAACACACTCAACGCTGCATAGGAGCTTTTTAAAATCCAAACAGATTCTACATTGATTATATGGATCAGCAAATAGAAGACCTCTTGCATCAGGTTAAACAAGAGGCCGGGCATTAAATTGAATGACAGTCTGTGGCCGTGCATTAAAAGTAATAAAATACCCCCAGCTGTATGTAAAAAGGATATTGCAGGTGACCTCTGAGTTCTGTGACCTTATAACGTAACTCAGCCTTCGGCCTCTTTCCTCTATTTGGTCACCTAACTCCTTGGTGACTTGCAAAATCCTTAGAACGTATGGTGGGGGTACTTTATCCCATATATTATTACCCAACTAAAATTGATGCTCCTCTTGCCAACCTCAGAAGGCTGAGTCAGTCTTGCCAGGTTTTGAACCTGCAGATTAGACACAGATATGAGCAGGGCGTGCTTAACTCACTGAGCTTTCTGACCCAGAGCTTCTTACTCAATGTTGTCCTTAAGATATATTTTCATGTTGTCTCCTTTTGCTTTGCAGTAAAAGACTTGGTCTACTTAAACGACCAATACCCCTTACATGCTGAGTTCTAATACACTCATGGATAAATTGGACGAACAGACGCACCCTCGTTAGTTACGGGAATAGCCCTAGACTCGGCGCAATATTCGGAATGTGATGGCTTTTTACTCTCAACTCCTATTTCTTGCTTTAAAATTTTATTTTGACTTTTCAACGAATACTCCAAGGATATTAGCATGTCTGGGCTGCCTTTCGTCAGCTCACCTACTGTTGTTTGGTGAGGCTTTATTTGCGGGCAGAGTGGTATGTTGAATTGCCATCCTGTGCCTGGCTGACAGGCAGCACCTGATAACCTCACTTGCGGCACTCATTTAATTCAGATCAATCCAAAATGGCAGGGGGCACCAATAGGCGGTGTGGTTTCACCTAAATTGTGGGCTAGTGGACGAGACAAAGCATAACCTTTGATGTGCTAATGACATCACAGGAAGTGGTGCAGTCAGACAGACTCTCCAGCGCCGCGCAGGTGGCCTGAGTAGTAGATGAGAGCACAATACAAGTCAACATCTCTCTAATTGAGGGCATTTGGTTTCCTGTATCAGATGTGGCTTGATCCCACCAGCCATCAACTCTTTGTTCACCACGCAAGGATGGTCACAGCATATCAATAAATATTGCCTGAGTGCAGGCGCAAACGCATGGCTACTAAAGATTTCAGAAGCTGCTGCCATTCAGCACCATTGAGTTAAATGATTGGGTTTCCAAAGTAAGCCATGGAGTTCACAAGCAACAATATACGGGCAGCATATGTAGCCTAAACTACTTCAAAATGGCTCCCAAGCCGTAAGAGTCAATCGAATTACACCTACAAGGCTCCCCCACTGAAGAAATGGCAGCTTGGCTTGCTGGGAAATGAGAATATGTTCAAGAAATGAGCAGGCAAAGGGGTCAGTGCTGCTTTACAGTCTCATCACTTCCAGCGGTATCTCGCGACAAAGCATTATGGTTTTCAGTGGCACACCTGCAATCACCATAGCAACTGCTGTGCTGAGCGGGGCAAGGATGCCCAGTTGTTTCCGCGATGACAGGTGTTCAACCAAACAGGGAGCTTATTTGATTTCATGGTTCTTAATTTAAAAAAAACGCAAAACCTAGTTCATCCGGGCATTGCAGCTGTTGTCAGTCATCGCCACCTTCTATTTGTGAATTGTTTTTCTTCTGTGGCTTTTACTCAGTGACCAGTGGTGCAGTGCAGCCCAGTAAATGAATTGGTAGCATATGGCGGGAAATTACTATTACATTCTCCTCAGAAGATAGAAGTTTGGATATTGCCAGATTTCTGTACATATAAAAAATCCTAAAATGGCAGACACAACTTGTTGAAATTTCAGTTAATCTCACATATCGACAGGAATACGCTTTAAATCAACATTTAAAAAAATGTCACGCTATAATTGTCTTATGTTCCTTTGCTGGTTCTTTCTGAATTGCAGGTTTAGCCAATAGTTGAAAAGTCTCCACTTAGTATTGAACTGTGGGTTCAGCCATCATGGGTTCTTCCAGGATAGATTTGTAGTATGGGTCCGCCCCCCTTTGATCCTTTGTTGTGACAAACTCCCAGTTATGCCAGAGGACCCCTAGGAGTTTGCGGACTCTCGGAAGGCCCAATACCTTCCACTGGACAAACGGAAGACTCAGTCAAATGGCAAGTTAATTACAGCAAAAACCAACAGGGATTGGTACAGGGACAGAAGAAATCCGTGGACGTCTCAACTTCTCCTGCCTAGCAGGCCAGTTTTGTACCCAAATGACGTCAGAGTGACGCTACAACCTGGGCCCTTCTCCAGAAAACTTATCAGACTACTGGATTGCCCATCAGGAGCCTAATAACCTATATGATTCCCTATATGTGTTATTCTACTGGCTCTCACATGTCAGATGGCTGGCCTGGTCCATCCCCAAGTTGCTATCTATAACAATGTTGTAGTGTGAGGGTCTTAACATTGGTTCTTGCCCGTTGCTACCCACCCTTCGGATACTAAACTGTGATTGGCTAGAGCTTATGTCCCCAGGCCTGGGATCAGCAAAGGTTCTCAGCTCTTGGTGCACCATCTCAAGATAATAAGAATGACTATGTGTCTGCATTGTAACTTTTGTGTACCACCTTAGTCTATGAGAGTGTTCTTTTGCTCAGTGCAACACTTGTCTCACATTGTAACATCTTTGTTGCAAGCTTCTGTCTGGAAGCTTGAGGGTTCCCTTTCTCATCACTGGTTGCTGTCCATTGCATGCGTCGGCTGGGTCAAGTGTTCAGAGACCATGATTTGGAGCTCTGCAGCTCTGAATTATGAGGAAATATTTGCATTTACTGCCGCTGGGGCTACTGTCATTCAGGGAATGGAATGTCATCCGTATCTGTAACCTTGGCAGCGGGTCCCGTATCACATGTTTGCTTTCTGTTCAGCCAAAATTCAGCTCAGCTCTTGCTGAGAGGCTTGTGGCCTGCTGTAATTTTCCTAAACCATTATGCTGTTCCTTCAGTGTTCATGCTATTCTATATTCTCCAAAGATTAGTCACACTTGGCTCTGTCAGGTCCCATAGGTGCTCCTGCAGTTCCATAAGGTTATTTGCATGTAAGCATCTGCAAACCTTACTCGGGATCTCTTGCTTCTTGCGGTTTCTGCGTTGCTACGTTTAGCTAATGGCAAAATAACAAAAGCAATAACATTTTGTATATGTATCTGTCCTCTAACTATAGAACTGTATGCTCATGTTCTTCGTGTATTCGAGTGCATGTTTATGTCCTGAAGTCTGGATGGCATGTGTACCTCATGTCTAACGCTTCTAAGTTGTGTTGTCTCTATCAACGTCAGTAACATGGCTTCTTGGCACTTTAATCAATACTGTCAATTGAGGTGCCTTTGGTTGTAGCCTGGGGATCCTCATCCACTCTGGGGTGGACTTGTACTGCACCTGGCCTGTAGGTCTCACTGAGGGGGTACCTCTCAACATACTTATCGATCATTGGAGCACTAGGAATTGGTCCAAAATAGCATTGGCGCATACAGTGTCTCCTTCTTCCACATCATGTATCTTGGGAGGGGCGGACTTCCCTATCCCTCTTCAGTTCCCCCTCTGGTCGACCTGTCAACCACATCCTTGTATGACGGTCCCTTTGCTTTGGGCTGCCATATCTTCGTTACTCCTCCAAGCTGTCCATAATAGTTTGTGTGGTCGTCGAATGACCAGTTTCACCAATTCCACTTCCCTTCATAGAACTTTGGATCATGTGGATTGTCCAGCTTTATGGACCCTGCTGGAAATAGTTCACACTGTGCCATCTTCGACCTGAGCTTGTCTTGTTCTGCAACAATCTCATCTTTTGTTCCTCCTATGTTCACATCCATCAGGATCTGCATTCCGATAGCCTCTTCTGTTGTTCTCTTGAACCTTGCCATGCAGATCTTGATCACACACACTGATGCTGCTCCCAGTATGAGGGATCCTGCTATCACCTTCAGTCCATCTGACAACCACAATGGCATCCATGACAATATATACATTAGCCAGCTCTTGTCCTTCCCAGTTCCTCGTTCTTCATCTTCCATGTTTGCATGCATCTGTGGCAACTGTGCTCCTGCACCTGAGAGAGTTCCTTTATCTTCATCGTTGGCTGGTATAAAATGTGCAACAGGAACTCCCTATCCTTGCACAAACACCTCCTTCCATAGCCGTGAGGAGATCCAGAACACATTTATTCTGGAGCGCCACCAAACGTATTGCTCTGAGCTCTTCTTTTATGGCGTTGAACCCATTCAATGTAGAGTTAATCATTACCATCTGTAACCACTTGACATTTGTGTATGTCTGTATTCCTGATATTATTGATGCAAAGAACATCAGTGTCCTCTGAACGGTTTGTGCTCTGCTGGAATCTCGTCCAGTGCCATTTCTGATGAAATGATGTTTTATTTATATCTCGCTCATACACAAGTGTTTCAGAGCACGACCAGGTAAAAAGGGAGGGGAACAGGGTAGAAGAACATCCATCTTACTAGGCACAGTGACATTAAGAGAGTGCAAGTGCATGGGGAAGGAAAAAGGGGGAATGTGCAAGGAAGGGGGAGAAGAGGAAAGTGCGGTACAGAGGAGAGAACAGAATAAATAATAATATGTAAAAATAAATAAATAAATAAATAAAGGCAACAAACGGTGGTAGTGCAGCCAGCAAGTGGCAAAGTGCTTGGTTAGTCAGATAGGATGTATCTGATAAGTGCAGAGGAAAAGTGGGTGGGTGACTGTATTGTTACAGATAGAGACCCCAGTGCAAGGAGTGGCCCGGAGGCAGTGCAGGAGGGAGACAGGGTGAGCAGGTACCTGGGCCTGAACAACAGAGGGGTGGACAGGTGCACGGTGCCGAGAGAGAAAGCAGATCAGCAGGGGAGAGGAGGGGCAAAGGCAGAAGCGGAGAGGAACGTCTTGAGCTGCTTCAGGAACCGGAGATGGTTCTCCTCGGTTTCAAGGTGGCAGGGAGGCTGTTCCAAAGGGAGGCCCCAGCCGAAGACAGAGATCTGTCCCCAGCTCGTTTCTTTGAAAAATGACTGACCCTGAGGGAGTTAGAAGAAGAGGAGCGAAGGGCTTGAGAGGGGAGGTATTTACGGAGGGATAGTTGAAGGTATTTTGGACCCAGGCCCCAGAAAGCCTTGTGGACAATGCAGATTGGGAGATTTGGCCGAATTTCGAACGGCGGAAAAGTTCTACCAAATCCTCCCATTCAGTGCTAAGGGCTGCGGGGGTGTCCCCTGCACCCTTGTTCACTATATTGTGAGTGGGAGTTGCGGGGGTGTCCCCCGCAAACCGATCCAAAAAAGTATTTTTAAAAAAAGGAAAGGACCCTGCAGCGCCGGTTCCCGATCACGGAAGTGAAAGGGAACAGGCGTCGCAGGGACACAGCGAGTCAGCGGCACACAGCGAAGTGTGCCAATACAAGGAAACTAGAGGGGGGGGTGGGGGCAGAGGCCAAGTCAGAAATGTTCAGGGGAGAAAAGACCGAAGGTTAGTTTCAGAAAAATAATCTTCTGTCTTTTCTCCCTCGAACATTTCCGTCACGGGATTCTAACCCCAAACCACAGCTTCTCATATGCCTTTGCTCCACAAGCCCAGTAGTGTTCTATCAGCACTGCCGTTCCTGCTCTCATTGCTGCAAGTTGTTCTATTGTTTTGCACCCAACATTCTCGCCAACTTCGACATTGCCATTGTTCTGATGGCACACGGCTGTTGTATTCAGGGGATTATCCGCATCGGTCCAGCTTCATTCTCCACCCATGTCAGTAACTTTGCACTCACATCTGACTCCTTCAGGCACTTGTCATTCTCTTCCTTCACCTTGTTCACGGACGACTGGGTTAGTGTTAATGCCTTGCTTCCCACCACTCCATCTTGCCATCCATCGTTGGTGTACACTCGTCCATACACTAATATCTGTGGTCTTTCCCAGCATCCAGGCTCTCCTACTATCTACTTCACTCTTGTCCAGGAACATGGCCATTTCTTCAATGTGATAGTGTTTGTTTCTCCCTTCTCCAGTCCGTTGGTTATGTACTCTATGGCTTCATCTAGCTGCCAATAATTATTCATCATGTCCAATGTCTTTATGTAATTATCTTCATATGAGAATGTTCCTTTGGACATCCATCTTAATTTTGCTATCTTCCCTTGGAATCTTCCTCGCGTTTGCACCATTGCGAGATACATCAGGCACTGTGCTCTTGCTGCGGGTATTTCAGTTGCTATGAACGTTCTACAAGCACTCATGGCAAAGGGGATTAAAGAGCAGACATAACAGCTCTCCCCAGTGGTTTCTTTACCTACTTTTGTCATGTTTGTACCACATGTTGTTACACTCGAGCAGTGTCAGTGAGATACAGGTCTACTCCCTTCATGTCTGTCAACACTGCGCTTACCTCTCCTTACCTTATCAGCAGTGTCCTCTCATCCACCTGACATGGTCGTCCCACCTGCTTGGGTCGGGGGAATGTTAGTATAGGATACAGCGGTAGCTGTAACAATAACATATAATTGCCAGAATATGAATCCCATCAAGCCACTAGGAATCAATAGACACAACATAACGATAATGTTTTTTATTGTTCCTTTTATATCCACTTACGCTCCTTGCAATGTGGTGAAATGATAGTTACCCGCCTGAAATGCGCAAAAAAAAAAGCGTTACTGGGCTAGTATTGTCATTACCCTCAAGCACTGTGAACCAAATAATAACTAATTGCAAAGGCAAATACCTCCTCCCAGAACTTCCTTACTGATCAGTCTCTTAACGTGGCCAACACTGGGAGTTCACTGTGCTCAAGTTGTGGGTATGTTTGGGCCAAGTACTCTACAAAGACAAGGTAATGTACTCCAGTGGATCGTGCACTAAATCAGCTCGGTCTTCTCACATAATGGACAAACTGATCAGAGAATGTTTATGGGTAATGGGTGGAAGGTAACATCAGTGAAACAAACAATACAATCCCCACGACATTGATGTAGACCTGCGTGTGCAAAAAAGAAAATAAACAGTGTGTCCTTAGTCGATCTGTACAAGTATTCCAGTTGCTACTTCTGCTGCTTGGGATCGTGTGACCATGAGTTGTCCGGGTCTCCCTAATTGGGTAATGTCTGCACACACTTGTAGTTCATCTAGGTCCAGAACGTTGGCACTGTTGGTCACGAGGGCTGTTGCCAGGTGAGGCCACTGCTTTGTATGGCTTGATGTCCTGAAGATTTTTCCAGACAGATTTACCTACTAGCTGAACAGCACAGTCTACTACAGCCTCAACCACGTGAGGTCCAGTGAACCTAGGCGCATTCCAGCGCCTCACAAAATGTCACAGGAGAACAATATCTCCTACTTTCACAGACTGTTTCAGTTCAGTCTTGTGTTGTGTTGTCGCAGTCGATCGATTTGCCGTCTTCTGGGCCTACCTGGATCTGCTGTATCTGGCGAGAGATAAGAGGCAATAGCAACCCGAGAAGTGATGTAATCGTACATCTGTTGTCATACCACATCTGCACTATTCTCAGTCTTTTGCTGCTCTTGTGGGAGGAGCCAGGGTAAGATGCATGCACTGTCCTGTCACCACCTCATGGGGTGTTAAATGGTGGTTGGACCCTGGCTTATTGTGCCATTCAAACAAGGCTAGAGGTAAACCATGCAGCCAGTTTTTCTTGGTGTTCTGCTGAGTGTTAGCTATGCACTCCTTTAGGAGTCCATTCAGGCATTCCCACATCCCATTTGCTTGCGGGCTGTACAGACAGGCAAATTTATGCTTCATACCTAGCAGGGTTGTGATGTGTTGGAATAGTTCATTGGCAAAGTGATCGCCGTTGTTCGACCTCAGAAACTCTCACACATGCGCCATCTTGGAAAAACCTCCCTGACCAGAAACATGGCCCTGCCTCGATCCACCTAGAGAATGGGCAGACAACCACAATCATGTAGCGGCCATCCTTGGATATCATCTGTCCAATGTATAGCATCTCTTTCTGACTTTACTGTAGTTTGGCCTTGTCCACCTTGTTACCTTTGTCAGCTAACACTGTCAGCATGTGCACTGAGTCCTTCCTGCACTGATCTTCTGTCTCACTGCAAATCAAAATGTCATCTACATACTGCAAAACTGTGCTTTCTGTCTGTGTATCACTCTGTTAAAGATAGATGGCGACTCGCAGTACCCCTGTGGCAAACTAGTATGTTTCCACTTCTGGTTTCGGTAAATAAAGCTGGTTAAGTCTTGTGAGTCTGGTTGTAGTGGAACTGAGAAGAATGCATTCTTCAAATCAATGTCCGTGAAACAGGCCGCTTCTGCTGGAATGCCGCACAAAATTGTCGCTCGGTTTGCTTCTAAAGGATACTCTGCTTCTACAATATGGTTAAGCAGTCTTAAATCCTGAATAAAACGCCATAACCCACATTGGACTTGCGCACTGTGTCACTGCTGTGTTACATGGAGATGCCTTTGTCAATCAGAGCTGTGATTGTTTCATAAATGCCTTTCTCTGCGTCCCTGGTTAGGGGATACTGTTTTACTCTTGGCAAAACTGCACCTGGTGTCAGCTTGATCTTCACTCCCCCTATGATCTTAATGCAGCCCACGTCATAATGAATTGTAGTCCATAGAGTGCTGGGTACCTTGGCGATGTCCTTCTCCCAAAACGAGGGCACCGCCTCCAGCGCCATAGCCATTCTCTGTGGCACCTCTCTGTAGTGTATCTGTAACCAGTAGGTTACACTCATTTCAAACACCATCTCTGATTCCTGTCTCTCTTCCTGAAATAATTCTTCATCTGTCACTGTGGTCAGCCTGCACCCTTCTGTCATGTACCTTTTGCCTGGCATCCATGCAATGGCAATGTCAATGTCAGTCCCATATTGAAACATCTCTGAGTCCACTGGCACCCCCCTCTGTACCGTGCACCCACAATATGCCTGGACAATCTGTTTTACATTCAACATGTGTATGTCTGGTGTTGATCACACTATGCCATTGTCTGTGAATGACATTTGATTTTATTTTATTTATAAAGCGCAAAAAACCAGGCCCAGGGGCAACCGGGCGCATACTCTTAAACATGTTACAAAAAGCAGTAGTTACAGAAGTTACAAAAATATACAGCATATATACATGTACATACTCTTAAACATGTTACAAAAAGCAGTAGTTACAGTGAGTTACAAAAATATACAGCATATATACATGTACCGAAGGGTACCATTAACAGCGTATAATACAGGGACAGAGCAGAGAGAAAATGTATATTCAGCCCTGTACCCCACATGGAGTCTGGACTGTGTCATGGTCTCATGAGTCTTGGGAGAGCAGCCATGTTTTAGCATTGTTCTTGAAGGAGTGGAATGATGGTTCAATTCTGATAGGTGTGGGCAAGGTGTTCCAGAGTTTGGAGGCCAGGACGGGGAAGCTCACCCCACCAGCTTTTTGGAGTTTGCATCTAGGCACGCTGAGGCTTTGAGTTTGGGCTGCTCTGGTAGGTTGAGTGGAGGTGTGGCGTGAGAAGCGAGCGGACAGGTAAGGTGGGGCATTGTTGCTCAGACATTTGTGAGTCAAAGCTAGGGTTTTCAGGGCAATTCTCTGTTTTACCGGGAGGCAGCGTAGGTCTGATCTGACGGAGGAGATATGAGAGCTTCTCGGGATGTTTAAGGCTGCCCTTAAGACATTATTTTGTACAGTTTGCAATTTATTAAGGTTAGACTGACTGGTCCCTAGGTAGAGAGCACTACAGTAGTCGATTTTGGCCATAACAAGAGTTCTGGCGAGTGTGATACAGTTGGTGGAGTTTAGGAAGGGTCTACAGGCAGTGATAAGTTTGCAGGTATAGGCCGAAGCTGACCTAACTGCATTTATTTGTCTGTTCAATATGTTCAACATAACCATGTTTAGTCTGCTCATGATGTCTCGTTCCAAAATATTTACAGGTGTCTGTTGAGAGTAAAGTAGAGGTAGTGATAAGTTGTGACCTCCTTTGGATAGTGAGATTATCAGTAAAATGAACCACTTCTCAAGCCCCAGAAAATCCTCGAGTGTGCATGGCATCACCTGACAACGTAAATGTTCCTTCCCTAATGCATGACCTAGTCTCCCCAGTGTCAACAAGAAAGGAAAATGCTTTGTAACCTATCGCCAACCCTATGTGAGGTTCCTCCGCAGGGTTGGGTGTGATCGACAGGATGGGACACATCAAGCTCATCTGTGGGCTGTCCTATTGCAGGTACATGGATAACCTACTCCCCGTAAAAGGGTTGTTCACTGCCATTGTAACTCCTCCCAGTCATCGTATAGGTACCGTTGCTACTGTGTCCATTTGTGCTGATGCGTCGTCATTCTGTAACTGTGCTAGTTGCTGTGTGCTTCCTCTAATCTCTGGTGCTTGTAAATACTGCTGTATTGGTGCTGACATCTGTGGTACCTGCATCCGTGCTTGTGGTACTTGTGCTTGTTTGAGCTTGTGGCATCTGTTGATATGTACCCTGCAACTGCCCTTGTGGCTGTTGATCCTGTGCATCATAATCTTCTTGGCTTCGTTGATGTAGTTGCTGGCCCTGCTCTCCCCAATTCTGGTGTGTCCCTCTAAATCGACATACCCTTGAGATATGCCCTAGCTGCCCACAGGTCAAGCACTGTGGTGGCACCCTCCCCTGTCCTGGAAAACCCCCTGAAAGGTCTCCTGGGTTCTGCTGCATCTATTGTCCATATCCTAAAACCCTCCTGAAAACCCCCCTTGATTGTGATGCCTCTTTGGTCCAAAGCCATGCCCCCTTTGTAATCCTCCCCTTTCTCGAAACCCCTGCTGTGGGCTGCCCCACCCCATGTACCCTCCTCCCCCCGTGGGTGGTGCAAATTGTTGTGGCTGTTGATGCTGAGGTTGCTGCTGGGCCTTTGGGGTAGGGTTGGTTATAACCGCCCCTTCCATCACATACTTTGATACCTTTCTCTGTACTAATTAAGTCTCATCTGCCTTCCTGTCTTCCGCTTTTTGCTTAACCTTCTCCTGCCATAGTCTACATTGGTGTACTATTGTGAGCTGTATTTCTGGCCACCCCTTCACTTCCATCCCCACCAGTTTCTTCAAACTCTTCTGTACTGTCTCTGGTAATCCCTGCACTATTATGTGATAAAATATTGCTACTGTTTTGTCCCAAGGCTCTCGAGTTTTGAGGTGCCAAAGCTCTTGAATCTCCTGAATGTACTGCGCAGGGTCTTCATCTTCTCTCATCTTACGTAGCATAATCACCCCAATGTCTGAAGTGTCTGGGTATTGTGTTCATAATGCTTGCCATACTGCTGCCCTGCAGTTTGCAAATGATGCCCCATTGTGTGCTGCTCTGTCCCGTCACCCCTGGGAACCCCACCCTCTTCCATACGTCATCAGCTGCGTCTCCTAATATCGATACTAACAGTCCCTTCACCTCACTGACTGCCAGTCTATGGCCAGCTGTCATCTTCTTCATCTCATAGATCCATTTCCCTGCTCCTGCACTCAATGATGGTAACCTACACTTTACATTCTCCTTGTCTGTGTGCTTCCATGGTGCGTACTGAGATCTCACCCCTCCTCTCTCCAGCAAAGTCATCTGTGTGTATGCTTCCTTCTCCTCAAGTGACCTCCTAGTCAGTCTAACTTGTCAAGGCCCTCTCTCGTCCACAATGTCTGTGCATACATCTACTGGCTCCACTTTAGGCACTCTCCTGTTATCGTCATAAGCTCTAGTCAATCGTCCTCTTGAAAAAGCTATGGCTGCCTCCCCCCTCCTTCATCCTGGGAGATCCCTTAGTCGGTTAACATAGGTGCTGTGTGTGGTACAAAAGTCGTCCGTCTGTTGTGTCTGTTTTTCAGAGCCACCTCTCTTCTCCCTGTGTATATGTCCTGAACTCCCATGACACCCATTCGTCTGTCCCTTATGCCATGGACTTAGATCGGTATTGCTGCCCCGTCTTGTCCCCGCTGTATTTGTCCTCATTTTCAGACCCCGTGTCCATGTTGCTACACAAATCATCAGCAAAACTCAGTCTCCTCGCTGTCAAGTCTTTGTTGGGTTTCATGCTGAGATCGATTTCTCTCAAGTCAACCCTACTTCCTCCTGCCCAGGCCCCTAGGCCTGCTCCACTTCCCTCATTTGCACTCCTGCCCGGAGAGTTTGTGCTGATTGGTTCTGTCCGTCTGTCCTCCTCAAACCTATTCCTTTCCCTATCCAGTGCTACTTCAGCCGTCACTGCCCTTATTGCTTGCTCGTCCTGCTTCCTGCACTCTCTTTCTCTCGCCAGTCTGGCCAACCGTAACTTCCTCTGTTCCCTCTCTGCTAACTTGCATTTTTCTTGCTCTGGTATCTCTCTACATCTCTCTGCTTTTTCCAGTTCCCTCTCCCTTTTCTCCCTCATCTCCCTTTTCGCTCTCTTCCTTTCCTTGAGATCCCTCTCTATCCTTTCTTCCTGCTCTCTTTTCAAGTGTTCCTTCTCTTCCTCCCTTCTTCGTTCCCTTTCTTCCGGCACCAGTTTCGCGCTCTAATCTCACCCCCCTGTCCTTCTCCCTTCTATCTTCCTCGTCCATTAGTTCTGCCCAGTCTGTCGTGTTGCTGTCCCTTTTCAGGCTTTCTATCGCCTCAGTCGCCCCTTCTGCCTCTCCTTTTGTCTTCCCTTGAAGCTTTAAAAGTACCTGCACTGCTATCCATTAATTCGTGCTTATGCCCTCAAACTCCTCTTTTCCGTGTTGCTGCGCCTCACTGCTGAGCCCTGAATCACTTGCTGGCTGCCCTGCGCCTTTCGGCTTATCCTCCTTTGTGTATGGCGGTAGCTTATATGTCGGATTTGAATACCCCTCTGCTGCCCTTAATTCCCTCATCGGATAGATTCCCTTTTCATCGTCTGTATCATCAGATGCTGTACTTGGAGGACAGGAGAGGTGCGGAGAGATGGGTCCCTTGGTCCTTCACCTCCTGCTGGCTTAGCATCCACTGACGCCTCACAGCATCGCCCTCTCCCTCTTGAAACATGCGCCACAATTCGAAAATGGCCATGCGTTTGGTCAATTGCTTCCCCTTGTAGGCAACCTGTATGTGTGCCAATATCGATTGCCGGACGTCTTTGGAGAAATTTTCACAAGGTGGCCATGGTTTGGTTAATTTACCTCCCGTACTTTTGGACCATTCTATCCTATCTTTGCATATCTTTTCCTTTATAAGGTGGAAGTGTCTTACACAGGTGCTGAAGGGCCTTAGTCTCCCCCACTGTTACCTTGATACATATCAATAGCTTTTACCTGACCTCTAGTTGAGGGTTTCGATAATCTGCTGTTTAGGAAGAAAAGTCAGAATGCAATGAAAATACTTTCCAGTGTCTACGAGCCTCTCTGGCTCTACAATTTATCAGGTGTGCGCTGCGCAGTGCCACTCCTTCACATTCGCTGCCGCCTCAGGCACACAACCACAATCCTACTCATGCTCCTTCCGTGCACCGCCACTGGTTCACCTCGTCTGCCAATCCTAAATTCCCAATGCTAGCTCCTCACCGTCTTCAGCTCTTCATGTCCTATGCGCAGGCATAAGGGTGACGTCACCAAGCTACCAGAACAACATGGGTAAATCAAATATCGTGAGCCCACTGTAATAGCCTGTTACTCCTAAACCACACAAAAACCCCACAGCTGTCTTCCTGCACTCCAGGCAGAGCATACCATAATTCTCTTGTGATCGAACTGCAACCGCTGCGTCGGCTAATGTGTGAAACGCCTCACTCCAGGAGACTTAACCAGTCGACTCACCTTCTGCAATCTAGGCCAGCTCCCTTGCTAACCCTCATGGAGATACCGTCATCTATGACCAGAGCTAAAACGCCCAACCCACAGGAATACTTTATTTACATAACTTTTGTCATCCAAGCCCTTGAGTCAATAGTCTACGTTATTCAGCAGAACCTTTTACCTTTAAAACAGAGTTTGCTCTAAACTTCTACCTTCGCTCCTGTCCCTACTCACTATAACCATACTAGACAATACTGTGACAATACTAGACCATACTTCACCAATATTCGAAAATACTAAGCAATACTCCACAATGCTTCAATACCCTCCCTCACACCCACAGTTGCTGTTAGACTGGGTCAATACGTACATTCCATGGTATGCTGGCACTGCTAAACTGCTGGCCCCCCATGAAGGCGCTAGCCTCCCAGTCCTGGTCTGCCTGGCAAATCGCTGACTTCGGGCAGGATGATTCACAAGGGGCTCCTCACGACCTGTAAATGGGCATGCGTTTTCTCGTCTTCTCGAAATATACGAGGGTCCCGCAGCCTCTCGGGTTTAACGGCGAAGGAGATGACCTGTTGCCGGGCTTGCGCAGCCAACCGTACCTCTGCTATCAACTTGTTGGGACAAACTCCCAGGTATGCCAGAGGGCCACTAGGAGTTTGCAGACTCTCGTAAGGCCCAACACCTTCCATTGGACAAACGGAGGACTGTCAAATGGCAAGTTCAAACTGCAGTTTATTACAGCAAAAACCAACAGGGATCAGTACAGCGACAGAAGAAATCCGTGGACGTCTCAACTTCTCCTGGCTCGCAAGTCAGTTTTATACCCAAATGACATCATAGCGACGCTACAATCTGGGCCCTTCTCCAGAAAACCTATCTGAATACTGGATTTGCCATCAGGAGCCTAATAACCTATCTTCTATGTGTTATTCTACTGGCTCTCGCATGTCAGGTGGCTTGCCTGGTCCATCCCCAAGTCACTATCTATAACAATGTTGCTGTGTGAGGGTCTTAACATTGGTTCTTTCCCGTTGCTATCCACTCCTAGGGTAGTAAACTGCGATTGGCTAGAGCTGACGTCCCCAGGCCAGGGATCCGCGAAGGTTCTCAGCTCTTGGTGTACCTTCTCAAGGTAATAAGAACGACTATGTGTCTGCATTGTAATTGTGTGTACCACCTTAGTCTATGAGAGTGCTCTTTTGCTCAGTGCAACACTTGTCTCACATTGTAACATCTTTGTTGCGAGTGTCTGTCTGGTGGCGTGAGGGTTCCCTTTCTCATCACTGGTTGCTGTCCATTGTCTGCCTCAACCGGGTCACGTGTTCGGAGACCATGATTTGTAGCTCTGCAGCTCTGAATTATGAGGAATTATTCACATTTACTGCAGCTGGGGCTACTGTTGTTCAGGGAATGGAATGTCATCCATATCGGGTGGCATTGGCAGCAGGTACTGTCTCATACGTTTGCTCTCTGTTCAGCCAGAATTCAGCTCAGCTCTTGCTGAGAGGCTCCTGGCCTGCTGTAATTTTTCTAAACCATTTTGCGGTTCCTACAGTGTTAATGCTATTCTATATTCTCCAAAGATGAGGCACACTTGGCTCTGTCAGGTCCCATAGGTGCTCCCACAGTTCCATAAGGTTATTCTCATGTACGCATCTGCAAGCTTTACCCAGGTTCTCTTGCTTCTTGCGGTTTCTGTGTTGCTGCTTTTAGCTGGCAAAATAATCCAAGCAATGACAGTATGTATATGGGTCTGTCCTAGAACTGTACGCTCATGTTCTTCGTGTATTTGAGAGCGTGTTTATGTCCCAAATTGCGGATGGCACGTGTACTTCATGTCTTAACACTGCTAAGTCGTGGTGTCTCTATCGACGTCAGCAACTTCTTGGTGCTTTATCCGATACTGTCAAATGAGGTGTCTTTGGTTGTAGCCTTGGGCTCCTCATCCACTCCTGGGGCAGACTTGTATCGCACCTGGCCTGTAGGGCTGGCTGAGGGGGGTACCTCTCGACATACTTGTTGATCATTGGAGCGCTAGGAATTGGCCCATAATAGTATGGGCACTTGCAGTGTCTCCTTGCCTGATTCCGTGTCATGTATCTTATAGGAGGGGGAGGAGGGGGCGAACTTCCCCATTCCTCTTCACCTTACTGGCTGGGTTTCGTTTGTAGACGTCCGTATCATTGCTCCCTCCTGGAGGAGCTTGCAGTGCATGAGGTTCCATAGTTGATCCTTCCAGGATACTTGCATTTTATCGTCTTCTACACCAAGTGGGGGGAGTTGTTATGGTGAGATAATGATGCACCACCAAGTTATGGTCCGAGACGATCCGTATACCAAGTGATAATTACCTCTTCCGGGGTCTATAAGGCTATTAGCTCATAGCGATAGTAGTAATGCATGTTTTGTAGCTTTAGTAGTGAAGTAAAAATAAATCTTTAATAGTGAGTTAAGAAAATAGACAAACTGAATTTGTACATTATATGTGGTTTTATTTTCTAGTATTTAAGCAAGGCTGTCTCATAAGTTAAGCATTTTAATTGCAAAGTTGGTTGAACTGAAATAGGTTTAATATGGGTATATGTTAGGCGTCATTTAAAAGTAAATGGTTTTTTTTATAAGAAAGTGGAACCGTTATCCCATGTTCTAGGTTTCTCTTTGTGTGTTGAATAGCATTTTTCAGGAAAAAAAGGCCCTGCCAGAGAGGAGGTGTCTTGTTGAAAGAAATTGTGCCTGGGAATTGCATTGCTGTTTCACTGTCTGCTTTTGAAGACAGGGTGCTCAGAATGCAGTCAATACCATTTGTTATTGACTGCTCTCTGAACTTTCTGATTGGCTGAGAGGAGGTCAATAACAGTCTCCATGTGCTGTTATAGACTGTTTCCCCCTCTGAGCATTCCAGGATATTTTTGTGGTTTCTTCAATTATTGCTGCTAGCATCCAGGAAATGCTTGCTTTGTTTGTTTTTCTACTGTTGAATCATCTGTGATTAGTTGGTATTGTAGGTGGTTTCACCTTTTGATTGTCCCATGTTTGTTTTGTATACTAGCCCCCGCCCCATTGACCCTTACAGGAATAACTTAATTTGTAGGGAGTTTAGTTTATTATTACCCAACAGGAGGCAGATGCTGTGTAGATGCGTTGCTCGTTACAGGATGTACTTGATTTGTAGGATGTTTCGTTTATTGTCGCCCACCAGGAGCTGGTTGCTGTGTATATGTGTTGCTCATTACAGGATGTGCTTGATTTGTAGGATGTTTTGTTTATTGTTGCCCACCAGGAGGCCTTTGCCGTGTAGGTGTGTTGATCCCTACAGGATGTGCTTGATTTGTAGGTTGTTTTGTTTGTTGCCCACCAGGAGGCCTTTGCTGTGTAGATGTGTTGCTCATTACAGGATGTGCTTGATTTGTAGGTTGTTTCGTTTATTGTTGCCCACCAGGAGGCCTTTGCTGTATCGATATGTTGATCCCTACAGGTTTGCTTGATTTGTAGGTTGTTTCGTTTGTTGCCCACCAAGAGGCCTTTGCTGTGTAGATGTGTTGATCCCTACAGGATGTGCTTGATTTGTAGGATGTTTCGGTTATTGTTCCCCACCAGGAGGCATTTGCTTTGCAGATGTGTTGATCCCTACAGGATGTGCTTGATTTGTAGGTTGTTTCGTTTATTGTTGCCCACCAGGAGGCCTTTGCTGTGTAGGTGTGTTGATCCCTACAGGATGCGCTTGATTTGTAGGTTGTTTCGTTTATTGTTCCCCACCAGGAAGCGTTTGCTTTGCAGATGTGTTGATCCCTAGAGGATGTGCTTGATTTGAAGGTTGTTTTATTTATTGTTGCCCACCAGGAGGCCTTTACTGTGTAGGTGTGTTGATCCTTACAGGATGTGCGTGATTTGTAGGTTGTTTCGTTTATTGTTGCCCACCAGGAGGCCTTTACTGTGTAGGTGTGTTGATCCTTACAGGATGTGCGTGATTTGTAGGTTGTTTCGTTTATTGTTGCCCACCAGGAGGCCTTTGCTGTGTAGGTGTGTTGATCCCTACAGGATGACCTTGATTTGTAGGATGTTTGTTTATTGTTCCCCACCAGGAGGCCTTTTCTGTGTAGATGTGTTGATCCCTACAGGATGTGCTTGATTTGTAAGATGTTTAATTCCTTGCTCCCTCCAGAAGGACTTTGTTGTGCATCTGGTTCCGTCTTTGCTCTTTGCAGGGTACGTTTAAGTTATAGGTTATTCCACCTTTGATCTTTCCGGGATATTTCTTGATGGTTCTTTGATTATTTCTCGTTTCCAGATAAACGTATTTTGCATGTTTTTCCATTGTCGCAGCTTCCATGACACATGTTTATTGAAGGTTGTTTCAACCTTTCCAGTCTTCCATGGCAGCTCTGCCTTGGAATTTGTTCCATCGTTGTTCCTTCCAGGTGGATTTCTTTTGTAGTTTGCACGATCATTGCTTCTTCTGCAATAGTTTGGGTGTCAGGTTGTTGCGCCTTTGCACCTTGAGTGACATGCTAGCTTTCCAGGCCATTCCACCACTGCGCCTGAAGTCTGAAAGGAGATTGCTGTATCAATCTTCTGACGAGGGTACATCGGGGGCACTAGAAGCATGTTTATATGCTAACCTAGGTTGCATCGCCCATTGGGAGAAAGCTTCCGAAGTGTTTCTTCCCAGGACCACGCAGGCCCACACAAACCATTGCTGAAATAAGACATTCCAAATCACAAGCACGGGTCAGTGTTGAAAAGTGCCTTTGTCCACAGATCTCTCGGAGCCCCAGGTAGAAAAGGAAACTTCTTTACTTCAGTTACAGTGCAGATTAGAACAGGACCAGGTTGCAAGACACTGGTTACACTGCGGAACATCCACCGTCACCCTCTCTACAAGCCAGTCTCTCATCAGGTGTCATCCTTGGAACACACAGCAGCGAACACTCCCCGCATTCCACTTCCAGGCACTCATGACATCACACACATACTGAGCAGAGTAGATGAGCAAAAGGTACGTCGCAGCACTCGGCTAATTATACACACTTTAGTTCTCAGTAACCATGCGCAGTGTTAGGCTACTTAACACAGAGCACCTCGTACTTCGCCGCACCAAGGATTTAAGGAGTATATAAATACAGAAGCCCAACAACAGCATTTCTGAATTCATGGGTAACTCAGCGAGCTGGAAGAAATGCAATGTACAATCCCATACAAGCTACACCTCTAAGGTTTTCACCTTCTCTGCCCTTTTTCCAGGGGTCAAGTCCTAAAAATAAAAAAGGGGGGACTCAACACAATGGGATGTGATGCCACCAGAAATGTGCATATCAAGTTGAAATTTGCACATGTCATTAAATTGGCTTTGCATAACCACCCAAATTGCACAGGACAAATGGCATTTGCCTTTCATAATATCAACACACACACAAAACCAAGAGAGGATATTTTCTTCTTATAGTGTTTTTGAAAACGTTAAAAGGTGTGCATGCTTTAAACTCCAAGAACCAATACAAATGTTTTCCCTGGAGCTTGGAGTACCGAATTTAGACATTTCACCTTTAGTTGTTGGTTTTTTAAATCGGGTTATGTAGTGAAGTGGTGAAGTGTCCGCTCTGCAAACCTGACTACTGCAGTTCCGTCCCTGAGGTTGGCATTATTTCATAAATTCAAAGAGGAAATTTAATGTTGCTCATTTTAGTTAGGTGGGACTAAGTCCACCCTCTGAAAAAAGTGGGTGGACTGCGTCCAGCCACGTGTACCCCTGACTTGAGCCCTGCCTTTTCCCCCCATTTGTGGTTTAGCTCAAAAAGATGTCTATGAAAACCTATATTAGGCAATAACGGGTACGTAAGCATCCTATAACAAGGATTTACAATTCTATGAAAAGCAAATCTCCTGCGATCGACAGACCTTCTTCATCGTCACCGTCACATAGCTCCAAGAACGATCTATGTGTGTATTTAAACATTGGCAGGGTATGCCACCTAGATGGGGGTCTTGTCATGAGGACAATAGGGCAGAATGGACTAACCAACATTAAAGGGGAAAGAACCAAGTCCTGAACTATGGATTTAGTACCTGCAATGGAACTAGACCCCCCTTTGCTCTCAACTGTCAATATGACGTATGATATGATAGGTTATTTATCACGCGCTTAACACCCAGAGGTTTCTAAGCACGGACCCGTGGATCAAACCTTTGGTGCACCGTGTCGTCTTGCTTCCAAGGCGAGCACGTTGCCCCTGAGCTATCCTCCCGATAGAGGGTTGCACATGGCTGCCTTTTCTCTCTTGGGTGGATGGCAGTAGACAGCCTCACCAAGAGGCAGTTTGCCCCCCTGTGCAGAGGAAAACACGAATGCCTTTAGATCGGTCTATGCCGCACCCCTAGTCCTCAATTTTTAAAATTAAAATATCCAGCTAACGTAATGGGAGCACCAGCCGCTCTGCTTGTCTAATGTATTGTTCATCAATAAGTGATACTGCACCCTCCACTCTGCTGCCAACATTTAGAAATAGCACACTAGGGGCGTACATCTTCCTGCGGGATATCGGGCCAATTTACTGGAAAACATGGGCTTATGTGTTGATGCCTGAAGCAGTCCATAACTCCCTACGCACAGGAGACCGTTGGTCAGCCCTCCACACATTATGATTGGCAAGCCCTTTCTGGTGTGGCTCCTGTTTGCCCCGGCACCGCCTCTATTCCTAGCCACAGTTATCTTCCTTCACACATCCTGGCTCTCTGCCCATGGTCCTTTCCTAGTCCAGGCAGCCAATGGTCTGCAAACTTTGGCTCTCCAGATGGAGTGGTCTACAACTCCCCTTGGCCCTACCCAGTGTAGTCAATGGCGGGGGTCATCAGAGTCAGCCCAGAACATCTGGAGAGCCACACCCAGTTTACTGTAGGTGCAGACTCTGCCTTTAGCTGCCCATATTGATTGAGATGGGAGACGCTGCAGAAGGTGGTTCAGGGATAGGGGGCGATTTGCTTTTTACAAATTGCATAATTCTGATTGTGGCTGGTTGTGTTGTATTGCCTGATATGGGCCGTCTTCAAATTAGGGCCCTTTGTAAACCATGGGAGGCCAATCACAGGCGCTATAGACCATGGCCATATGGACCGTTTCATAGGCATGGTGTGGACCTATAGCTGGAAGACAGTGGGCTGGGGTGCGGCGTGGCTTACAGTCCGCTGATATCAAACACACTTGCGGACTTACAATCTATGGAAATCTCCCCTTTGTGCTGACTTCCCTAATACCTAAATAGGTCCAGCATTAATGGCACCACCAGAATACCCTGCTTGCTCCTTCCCACAATTGCAAAAAGCCCCAGCAGGCAGTGGCAGGAATTCTGCTACTGTGGGGCTGGCGAGTCATGTCATGGGATGACGTCCCACGTGATGGTCATGCATGCGATTTCATGATGTGTTATGTTATCCATTACATATAATGCACCCGTCACCACCGATGAGTGCTCTTAGGACCGGCGCCCTCCCGTCATTTCTCCCTCCCAGTTCGGGAACCACTTCCCAGTACACGGTCAAGCTGGGATTGCTTTGACCTTGCAGGAGGGACTATTTCTTGTTTCCCCTTTTTATTATTGTCATTTATAGTTTCACAAAACAATGTTGCTGGCAAATTCTAACTCTGCGCCCACAATGCCGCCGCCAGACAAGAGCGGGATGTTTTTTGAACACTCTTTTCTTGGTGTATAATCTGTTAATAAAGCCCTGGATGGAATTGCTCTCATGTGCGGAATGAAGAGCTTGGTGCTGTGTTAGTGCAGTTTTAAAATCACACAGAAGGAAGATTTTGATACATTGTATTGGACTAACTGGAAGTGTTGTTTAGAGATGGAACAATGCAGAGTTCTTCCTCAGATGGTGCAGAGTGGAATGATCATTTCACGCTGCACCATCTGATGAGACTTCGAAAGCTAATGCATCGATCCATCTCTGCATAATACTTCTGGTTAGTCCGATAAAAGGTAGGGAAACATCCTGTAGTGCAATGATTAGGTGGGGATGAAATCTTGCGTCTGACTCTCATCTGAAAGGCTGCACAATCTCTTGCTCCAGGGTGTGCAATCTATAGAATCTGTGCTCCAGTGAACAAGGTGCATCACACCTATCTGGCCCCTGCAACACCACTTGACTTTGGAGCTGGGCACCACTAACATAGGAGCGCCTGCACTTCACTTAACCTTGTGTGCAGAGGAAGTCCTACAGTGCCATTTATAAGAATGTGAAAGTCATTCCGTTTTCTGGAAGTCAAAATACTCCCATGCTTGAAAGGTTGTGAGTAAATGAGTTTGGTGACACACGATTGGAAATAAATGGTTATTTAAGGAGATGCGTGGAGAGTCCCTGCCACCCGTTTTTCTAACCTGAGAGCTGAATGGAGAGAAAGCAGCACGTGGGTTTGTAAAAGTCCCATTCTGGACATACTGGGCCCGATTCATGGAATATTTGCCCAGCTCAAGGTGACTTTGCACTGCTGAAAAGTGACTTTACACTGCAGACACAAACCCTGATTCATGGAACCGTGCAAAGTGTATTTTTGCCAGGCAAAGTCTGGGAAAGTCATTTTGTACTGCAAAAATGACTATGCGCTGACTTTGCACGGTTCCATGAATCAGGGTTTGTGTCAGGGTTTGTGTCTGCAATTTAAAGTCACTTTTCAGCAGTGCAAAGTCACCCTGAGCTGGGCAAATATTCCATGAATCGGTCACTGTGTGTGGGGGAGGCTTGAGGAGACAGCCAAGACAAACATACATAACACAAGTTTAAGAATACTTTGAGGCACCACAATCAGAAGTCCCATTTTAAACACTGCATTTTATGGGTGCCCTCGACTTCATGGCTCCAATTTTGAAAATCTCCCGGATTATTATAAATGTAAAAAGTGCATTAATGGCTTAAGGGGAGAATTAATCTTTTCTTTTTATATAGCAGCTCATGACTAACTCCAACTGCTTGGATATTAGCTGTTCCTCACCAACTGAATGGTGCTCGATCTATCGACCCCAGAATGCTGAAGGTCATCGTCACTACTGCCAAGATTTGAACTTGTGATATGTAGGCTGGTCCTATGTTAACGTATGTTGGAGGTGCGCACTAAACCTGTGAGCTACCATTGCAGACATTGGTAACAGCAGTCGGCTACTGTGCACTTGCACCCAGCGAAACAAGCGAGCAGCCCAGCATACACAAGTGGAACTCTTTCCAAAGGCTCACCAGCAGGGCCCAGGGAAATCAAAATGAAATGATGATCACAATAAAATGATTCTAAAGTAAATATATTAAGTTTAAAAAAGTGATCATCTAGTGTTAGCAACGTTGTGGTGAGGCAGATTGCAGGTATTAAGTGTTACCCCACTGGTTGATACTCCATCTATGTACAATGGATGTCGATTGTCTTCTGCCCCGCTCCAGATGTACACCCGCTGTAAGTTTCACCTGCATCTCCCACACCACTTCACCCCTTACCTCCTTATGCAGACTAGGGTTTCAGTAAACTGCACAGGGGCAGAATCTGCCAACTTCCAGGCACGCCTGAGTGATTTAAAACCCCTACAGTGGTGATCTAATGCCCTACAAGAGAGTTTCAACTTAACCTGTAACATTTAATGAAAATCTGAGCCTGCGCGTAGATTCTGACGCCACAGATGGATTAATCGTTGCTTCCCAACCCACACTCTGGGATGGACCACTGTCCCACCTCACTGCTTAGCGGAGGACCCCGAAGGCCTACAACAGGTCCAAAAGCTGCCTCAAAACAAACTACTTTCTGATCTTATGATGTACATTTTTATTAGCACATGGACATCGTTGTTGACCTCCTCACAGGTAATCAGAATGTGTAGAATGCAGTCAATAACTACTGGTATTGACTGTAATCCGAAAATTCTGGGCCCGATTCGTGGAATATTTTCCCGCTTCAAAGTGAATTTGCACTGCTGAAAAGTGACTTTGCACTGCCGACACAAACCATGATTCATGGAACCGTGCAGAGTGTACTTTTGCTGTGCAAACTCTGGGCAAAGTGATTTTGCACTGCAAAAATACACTTTGCGTGGTTCCATGAATCAGGGTTTGTGTCGGCAGTGTAAAGTCACTTCGAACCGGGCAAATATTCCATAAATCAGGCCCTCTGTCTTCAAAAGCAGACAGGGAAAGAACAATGCAATTTCCAGGTAAGATTTCACACGAAAGAGAATGTTAAAACTTGGGGGAATGTTTTCGTGTTATTAAAGAGAAACCATTTACTTTTACAGGAGACCAAATTAAAGCTCATGTTCAACCTGTTTCAGTTCAACCAAGTTTGCAATTAAAATGCTTAATTTATGAGGAAAACGATGTTATTTCAATACTGTAAAATAAAACCACATGTAATTGACTAAGTTGCCTATTTACTTGTCACAGCATTAAACTTCATCACCAAAACTCCCAAACATGTATTGCTACTACCACCGTGTGCTAATATTTTAAAGAAATCTGGAGGGGTCATTATCACTTGGGATAATGACCCTTCTCCAAGTTATGGACCGAGGTGAATCATTATCCTGTGATAATGACCCCTCCCTTACTCTATAAGGCAATATTATGCACCTAGTGGCAGAGTCATAAAGAAGTTAGTGTGAGTAACTTTGACTTCAACCTGGGACGGGATGTTTGATGTAAGAAGAAGTTACTATGAGTAATTCTGACTTGCTCTTTTTAGATCAAGAGTATGTCATAGTTACATAGTTACTCATAGTAACTTCCCTGTGAGCAGCCACCATGGATAATGCTTGCCCTTTAAAATAAATATACACATGTGCAGATGCAATAACTGCATCTCCCCTCTGTTCTGCCTAGATCTTGCCCTTTGTTTCAGACGCCCTGAAATAGACAAGGACACGTCTCCTGCACGTGTGTCTGTGTGGCAGTCTCGTACATGTCTGTAATCCTTTCCATTGACCCAATTGTTTTGGACTTCAACTTCCATCGGCTCTAGCAAGCATTGTCAATGGTGAAGTGTCCTGGGAGAAGTAGTCCAAAGCAACTGGGGAGCTGCAGCAGTATAGCGTCACTCTCTGTTGGGAGCCACTGGTGTGGTGCTGGCTTCTGTCTCTCCAGTCTGCTCTGCGATGCACGACCCCGTTCCTCTCTGTGACGCGTTCTGCTGTTATCCAGCGCCATTACACTCCTCTGTGTGGATATGTTGGTAAATATGACGGTGCCTTGCTGTGCCGTATCTTCTTTGGGTCCGGGTTGCACCGTTATCGGCCACCATTGCCTGATCTTCATTTCATTCACCTGTCTGCACTCTTTCAGTGGGAACTGGTATTTCCTTAAATTCCTCCTTTTCATGGGGCTTACACTTGTTTATTAATATCGCTGAGTAAGCAGTATTACAGCTGCATGTATCCGCTAAGAAGCATAAGGATAACGATTGCTACCATGTGGTGTATGGAAGTTGCGCCCTGGCACCTGTACTCACAGCGATTGCCTCGTTTGCCAGCTTTTGGAGGACCCACAGCACCTGCCAGAAGCTTCTCTAGGACTGTGGGTCCTTCCAGGGTCCTGCTTCTTCTGCTTCCATGGATGGCTTGAGGGGTCTCAAACTAACGTGCGCTTTCGCTTCTTGGCCCACAGGTGATGGAAACCAAGAGTATGCTGTACCTTGTGACGGAGTATGCAAAAAATGGGGAGATTTTCGGTAAGTCCCTTTTTTGCACATTATCGTTCATTGGTGTAAGTTGACCTTGCACTGTGCGTTCGGCCAGGTGTGCATGTGCGCCTGCAGGAGGGTCTATAGCAGCGCAGTCTAATCGTACGCATGGGAGCCTGATTCACGCGCCCACGTGCCTGCTGAATTCTTGACATTTTTACAAATGACGCAAAAATATTGTGATCGCTTCTCCTCCTCCGACTTTCCCTATCTGTACCGCCACTCCTTGGACTGCCCTCCTCTCCTGCCCTACCCATCTGGTCTTCATTGCCAGCCCATGCTCTACCGCTCGCTGCTTCCTCCATCAGAACCACCACTCCTCCTAATGCCACCATCACCTGCTCTCCCTGTCAGGGCTTCAGCGGCAGCCCACGCTCTACCACCCGCTGCTTCCTCCATCAGAACCACCACTCCTCCTAATGCCATCATCACTTCCTCTCCCAACCACCACTCCTCCTAATGCCACCATCACCTGCTCTCCCTGTCAGGGCTTCAGCGGCAGCCCACGCTCTACCACCCGCTGCTTCCTCCATCAGAACCACCACTCCTCCTAATGCCACCATCACCTGCTCTCCCTGTCAGGGCTTCAGCGGCAGCCCACGCTCTACCGCCCGCTGCTTCCTCCATCAGAACCACCACTCCTCCTAATGCCACCATCACTTCCTCTCCCTGTCAGGTCTTCAGTGGCAGCCCATTCTCTTCAACCCCACAGCCCCCTTCCCCCATCTGTAGCACCCCTACTTCAAATGCTCTACCTATCTAGTCTTCAATGCCAACCACTGGTCTTCCTTCCCCATCTATACTCCCACTACTCTCATTGACTTCATTCCTCACCTGGCCTAGTCTTCAGGGCCAAACCATGATCTCCATTCCTCCCACTGCCCTCCTCGCCTGCACTCTTCATCTAGTCGTGTCTTCAATGCCAACCCCTGTTGTCCCCTCCCCCTGTTTTCCTCACCTGTGCTCCTACTACTCTTATGGCCTGCGTGGTCTCCCTTCCCCCTGCTTTCCTCATCTTAACTCCCACTACGCTAATGGCCTGCATGGTCTCCCTTCCCCCTGCGTTCCTCCTCTATACTCCTACTACTCTCATGGCCTGCATGGTCTCCCTCCCCTCTGCTTTCCTCACCTGTACTCCCACTACTCTCATGACCTGCATGGTCTCCCTCCCCCCTGCTTTCCTCACCTATACTCCCACTACTCTCATGGCTGGCATGGTCTCCCTTCCCCCTGCTTTCCTCATCTGTACTCCCACTACTCTCATGGCCTGCATGGTCTCCCTCCCCCTGCTTTCCTCACCTATACTCCCACTACTCTAATGGCCTGCATGGTCTCCCTTCCCCCTGCTTTCCTCATCTGTACTCCCACTACGCTCATGGCCTGCATGGTCTCCCTTCCCCCTGCGTTCCTCCTCTATACTCCTACTACTCTCATGGCCTGCATGGTCTCCCTCCCCCCTGCTTTCCTCACCTGTACTCCCACTACTCTCGTGGCTTGCATGGTCTCCCTCCCCCGTGCTTTCCTCACCTGTACTCGCACTACTTTCATGGCTTGCATGGTCTCTCTTCCCCCCGCTTTCCTCGCCTGTACTCCACTACTCTCATGGCTTGCAGGGTCTCCCTCCCCCGTGCTTTCCTCACCTGTACTCCCACTACTCTCATGGCTTGCATGGTCTTCCTTGCCAATGTTTCCTCCTCTATACTCCTACTACTCTCATGGCTTGCATGGTCTCCCTCCCCCTGCTTTCCTCACCTGTACTCGCACTACTCTCATGGCTTGCATGGTCTCTCTTCCCCCTGCTTTCCTCACCTGCTTTCCTCGCCTGTACTCCCACTACTCTCATGGCCTGCATGGTCTCCCTTCCCCCTGCTTTACTCACCTGTACTCCCACTACTCTCATGGCTTGCATGGTCTCCCTTCCCCCTGTTTTCCTCGCCTGTACTCCCACTACTCTCATGGTTTCTCTTCCCCCTGCTTTCCTCACCTGTACTCCCACTATTCTCATGGCTTGCATAGTCTCCCTTGCCCCTGCTTTCATCGCCTGTACGCCCACTACACTCATGGCCTGCATGGTCTGCCTTCGCCCTGCTTTCCTCACCTGTACTCCCACTACTCTCATGGCTTGCATGGTCTCCCTCCCCCTGCTTTCCTCATCTGTACTCCCACTACTCTCATGGGTTGCATGGTCTCCCTTCCCCCTGCTTTCCTCATCTGTACTCGCACTACTCTCATGGCTTGCATGGACTCACTACTCCCCGTTTTCCTCATCTATACTCCCGCTACTCTCAATGCTTGCATGGTCTCCCTTCCCTCCGTTTTCCTCACCTATACTCCCACTACTCTCATGGCTTGCATGGTCCCCCGCCCCCCTGCTTTCCCCATCTGTACTCCCACTACTCTCATGGCCTGCATGGTCTCCCTTCCCCCTGTTTTCCTCATCTATACTCCCACTACTCTCATAGCTTGCAAGGTCTCCCTTCCCCATGCTTTCCTCATCTGTACCTTTACTACTCTCATGGCTTGCATGAATTCTCTTCCCCCTGTCTTCCTCGCCTATACTCCCACTACTTTCAATGCTTGCATGGTCTCCCTTCCCCCTGCTTTCCTGGTCTATGCTCCCACTGCCCTCAATGCCTGCATGGTCTCCCTTCCCTCTGCTTCCTCGTCGTTACTAAATACCCACCCATGGACGACTGCCTGTGCTTCTGCTTCCATTTTTGCTTCTATGCCACCCTCTGCCACTCCCCTGTTCTTCCAAACATAATTCCGTTCCCCCAGCAGCCTTCCTTCCGATCTGTCCATTTTCTCTCCCAATCCATTGGGGGATTTCCCATTCCGTACTTCCATTACTTTCCACCCCCTCCCCTTTCTGGCTTGAATGAAAAATGATTTGCTTAGTGCTCTTCCAGTTGACTTGGCGCCAGGCTCTGTTTGTCAAAAGCCCCCCATTGCACCCTGCGGCAGACTCTTTGGCCACTCGCATTTAATCTTTCCAATCAGAATAGGATTAGGGAAACTTCAAACAAAAAAGATTGGATTGAAGGCTCAAGAAATGAAAGAAGGAGCTGAGCCTAAATGACTGCAAGAGTATTATTAACATCAATGCGTTATATAGTGCTTCATGCCAAACTCATCCAGCTGCGAAGCGCTTGTTTCTGATTGCAGAGCATTAGATAAAGGTATGGACCCTGTTATGATTATCAACATATCCATTTAAATGCATATGGATACTTACTCTTACTCTAGACATTAAATTCATGAAATCTGCATAACGCCCCCACATTATCGATTTTTGATTGATCGATTGATGTGCTGTAGAATTGTTCAAGAGCCGAAGATGGGTGCATTTACATCACGCAGCGCGTTTCAATTTTAATGGGATACTGCACAGTGGGTTGCTTTACCCATCCTTTTTTCCGCATAATCTTAATTTCTCAGGATAATCCTGCTTGTCAATTTCACAAGTCTTAAAATTTGGCTGATACATCAAAGCAGTGAGTACCAAATCGGTTCCAATGTGTTCATGTGATTTTCTGAATGTGAGTGATACTTTGCCAGTCTTTGGCTAAAAAGCTGATTTTAAAGTGCTGCTGCCATCATAAATGTCTCCTTTGAAAGCAGTTACTGATTCAAAAATGTGGGTGCACATTTTTGTGGGTTTGTCTGTGCGGGCAATTGTTCCTAGGTAGGGCTTAAAAAGACCAGTGAATAAGAAGACCTGGATCCTGGGGTACCCGCTGTTCTGTGCCCAGATATTGGGATACAAGATATTGAGGGATTTCTACAAAATGGGACTATTTGACAGAGTACTAGAAATGGTTCCTATGTACACAGTATCCGTGGAGTAACTGCTGAAAATGTTGGTGGAAGGGCGACATGACGCCTAAATCAAAGGGGCTCCTGCCAAATGAGTGCAACAAAATGGCGTGCCACAAAAGTTGTGGGGGGAGAAAACGACCTTGCCCTCCCCCTAAAAGTATGCCCATGCACAATAAGCACTGTAGCTGCACCCCTTCCACACATCAGCCACCGAGCTGTCCTTGTTGATAAGAGGACATTGTGGATTAAGTTACTGATGCATCTGAAAATATGTGGGACTATTTCAAGACAATGTTAAACACATACCCTCCCAATTTGCAAACTGGTACAAATCGAGCTCAGCCAAGGACGTTGTAGAGCACTAAACCATTGGTCTCAAAAACTTACAAAAATACTAGTTGATCTGGCTTGTTCAGTAGAAGATCTTATTGAGAACCCAAACAGAATCAAGGAAAAAATAGCACAAGCAGATTGGATCAAAACTGGAGAATTAACAACAGGAAACAAACTCCTGGCTCATTTACCAGCTACAACAAATAAACTTAATCAACCAATGAGCTACTGCATAAAATTTTCCAATAAAAAAATGCAGAAAACCTTCATGAAAATAAGATTCAACCAACTACCAACGCAAGAAATTATAGCAATTCGTACGAAAACTAAAGTAAAAACCTGTAGATTCTGTTCAAACCCAGAAACAGTGGAAACTCTAAGACATTTACTCATGACCTGCCCCAGAACCGTGTTTCTGCGGGAAGCCTACTTGCTCCCTTTGTTCTACAACGTATCACTACGAGAGGAAAACACATGGTGGTGCCGTCTGATTGCAGGAGACAGAACTAGGTGGTCGATAGCGACTGTAAAGATTTTAGAAGCGGCTCTGACTTTAAACCAGAATCTACAATCCATTCAAGCGTGAGTCAATGAACATCGTTCTCTGATCCTTTGTTTTTGGTCAAGTGTTAGTTTTCTGGTTATTTACGTTTCTTTTTCTTTTTATCTTTTTTCAAAATTGCTGATTCTTTTCTACTTATATCTAATGGGCCTCATTACAACCTTGGTGCTAAGTGCACCAACTTTACCACCATGGTGTAAACTCCGTTTACACCATGGTGGATGGCGGATTTACCGCCCCATTCCAAGGTGAGTGGGGCGGTAAATCCCCATTTCCCATTTTCCCTTCCCCATTCCCATTTTTGCCCCATAGGGCATAATGGGAGTGGGGAAGGCGCTAATTACGCCGCCGTAAATTACGGCGGCGTAATTAGCACCATGGCAGGTTAGCGCCATGGATTCTAACGCCTGCTAAAAGCAGGCGTTAAAATCAGAATCAGGCGTTAAGGGTTAACGGTGGCGTTAACCCTTAACGCCTGAGTTGTAATGAGGCCCAATGTGTTTTTCTTACTGTTTATCAACGTCTTGTAAAAATCAAATATTTTTGATTATACACAAGTAAATAAAAAAATTAAAAAAAAATGTTAAACACATCAATAATATTCCTTTATAAGTTAAAAATGGTAGTTCTGCTGTCTTCAAATTTGGAAATGTGAATAATACTATTGTGTTAAAGGAAGGATTTCAACAAGGTCTAATATGTACATGGAAGCATAGGGTGACCTATAGAATATGGAAAATGTTTAAAGGAACTCTCAGTAAGGGGCTAGGTTTGGTGTAGAGTCCCCCAAGCAAGATGCGTCCTATTCCACATATATACCTTGGTATTTTATTGTTTACTTTGCACCACAATAGTAAAGTTCATCGACTGAAAAGACACCGGTTATGTTCCAGTATTTCTTGCTGTGTGTCTGAATAATAATTAACATGTTCAAAATAAAAATAGTGGAAGATATTAAAATGTTCTTCACCCGTCTGTTTTCGCAAGATATTATCAGTGTTTTCTGCCTTCGGCTTCTCAATGTGGCCCGCGGGGCATTGAGTCAAGATTGATTTTTTGACTTATGTTAGTTTGGGTGGGGGGGGGGGGTGATGGATCGAATGGTGCCACACTGAGTTGGAAGAACCTTTAAAACATGTGATTTTAAGTCTGCCGTAAATAAAAAAAGATTCTTTTGGTTATCATTGACGATTTACATTTTCAATTCAGGTGTTGTAAAAAGGATCTGCCAAGGGCACGTCAGCTGGTTTCCTAAGTGTGCACAAGAGGATCTAGTCCAGGTTCAGGATCCGTACCTTCTCCTGCCCTTTGATTTAGGGGATTTTTTTTTTTTTTTAGATCTACACTCATGGGTCCTCGCCATGACCGATCACTACATTAATCCCACCAAGACTGAGGTTTTTAGAGCCATTTTGCTTTCACCCTTTGAATCCCAATTGTAAGTAAGTGCATGTGTGCATATTATAGATATATAGAAAATAGCCACCATTAATCGCTTGTGACCATTTATGCTAAATGAAAGAGCTAAATGTTTATTTTTTAATCAGGAATGCTTGCACAGAAAGCCATTTGCAAATGTTTCCATTGCAGCTGAGGGCCTGGCATCTGCTGTAGCCCCGTGCACCTATAGGTTTCCTTCCTTCTGCACCAGCTGAAGACCCTGCGGGTTCAGTTGGCTGTGCCTACTGCCTGTCCTTAAAAAACCTTTCTTGGGAAAGACTGTGTTGGTTTGGCATGTCGCTGGCTGTTGATGGCTGCAAGGCTTTGGTTATTACTGGTGTTAGTGAATTTATGGAGAAGGTGCTTTCCTAGCGATCATCTCCGGCATGGGTTTGTTGCCCTGCGGCAGAGGGAAGCCTTGGGGTTCTAAGAACGCCCCGGAGGAAGTTACAGTTGGCAATCACAGGGCCTCATGGAAAAGTTGCTTTGACATCAATAAGAGTGGCCCACAATCGCAAATGGCAATCGCTACCTTTGAGACAGACTTTTTTTGCACAGTTCAGCTTATTGGTAAAATGTGTTACAAATAGTTAATTTAACAAAATTAGTTCAGTAACACTGGACGAACCTACCTGAAGCACAGTGACAAAAACTGGAGATCACTAGCACGCTTGGCCTGCACTTTAGGTATTGTCCTGTACACCAATCTGAGCTTGGTTGTCCGCCTCCAGTTTCTCTAACTTTGCACCAAATATCTTGACATGGACTAGTTTTGGCAGTTGAGTCTTTCTTATGGCGTTAGTACGCCGTTCCACAGGCTACATCGGCAGGTAATGGGCCGGCAGCCCGAGTTAAAGCGCAGAGCGAAACAAGGGTGTTTAACAAGGGCACTGGGCAGTTACCCCCGCCCACCCCGGTGTATCCCAGGGAATTGCTTACTAACGTCATTAGCATCCTGGGTTACCAAAGCAGTAGCCTGAATGCTGATATCAGGGTTTTTTCTATGAATTAATGGGATGTCTCGTGGCTTCCTTTTCAATCATAGAAATGACAGTTCCAAGATGGCCACCATGGAGTTGGAAGGCGGGCTCCTTACAGAGCGTCTCTTCCGTTTCCGTTGTGGGCAGCAAAGGGAGACCGTGAGAAGCAGTGATGGCGGTGAGCCTCGCCACCACAATCAGGTAAGTTTGGCTAGGGAGCGGGGGTTGGAAATATTTTTTTTTTAAAAGGGAAAGGAGGGTGGGAGGGGAGAAGATGGAGGTCTGGGGAGGGAGCCTGCGGGTTCCATGGAACGCGGGCTGAGATCAGCAGGTTCAGCCTGTGATCTGTGGAACCTGATTGGTTGCTCCCCCTGCACTGGGTGGTAAAATGTATTTAGTATCCATGGGAATGCTAGAGCCCTTATTTGCCCATTTTGTGATTGCGATGCTTGCACTTATGGAGTGCCCGCGTTAAGTGGCACACGGCTACTGAATGCATACGCTGAATACTTAGATACCAAGCCGGATCCTTGGGACCCTCAACTTGTGATATTTTGGTCAGACCTTCCCTTTACGCTGTTCCAGGTTTTCCCCATTGATGGATTGGCCACTGTCTGCAGGCGGAATATGGTGCAGGTAAGCTGTGCCTTACGGAGAGTGCTAGAAATATGTTTTTTGTATTCAAATTTTATTCGTTTTACTATGCTATAATAAAACAATATAATCTAATATACTACAATATACACAATAACAGTATAATACAAAAGTGTACACAAGTCCATACATTTAATTATTTCCAAGAACCTCCCCAAATTCCTTCAAACAGCTTAATTTTCTTTCGATTGCCCAGAATTACCCTCTCCATTAGAGACATGTTACAAAAATCCTCAACCCTTGCAGACCTGCAGGGAAGAGTAACTCTTTTCCAGTCCCTCAGAATGATTTCATTTGCCGAGATTGATGGCCTACAAAACCAGCACCTCTGTGGGTGGCTCATATCCTCAAAGAGGGTGTCATCCCAAAAAATTGTAGTTTGGAAGTCAAAATCAATATTTGATATCAAAACTCTATTCATTGTTCTAGTGACTTCCAACCAAAAACGACCTCACCTTTGAACATTCCCAGATCGTTTGCTCGAATGGTCCCTCCCTCTGGCCACAGCCCCAACATACATCCACATCACGCAAGCCTCTTGCAAACACTTTGACTGGAATCCAATATACATTATTCAGAATTTTGACCGGACAGACTTTGTCTCCAAGACTCAGGGAAGTCAGTGCAACATTGCCACATATTCTTTCCCATTTCCCAGTCGTCATCTCCGTACCCAAGCAATCTGACCAAGTCCTGAGAAGCTGTTCATTCGGGTGCCTTAAAACTCATCAGGAATTTGCACATGCCAGATGCACAATGACCTTTGTTTTCAGGCTCATTCGATGTCATCTAAGAACTTCATCCTCCGACACTTTCAGTTCGCTAAATGGCAGTCTTAATTTGCGATAATTACCATAAGTGTAACCTCTGAGGTTTTTTGTGACAGCCAAAGTGTGGAAGGAAGGGAATCCATGTATTGTCCTTGACCAGGTCTCCGATCCGTTGTATTGCACCTAAGAACCAGTCTGGCCAGGAGATTGGTTTTCTTTCCACTCGTACATTTGTGTTCATCCAAATAGTTGACCTTGCCTTAACTGTGTCTTCCTCGCCAGTCAATTCCTCCACCGTCTACCACGTTTTCCTTAGAAAATCAGCTGATGCTGTATATTTACAGTACCTTTAATGTTTATGGATGACAAGAGAGCCTCAGGAGACAGTGGCGTGCTCAGATTAGACTCTGCCCATCCCCAATTCTCTGGGGATTCCTCCAGAAACGGTAACCAGTGTACTGCAGAGAATGAAGATGATACAATGCAAAATCGTGAATCCTCAGACCGCCTTGTCGCATAGGAGCTGTAATTTCCACAGTTTAAGCCATGGTTGTTTGTTGTCCCACAGGAATGTTTACAGCAAGCCATCAATCTCTTTAAACCATTTCTTCTTTACATGTAGTGGTAGCATACTAATCACATAATTGATTCGTGGCACAGAGGCCATATTTATGGCATTAACTTTCCCCCATAGTGATAGCTTCAATTCTGTCCATCTTTCCAGTTCCAACTTCAATTTTGATATCACGCTCTTCATGTTAACTTCCACCATCCGACGTACCTCATTTGTTAACCAGACTCTAAATATTTAATTTTCTCTGGACACCAGCATACTCCGAACCTCATGACACGTGAAGCCGGCATCCCCTCTGACTTTTCCCAATTGATCTTATAACCAGAGAAAGATTTAAGCTACTCAATTTGTCGCATAAGCGCAACCAATGAGGATTCCAGGGTCTGTAGCACTAACAGCATGTCATCTGCATATAACCACACTTTCTGTGTCACAACCCTATACTCGTTCGATCTCCTCATCACACCTGACCTTTATCGCGAGCGGCTCCATCGCCAGCACAAACAGCAGAGGCAATCACAGGTATCCCTGCCTTGTCCCACTGCCCAGTTTGAACTCTTCGTATGACCATCCATTAGTATATACAGCAGTCGTTGGCTTCGAATAAAGCAACAAAATCCATTCAATATCTGCCCTAAATCCATAGCGTTTCAGTAGAGCAAACAAGAAACTCCGCTCAATTCTGTCAAATGCCTTCTCGCCATACAATGAAAAAAACAGCCGCCCGTGGTCCAAATTATTGCATTCCTGTAGCGTCAGTGTCAATTTCCGTATGTCAGATGAAGTGCTCTCACAAAGCCGGACTGATAAGGGTCAGTTAGGTTTTCTAAATTGTGCTCTATTCACGACCAAATCTCTTTGGTCAGGATCTTATTATTAGTTTTTATTAGGCTGATTGGCCTATAGCTCCCTACAGAAGTCAGCGGCTTTCCGTTCTTCAACATTACTGGGATTGAAGCATGTCTTGTTGTTGTGTGTAGAATACCTTTCTGCCTCGATTCTGTTAACACCACCAGCAGTAGCTCGATCACAACCCTCGGCATGATTCTGTAAAACTCTGCTGGGAACCTGTCTGGACCAGGACATTTACCACTATGTAAGTGTGATGCCACCCCGTCAATTCTTCCACCTGAAAATTCAGAGTCTAATCTAGTTGTAATCATGTCTAGTAGCTTCTTCAAGGCACAACCATCCAGGTAACTCGATAGTCTAATCAGGTGGGAGATCTTCGGAGGTGTACAACGCAGAATAGAAGTCTTGGAATTCCTTGTTGATCATTGCAGGGTCACATGTCAACCCCCTGAGGCTTGGGTAATGGCACCAATGATTTCATCTGCCTCCTGCACCCTTAAACGACGTGTCAAGGGTTTGTCACATCTTTCGCCCCCTTCATAGTAATGTCACTTAGTTCTAAAAATGAGTCTTGCTGCCCTCTCAGTCAATAACTTGTTTAGGTGATCTTTTTTATGGGTTAACACCTCCCTGGCATCTGCAGATGGATTCGACATATACTTTCTCTCCAACTCCAGGACTTCTGCTTGTTCTTCCTTCAACTCAATCCTCAAACCTTTAGTGCTAGATGGGCTTTGTGACCGCTGCCCTGGAGGGGATGGTAAAGTGGCCAGCCCGGTCCCTCTCTCTGTTTCACCACGTTTGGAAATATTGAGAAATTGACCAATATGTGACCCTAAAATGCTGCTTCCAAACTGGCAGGGAAAGGTTTGCGATGGGTAGTTATTACAGACTCTGTTGTACCCCACCCCTGTCACCTATAGCATGGCACATGTTACCAAGCGTGCCTTACCAACATTACATCGTTCCTGCTACCAAGCGTGCCTTACCAACATTACATCGTTCCTGCTATTACATACTACCTCTGACCATTTTATGCAATTCTGTGACCCTGCTACAATTGATGTACCCTGTACTGTGTTGCCAGCATCTAGGACTGTTGCCCCTGCCACTATTGATGTGCCCTGTAATGTGTTGCCAGCATCTAGGATTGTTGCCCCTGCTACTATTGATGTGCCCTGTACTGTGTTGCCAGCACCTAGGACTGTTGCCCTTGCCACTATTGATGTGCCCTGTAATGTGTTGCCAGTATCTAGGATTGTTGCCCCTGCTACTACTGATGTGCCCTGTACTGTATTGCCAGTTCACACTGTGGCAACCCTGCCCATTACTTCCACTATTGACCATACCCTGTACGCCACTGACACCACTCTGCATTGTGCCTTAGTGAAGGCCCGGTCCCTGCCTGCACACTCACTTGATATTCATGACCTTATCACCTCCAATAAACTTGACCTACTCTTCATCAGTAAAACCTGGCTAAACGAGTCATCTGGCCCTGCCCTTTCACTTGCCATCCCAGAAGGGTACTCCATCCACAGACAAGATCGCTCCACTCACAGAGGTGGGGGGGTAGCTGTCATTGCCAATGAGAATCTCGCATTCAGGAGGATTCAAGGGGACTTGTGTCAGAGCTCTGACTAACTCCTGCTCACACTCAAGCTCTCAGACAACTGTACCATTGCCTTACACGCTGTCTACCGCCCGCCTGGATTTAGCACTGATTTCCAGGAAGCCTTAATCCACTCGCTCTCAGACAATCTAAAAAGCTCATCCAAAGTTATCCTCTTAGATGACTTTAACCTTGGCCTCAATGATTCTAAGGATTCCCACGCCACTGCCCTCAAAAAAGCTCTCTCCAACCTTGGGTTCTCCCACTCTATCTCCAGGCCCACCCACTCTAAAGGACGGACGCTAGACTGGGTTGCACACCACAACTGGACCCTAGAGGTCAAAGACATCTCCCCTATCCCTTTGTCTGACCACCATTGCATCAAATTCGACATCACCACATCTAAAGGGCCTCCGAGGCTGGCAATTCCGCTCCCTGCCGCACTCACCAGAAGCTTTCGGCAGCTCACAAAGGAGAACCTCACCCAACATCTCCTGGTAACTGCATTATTGCCTCCCTTCTCCAATGATCCAACTGTACTTGCAAATGACTTCAAAAGGATCATCACCATGGCCGTGGACACTGTAGCGCCACTCACCCTCAAAAAAGCAAAAAAGGTAAAGCATGCGAACGCCTGGTTCTCCCAGGAGCTCTTACAGCTACGTTCCAAATAAAGAGCTGGACTCACTGCCTGGAAGAAAAACCCCAAGGACACCACCAAAGCAGCCTTCAAGGCCCTGTCCACAGAATATAAAACCGCCATCATTAAGGCTAAGGCGTCCTCCTTCGACGCTAGGATATCGGATGCCAAGTCAGGGACCAAAGAAATCTTCACCATCTTTAGAGAGCTGGAGACCCCTGCCTCTCCTCCTCCCACTCTCCTAAAAGATGAAGCCTGGTGTAACAAAATTCAATCCGCCATGCTGAACAAATTGGACACTCTGCACACCAAGATCCTTGCACACCAAAAGGCACTTCACAACCTTATAGCCAAAAACCATGGCTCCCCCGCTCCAGCAGCTGACACTAACCAATCCCCCGCTCCATTAGCTGACACTAGTCAATCCCCTCTGTCTGAGTTTAAGGACATGATCTGCCCAGCTCAGGTGATCAAGGACTGTGCCCCCTCCCTTGTCCCCTTCATCACTGCCTTCATTAACACCCCGTTCAAGTCTGGCCATGTCCCAGCTGAGCTCAAGGAAGCGTGGGTTTGTCCGCTCCTCAAGAAACCTTTCCTAGACCCATCGGTCCCAGGGAACTATAGGCCCATTACCACTGTCCGATTTTCACTAAAAATCCTGGACAAAGCCGCTTACCTGCAAGTACAAAAATTCCTCGAAGACAACCATCTTCTTGGTCTTCGGCAGTCAGGCTTCAGGCCACGACATGGCACCGAAACGGCACTTCTTGACCTCAAAAATCAGATGGACGACCTCAGAGATGCAGACAAACCTGCTCTACTCCTCCTTCTGGACTTATCAGCTGCCTTCGATCTGGTGGATCATGAGACCCTCGCCACCATCTTGCCACTGCAGCCAACTCCTGCCCCACTGCCTGCAATTGGATAACTTCTTTCCTGCAGGAAAGAGCAATGAAGGTCTTCACCGACTCCTCTTGCCCTGACCCGAGCATCATCCAATGTGGCGTCCCACAGGGATCTTGCATCACCCCAACCCTTTACAATCTCTTCACGAGGCTGCTGTGCAAGATCCTTGACGCCCTGGGCATCTCATACACAAACTATGCTGATGGTACTCAGGTGCTTGTCCCCCTCTCTGGGGGATTACCTGTCCGACCTGAACACGTTCAACTCCATCTACTCTACGATCCAATCTTGGATGGCAGAAAACTGGTTATTCCTTAACAGCGAGAAAACCGAGCTTCTGCTGATTGGCTCCCCGTCCACCCTGGGCAAGCTGGACAAGCAATACAATACTTTCACCATAGATAACATTCCTATCCTCGTCTCCCAAATGGTCAAGACCTTGAGTGTCTACATGGACCCTAACCTGAGCATGAATAGGCAGGTCAATGCCATTGCATCCTCCTCAGCCTATTACTCCAAACTTCTCAACGCAGTCAGACCGTACCTCTCCCAACAGAATTGCCTTACAATCGCCAGGGCAATAATTGGCTCAAGATTGGACTATTGCAATGCCCTTCTAATAGGGACCTCAGGTAAAAACCTTGCTAAACTTCAACTAGTCCAAAACAATGCCCTCAGGGCCGCCACCGGACTATCACGTAGGGACCACATCTCGGGCCTTAGGCGTCAGGTCCACTGGCTACCAGTTAAGGAAAGAATCATCTTCAAAACTCTTGCCCTCACGCACAAGTGTCTCCATGATCAGGCCCCCCAGTATCTTGTCCAGAGATTCTGTAAACCCCGTACATCCAGGCCATCCAGAGTGGCATACTCCCAACTTGATCACTGTGCCAAAAACCTGCAGAGTGCGTGGTGGTGGCACCAGCTTCCCCACTATGGCAGCCACCCTCTGGAATTCCCTTCCACCGTATATCAGACATATAGACTCTCATACTGCCTTTTTTAAGCACATCAAGACTAGCCTCTTCATTTAAATGTGCTTGTTTTGTCTGCAACGTAGGATTTTTGCATATGTAACACTGTATTCATGTCTAAGAACACTTCTGGGGCGGCTTTTTTGTAACCCTTAATCAAGCCTTCCTACGCACCGTTTACAGCGCCTCGATGCCCGCGGGCTGCAGTGCGCTTTACAAAAGTAAATAAATTAAATATACGCTCGGAGACTGTGTCGACGGAACTGAAGCTGCCAACACCACGTCACAGCTCTCTTGCACTTTTCTCCCGCTCAGTCCTGCTAACTAACCCGCCTCCCCCCTTGCTTTACAGATCCACCAGAGCGCCAAGAAACCATGCAGGTGGCAACAGTGCAGTATAAGAACCTTTAACATAGTACGTTGCATTTCCTGCAGGTGGTAGCTGTCACGCATTCTAAATAGGCACAGTTATTTTCCGCGTATTTAAAGAACTTCTTTCTGTTAGTGGTCCAATTTATGTGCCTGCAACAAGCTGAACACTTTACAAAGCACTAGCTCTGCACGTGCCGGAACCTCTGACCTTGTATTTGACCCTTTTTATTTAGCCATCTCTTCTAGCAATACGTTTATTTATTCCAGATACCATTCATTCCTCCTGGATAGGAATTCAAACCGATTTATATAGATGGCAGGATTTAAGCCCCGGGTAGCCAAACATAGTGGTCCATCCATCAACCTCTGGTTCTCCAGATATTTTGAACTACATCTCCTATCAGTCCTAGCCAACATAGTCAATGGCAAGGGATCATGGGAGTTGTAGTCTAACACATCTGGAGAGACTGCCGATTCAGCACTAGCTCTTTCTCAGATTAGAAATAGCAGACACATTGAACAGCCAGTTGGAGTATTTTTATTTGTATTTATTTTATTTGTATAGCGCAGACCAGGCCCGGAGGCAACCGGGCGCATATCTTCAAAACAAAGGTTACAACAATGCAGGAGCATATTACAAAGCATAGGTATACATAGGAGCAGGGCAGATCAGTCAGGCATACATCACATGACTAGGGATTCGGCTATTCAGAGGACAAATGGGCATCTGGTGTGGCTAGCCAAAGTTTGATCTTCAGTTTGAATGAGTTAAGAGATGGTAGATTTCTAATGATGGTTGCAAGTGATGTGGATTTATTTGCAAAAGGACCAGCGACAACCTGGGAAGACCTTTTGGGTCGCCTTGGGGTAAATGCATCGCTTGGCCAGGGTCAAATAGAACCAATCCTAGCATGGGCTGCTCCAATTCTTGGCTGAGCACCAAGTAAAGCTAGTGGACCCGCCCTAGCGTGTCATCCACTGCTTCAGTTAGAGAGGATGATAATGTGGTCTTGTGCTATAGCAAAGTTAGTGCCTCGCTGATAACTGGTCCCGTTAGTTGCTCATATAGTAGTCACAGAAAATGTGAGTGCTTACTTAGCTGTCAACTGAGCCTATGCCACGAAGGTCACCTTATGCCAGTCCTGGCATTTCGGCGAATAGCCCATCGCCTTCTGGGACTTGTAGTTTCACTTGTTCCATTAGAAAAATGGGACTGCAATTTCCAGCATGCAGCATCCTGTTAGCTCCCTGCTTGTTGCAACTCTCTATTTGGGACAGCATAACTAGCAATAATATCTGATGTCCATCAGTCCAATTGGCCAAAGAAATGATATGTTTACATGTGATGTTCATAGAACATTTGCAAACCACATGGGAGATGGCTGCGGCCGTGGGTATCCATACACGTCGCTGTGGGAGAGCACCCGCACACTGAATGACTGCCAACTGCACTTCGTGAAAACAACAGCCTTTTGTGAGAGTTGTAACTTTGGAATTCTATAGAATGCTGCACTACCATCAACTATGTTTTTTGGATTTTCTAAGCCACCTTCGAGCTCTCTGGAGTGTGGTATTGCATCTATCGTAGCAGAGAGCTCGTTGGTGACTGAAACAGTTTCTGCTATATTTTTTAGTTTTGGCAATTGGGTGGTTATTTAGCACCCCCTATAATCCGAAACTATTGCATTACAGTGCAGATAAGGAGAAATGGCATATGAGGAGGGGCACACAGCTTGAAGGTGTTGTTTGGTTATTTTTCCACCCATTGACTCTCCATGGCCATGTTAATCTCTGTGGCCATTCCCACCGACTCCCCGCCCCACCTCCCAGATAGCATCCTCCTAGGATCTCTGAGATAGGTGTATCAAGCATTACAATCAAACTGTGAGCTTGAAATGACTGCCAGTGTTTTTTAAAGCACTCTTCTGAAAGTTAATGACTTAATTGGAGCTGTAAACGCACTATTGTCATAAAAATGTCTTAACCAGGTCTGCCAGTAGCCACTCAATTTATAAGCACCATGCGTGTCCTTCACTGAAGTCCTGTTAAAAACAGGCATTGGCAAAGCCAACAGTTTTGGCTTGTGTAGAAGTATCAGGTATTTTCAGGCACTGCTATTGGATGCCCAGGTACATGCACCATTTTGCTGCTGCTCCCATAAATGGTCAGTTAATACCACTACAGAAATTCCTGGCAAAGGCCACTCCCATTCCTACAAAAGTCAAAACTATTGGCATTGCCAATGCGTGTTTCTGTATATCTCGGGGGTTTGCTAGTGGGCTTGTGGAGTGGCATGCCAAGTTTTTGGAATGCCCACCTCGGCTGTTTATGCCAGAGCGAGGTGCTAATGGCCCAGGGACAAAACTGGGTCTGATTCTTAAAGATTCTCCCTGGAGGAAATCAGCGATGTTTGAGCATTTCCGATTTGCACCTGCTCCCTTATGCCTGGTTCTCAATGTTTAAAACTGGAGCAAATCTGGGGAGTCCCGGAGTCTCTCTGGGAGGCTTGCGCGCGAGTGCGATGTGAAGGATTAGCTCATGGGCAACTCGGATTCCCCAGGCATCTCCAGGTTTGCTCCTGTTTTAGACTTTGTGAATTTGGTATAACCTTGGCTCCTCCGGCATACTGGTTCCGCACAAACATGCATGTGTGACGTTGACTTGGAGTATTTGAGAATGTTAATGAAGCAGAGTTAGAACATAACTAATGCACATTTAAACACAATGGATCATCCATGCTGGGCAGATGTTAAAGTAGTTTCTCCCGGTAGCTCCTAGTTGCCCTGCGGTAGCTCCTGTCTAAGGGTGATGCCCGACACTCGGGAGTCGTTCTAGCTCCTGCTCATCTAATCTCAATTTCGAACCCTGCTAGGAGATGCAAATCCGAGATGCTCCTGGCCATCTCTGATCTGCTCCCGTTTAAATCTTTGTGGATGGGCTCTGGGTATTGTCAGGTGTTAGTTTATATAGCGCCATTACCATCAAAGGAACGATTGAAATTGCAGCCACTTGTATCTCGGAACAAGCCCACCCCCATAGGTCCCTGTCATTGAGAGTAATACTCCTCCAAAATAATGTCAATGGAACTAAAAAAACCTGTGAAGTGCTTAAAAATATCCAAACATTTTTTCAAAAAAAAGATTTCATTTAAGTGCCACTGAGTGCTTGTGAAGTTATTATTCAGTTGATGGTATCACAAGCAATCAGTAGAATATCAACATACATGTGATTAGCACCCAGGCCGGGGGGAGCAGCTAGTCAGATTTGTTGGATGACGGGCTGAATCTACCGACCTGAAGGCTGCTTTCCCTGCCCCGCACTGCCATCTTTCCCACACCTTCCCATTTCTTTTAATTTACCTGTTCCCCCAACCCCACTTACCTCTTTTCTTCGGCAGTCACTGCAGCGCTGCTGCTCCTGCACCATGGCCACCATGGACATGGAAGATGGCCTCTGTATGTAATCCCGTCTTCCAGATCCATGGCGGCCATCTTGTGCCAGTATTTTGATTCAGTGAACGGGATGCACGCGGTGTCCCGTACATTGAATAACAATAAAATGTTCTTAGCACCCTGGGTTTCTGGATTGGAAACCCTGAGTGCTAATAGTGTTAAGCACCTGTTCCAAGGGCTGGTGACAAAGTCCCGAGGCCCTCCTTAAACACCCTCACTAAACTCGGGCCTTTAACTCGGCTCAGCCCAGAAATGGTGCGTAACGCTTACATTTAAAACTTGCTTCTCTCATCTTGGAACTTGTTGGGGAAATTATTTCTGTGGTGGGAGAACCAGAGTTAATGCTTTTGCTTGGAGGATAGCTCATGAGGTAAATGTACATGCTCGCTTTCGACATGTGGCCAGCCTGAACATCGCAAGTTCGAATCCTGGCAGCCCAAACTGAGCCCTTCATTCATAAGAGGTAGATAAATTGAGCATCATAAAATGGATAGTAAAACCTATAATTACAAAAAACAGGGAAGAGCACCGGGAACCCTGGGATACCGTGCTAAACTTGTCCAAGTGGTAAGGGTACGTTCAGCTGCCAGTTGCAAGGATCTGATGTGGCAGTGCTCATATGCCCCAAGTAAGGGAGCAAAGAATTGTTGTTGGATTCCTGCGGTATCGGCGCTGCGTACACAGTTTGTCAAAATCGTTGTTAATGAACAATGCTTGGTCAACATTTGTGAATAAAGAGCACTCTTGCTCTAGAGTTTTGCCATTGGGTCTTTTATTGTTACTAGGGGTGCTGACACGTGTTTCGACGAGGGTCTTTATCAAGGCAATATAGTATTTCTGAAGGGTCTGATTGGTGAGGTGCGATGCCTATTGATGTTCTTACATTAACTGATCTGATTAGTGCTTCTCTGGAGGCTAAGTGCCTCAGCTGCAAAAATCTCCTACGGTCGGTGATCAGTCCGATATAACACGTGTCCACTCAACTCTCCCACATTTCTCCCATTTTAGCTCTCCCCAGGGCTTCCTCCAATAAGTGCTTCACCGTCCTCTCCAGGGGAACTTCTCTAATCCAGGCATCCCAGGGTCTGCTGCTTCCCAATGGATGATATCCCCAGGACTGTCTTCCTTGTCAAGCATGAGGAAAACTGTTTATCAAATATAGAATGATCTCCGGATCTAAGGCCGTTGGCTGCTTTTAATTTGGTGTCTGCTCTGCCTATTTGGGAGTAGGCTGCTCATGTGTGATTGAGTTGGGCTGGTGCTGTCCTCTGATTGGGCCATGTGATCCTGGTCTGGTGGTTGTAGGGGGCTGGCATAAAGCTATATAAAGGATACACACCATGTTGTGTTTCATAGTGGCCTCTGCTCCATGTGTACGTTCATCCCTCTGCCCTGAGATCCCTTCTGAGTCTGCTTGCTACTCTGTGGGCCTCTGTTTGTCTAGTGGGTGTTTTCCAGCTCCATAAACCCTGTGCTAAGCTTGGGTAAATGTTGGTTACATTTGTTTCCCCTGCTAATGGTTTAAAAGGGGCCCAGTCGCTTGTCTATACCGAGCGACTGGGACTGCAAGGAGGGAGCTTGTATGCCCTTTGCACATACTGGCGTTGCTTGCAAGGATGGTTTCTAATGGCATCCTGCGGCAGACGCCTGCCTTCTGAAGGGCTCCTCATCACAGTGCTTGGCTGCACTTCCACTACCATTTTTGAAACAGTGCAGTGGCCACATAGTGTGTGTCCACATTAATAACATTCTTCAGATAATGCAGAATTTACAATGAAGTCTTATTCTGGAAATGGTGTTAACACTATCATTCGTGGTAAGCAGCAAATGCAGCCTGGTGTAAAGTACCACCAATTACAAGAGGGCCAAATACTGCTAGAGAGAAAAATGTACCCTGCTGGATTACCCCCGATTTACAGTCATCACAGTAGGTACATTCTTAACCACAAGCTAATCCCACATTGAAAAGGCAATTTGGAGTACATGCAGGTGCAAATCCAAATTCCCTTAAAAAAACTGCTATTATCACCACGGCTCACTTGCCTCGGAAGCTAGAAGCAATATACACCAAGGAGGGGGAGCACTGGATGAAACGGCCCAGGGCCCACGTTAAGGTCCTCCATTTTCTCTAGTCTAGTACCATGCTTACATGTGGAGCCCTTACCCTGAGCACAGTAGTGAGTCTTTATAATTCAGGTATGTGCAACCTTGGACTTGACTCATGTTTTGGACTACAACTCCCATCAGCACTAGCCAGCATCGTCAATAAGGGATCATGTGAATCGTAGTTGAAGCATCTGGAGAGCTGCAGGTTGCAAAGTCCTGTTTCATCTGTATCCATATCATTGCACCCTACTACTCTGGCTACTTGCTGTGAAGTGCTATGTTGCTGCACAGCTGGATGTGCTCTATATAAAACTCCCTACATGCACACATATAGGTACATGACTTCCACATTAAGTTCATAGACTTCAACGTAAGAAACTGGCACGGGAACTATGTTTGAGCCACCAAGGGAGGAAAAACAGATGTTGAATGGTTTTACATAAATGAGCATGGGTAACTGTCCACGTAGTATAGGAGTAGTGTTGCAGGAATGCCCATCAATGCCTTTTCAGATTCGAAAACTGAAGATGCAATACTCTGCGCCAACTACTGGATGTCTGCCTATGCATAGCATGTGATTCTAAGCAGATACAGGCCACAGAAAGATGATTACTGCTTAAGTAATATTTGCCATATTTTCCGGGGGCCCTCTAGCTTCTGCTGACATTCATCCATCGCATATAAGAACTTTGAGGGATTTGGTAATTGAAGATGTGTTTGTTCCTACTCATAGCCTATCCACCTTCCTACCTTGGGCACATTGAGATAAAGGCCAGGCGTCTGTTATCCGTCCACCCCCTGCTTCTCTTTGCTTAGACGTTCCTTGACAAGAGCAACCCAGGACGACATTTTTCGGTCTGTTATTCCTTTTCCCTTCCTCTGAACAGAGAGTTGGAGAAATAAACAAGTGCGAGCTTGTTTGACAAAGCAAGTCAGACTCTGACAAAAGCCAGGATACTGATGAAGTGGAAAAATAACTGGAATATTCGAGATATATTTTTTCCGGCTGCCTTCGCTGCCTTCGTTGAAGATCAAAGCTCCAAACTCAATACTCCTCCTTCCCACGCACCTCCAGTCCGTGATTCATGCGGGCTCATTGAAAAGTGTTTAAGGCCCGCCATTCGCGGTGACGTCGCTCCTAGCGGGTTGACCGGCTTATATCCAGCAGGCAGGGGCTCTTTTGCACGTCATTGCTTCACTTCACTCTAGGCTCTCTTTTTGGTTTAGAATTCTTTCATATCTTTGGCTATTAAAGTACGTGTACCAAACAAAAATTAGTATTATAGAGAGAAATGCAGTCAATAGTGCACCTGCATGGCTAATCATATTCAGGATATATTTATGGCTGTGTAGCTGTCGGCAGAGAATACCCCAATGTTGTCACTGCCCAATATTAATAAATGAGTTGATTGCTTAGAAGGGTTATTCAATTTATGCCAGCTCTCATCAATCAAGAAATCACTTGGAGTCTTAAGGGTGATGTATATTTGTTTAATTCAATGTTTAGTTGCCATATTCTTATGTCCCGGGGCAGTTAATACGTTCCAAGCTACTTTATCCGATAGTTTCATTGATATCAGTTATAGATGGTGGTAACCTCACACGTGTTTCTCCGCTGTGGCTCCACTGGGTCATCAGGATGTTTATAAATGTTCACAATTTTACATAATCTGAGACAAAAATAAATGCAATAGACAACCATAAATTGATAATAAAGCCTGATTTAGCACTTTGAACTTAAAAAAGCTCTTAATCTGTTTTTTTAAATTGAAAATAAAGATTGGTTGCTCCAAACGAAAATGACTCACCCTTAGTGATTAGCTGTGGTGTAATTGTGCTTTCTGCTTAATTCTTGCTTTCAAAGTCTCCTTTCTAACTAGGTAGTTACTCGATTTGGTGACTATTTTCCATTTCTCCTTTTGGTTTTCACAATGTCTGAAAGTGTTACAAATAATTACTTGTACAAATAATGTACAGCATGGGGTCTGGCATGGATTCACATGCTCATGAATATTCCCCGTCGTCAGGCTGGGAATCCTCGGTAAAGAAAAAACCAGTATCAGTTTCGTTTCTGATCTGTCTTTCGTAGTAACAATCAATCACTGGTCTCTGCGTCATACTGACCACAGCCAATGACTGCCCTCTACCTAAGCACCGCCTCTGGCAGCCATCTTCAGATTTTTACCGCACGTTCATGTGTTGGGATCCTCGTGCTATTGCTCTCGAGCGTTAGTGCTATTTTTTCACGTTTTTTTTCTCAAAAACTTTGTTTTTTCGGTCAAAAGAGCCTCAAGCTCCACCGACTCACTATCCGATCAACGGGGACCCGTGTCGGATTCGTCTGCGCCCCTCAAGGGTGAAGATTCGTCGAGCTACGCTTTTGGAGGACTCCAGAAGTTTCTCAGGCCCGGTCATGGCCCAGGAGAAGGGAAGCTCGACGCCCGGAAAGCTGTTCAGGGTCTGCCCTGGATGCCAGCTGCAGAACGTCTTCAAGGAGGACGAACACTCCTTTTGTCTCTACTGCCTACATGAGGACAAGACGCACGTGGAGAAGGACTGTGCGTTTTGCGGCAACATGTCGGAGCGGACCATGAAGGACCGCCATCAACGTCTCGCCAACTGGCTAGAAGGGAAGAGCCCGTCCGGCGAGAAGAAGAAGAAGAAATCTGAGCGGTCTTCTAAGTCCTTTGAGGACGCCCCGGCGACGGGGGTCCAACATAAGGCCAAGCACCGCGAGTCCGCTGGCACCGGGAGCGCCGAACGGTCGGGCTCTACGGTCGCTAGGCAGGGCGCACCCTCCCCGGCACCATCAACCACGAGCCAACGCTCTGGGTCGGGTAAGAGGAAGGCCGAGCACCCGGCGAAGCTCCTGGAGAGGCCCCGGTCGAGCTCAAAGGCCCCATCGGAGGGGGAGCGAGGCGGTGTCCCCCCCCTCAAGGATAAGGCGGTGAGCGCACCTAAGGTGGTGAAGGCCTTAATCCATCCGGCCAAGCCCTCTATCGAAACTGTCGCGGCGGCCCTGGCTCAGCCTGGGCAGGCTACACCAGTGGTGGCGACCTCGGGGCTCAGAGTCTCCCTGCCACCTCGGAGGGAGTCATCTTTTGTGCCCATCGATAGGACCCCCGTGAAATCCCCCGTGGGGAAGAAAAAGGGGGGGCAGGGCGTTGTCGTAGATTCGGCCTCAACCTCGGAGGAGGAGCTGGTCGAAGTCTTAAGCCACGGCCTCGGCGTGGAAGAAGACCGACCCGTCGGGATGGATCCCGACGCAGGTGACGACATCGTCGAGGGTACCGACGGGGTCCCTGATCGCCCGTCGGATTCCCCTCTGCCAGCGCCGCGAGACAACTCGGCGGCCATTTTGTTGGCTATACAGTCCTTATGCTCAGAGATAAGGACGAGACTACCGTTGCCGACGGAACCTCTCCCGTCGGGGGACCCAGAACCGGGACCTTCTGGTGTTCCCCCTACCAAGAAAAGAAGGATCCACCCTCCGCCTCCTTTTCAGCCGTCGCGCCCCTTCCAGCCCTCCTCCCCGTCCACCCGAGGGGATGATACGGGGACTGACACGGCAGCGACGGGTACGGACGACGAGGTATACGACGAGGATGTACCGTCGTCGCCTCCCACCAGGGCTTCTCCGCCCGACGAGATTGGATCGTTCCACTCCATGATCTCCAGGGCATCCGAGCTTTTTCAACTCTGCCCTGAGGAGAAGAAGAAGGAAGGTTTCCTTTATCAGCGGCGCGAGGCCAAGAGGAAGACGGTCCTCTCAGTGCCTCTATTGGACGACATTTGGGATGAGGGCCTCACCCTCCTCAAGAACCCTTCTACGACACCAGCTAGAAGAGACCGGTACGAGAAGAAGTACCGGGTCCCGGACACGGCCCCCCTGTGCCTCTGGGCGCAGCCTACCCCGGACTCCGTCGTCTCTGCGGCGGCCAGGAAGAAAGCGGGGGGGGTGCGCCCTCCACATCGACTTCCCCACCGGACGGTGAGGGAAAGAAATTGGACGCTATGGGACGACGATTAAAGCGGCCAACGCCTTGGCTATCGTGGCCCGCTACGACAGGGAGCTCTGGTACAAACTGGCTCCCCTGCTGGACTTCCTGCCGGACGACAAGAGGACAGAGGCCCTGGAGATCCTGCAGGAAGGTGAGGTGGCTTCGGACCACGCCATTACCGTTGCGACAGACATCGCCGACACTGGATTCCGCCAGTTGGGCAACGGCGTTTGCCTTAGGCGGCGCGGATGGCTCAAGGCTACGGACTTCCGTCAAGACGTTCAGACCAGAGTCCTGGACATGCCCTTCGATGGGAACAACCTGTTTGGCAAAACAGTGGACGATTCCCTTCAGGCCATTAAAGCGGACACTGAGACGGCCCGGGCCCTGGGAGTTCTGCAGCAACGACGGACGCCCTTTCGGAGCAGCGGAGGCAAGGGCGCCTCCAAAGGTTCCGGCGGCGGTTTCTCCACCTACCGTCAAGCGGCCCGCTCGTCGTCTCAGGAGGCCTACAGAGGACGAGGCAAGTCTGGCGGACTCCGCCGTCGTCGCCAAGGAGGTCGAGGCGGCAAAGCCTCGTCCAAGCAGGATTGAACCGACCGTGGGGTCGGGCCCCCACCGAAGCACCCCGGTGGGAGGCCGGCTGGCGAGCTTCGTCAGCGTGTGGGAGTCCATCTCCACCGACCGTTGGGTGCTGGACGCCTTGGCCCGGGGCCACGCGCTCGAGTTTCAAAGAAGGTGTCCACGCGTCCCCCCCGTGGCCAGGAAAGAACTTCACGTCCCTCAACTTCTCCTGGAGGTAAAGGCGATGCTCAGGAAGGGCGCCATCGAACTCGTCCCAAAGAGGCTTCGGGGCTCCGGAGTGTACTCGAGATACTTCCTCGTGAAGAAGAAGACGGGGGGATGGCGCCCCATCCTGGACCTGCGACGTCTGAACAAGTTCATCAAGGCGCAAAAGTTTCGGATGGTCACCCTCCAGCACGTCCTGGGTCAGCTGGAGGAAGGAGACTTCCTGTCGTCGTTGGATTTGGAGGATGCCTACTTCCATATTCCCATCCTAAAGGGGCACCGAAAATTCCTCAAGTTTGTGGTCCAAGGGCGTCATTACCAGTTCAAAGCCCTCCCCTTCGGTCTACGGTCGGCACCCAGGGTGTTCACCAAGTGCCTCGCACCGGTGGCGGCGCAGCTGCGCCGCGAGGGGATCCACGTCTACCCCTACCTGGACGACTGGCTCATCCGAGCCAAGACGAGGGAGCTCGCCGTGGTTCACACGGCAAGGACCGTCCAACTTCTCACGGACCTGGGATTCTCCGTGAACTACGCCAAATCCCACCTGGTACCCGCGCAAGACGCTCTGTTTCTGGGAGCGAGGCTCAACACAGTGTCCCTTCTGGCCTCCCCGTCGGAGGAGAGGACCAGGACCATCCTGGGCAAGGTGCAACGGATGTTGGTGGCCGACGCGGCCAAGGTGAGGTCCATCAAGTCCCTCCTCGGAATGATGTCTTCCTGCATCTACCTCATTCCCATGTGCAGGCTCCGGATGCGCCCGTTGCAGGAGTTCCTGGACGCGCGCTGGATCCAAACGACGGGCAGCTTCGAGGAAAGGATCACACTCGACGAGAGTTTCCGACGAGCGATCCGGTGGTGGGACACCCGCGTGCATCTGACGGCGGGCATGGACTTCCAGACCCCAGCCCACCAGGAGACAGTGACCACGGATGCCTCCCTGGAAGGGTGGGGAGCGCACACCGAAAATCTACACGCAAGGGGCCTTTGGCTCCCGACGGAGAAATCTTTACATATCAACGTCCTGGAGCTCCGTGCAGTGTTTTGGGCCCTCAGGTCCTTCCTTCCGTCCCTCAAGGGCAAGGTGGTGAGGATCTTCACCGACAACACCACCACCATGTTTTACATCAGAAAACAGGGCGGAACCAGGTCCCCAGCACTGTCCAAGGAGGCGCAGGACCTGTGGCATTGGGCAGTCGCCCAAGGGATGTTTCTGGTGCCGTTTCATCTGGCAGGGATAAAAAACACCATCGCCGACTCACTCAGCAGGGAGCTGCGCTCGTGCCACGAGTGGGAACTACGGCAGGATCTAGTGGATCGCCTCTTCCGACGGTGGGGCACTCCCCAGATCGACCTGTTCGTGACGGCGACGAACTCCAAGTGCCGGAGGTTCGCCAGAAGGTTTCCCCAGGCGAGGAGCATAGGCGATGCTTTCTCGTTCCCCTGGGAGGGCCTGTTCCTCTACGCGTTCCCTCCTTTGCCACTGCTAATCCGGCTCGTCAACCAGCTCAAGAGGTCACGGTGCAGGATGATCCTCGTCGCACCTGCGTGGCCGAGGCAGATATGGTTCCCGGACCTTCTGGATTTGTCAGCGTCCCCGCCAATCAAGCTGCCGGTGGACGCGGATCTGCTCTCCAGGGAAGGAGGCGCCATCCTCCACCAGGACCCGAAATCGCTGAACTTGCAGGCCTGGCTCCTGCAGCGCTAGAGTTTGGAGGATACGACATACCGGCCGACTGCAGAGAGGTTCTTGCAAAGGCCAGGGCGTCCTCGACTCTTAAATGCTACGGACACAAATGGAAGAGGTTCTCTGTCTGGTGCCACGCACAGAAGATTAACCCTCTACGGATTACGGCTCCCCAAGTTCTGCCGTACCTGCTGACGCTGGCCAAAGCTGGACTGGCACACGCGTCCATCAAGATTCATCTGGCTGCGATCTCCCGATACACCAGGACCACGGGACGGACGTCCTTGTGGTCTCATCGTCTGGTGAAAGAGTTCATGAAGGGACTGTTCAGATCGTTCCCGCCGGTGAAGGCTCCGGCCCCGGCGTGGGAGCTCAACGTGGTGCTGACCAAGCTCATGGGACCTCCGTTCGAGCCTCTGCACTCGGCCCCGTTGAAGTTTCTGTCGTGGAAGACAGCGTTTCTTGTGGCCATCACCTCCGCATGACGGGTGGGAGAGATCCAGGCCCTTTCCTGCAAGGCCCCGTACTTGACTTTTCACGACACGAGGGTGGTGCTCAGGACGCACCCCTCCTTCATGCCCAAGGTACCGTCGGACTTCCATCTCAACGAACCCTTGGTGTTGCCTGTATTCTTCCCGTCGCCTTCGTCGCCGGCTGAGAGGACTTTGCACTCGCTGGATGTGGCTAGAGCGCTGAAGTTCTACGTGGACCGCACGAAGTGTTTTCGGAAGACGTCACAACTCTTTGTGAACTTTGGACCTGTCAATCAGGGGAAGGCTCTCTCGAAGGCTTCCATTTCCAGATGGCTCTCCGGCTGTATCATGTACTGTCATCGGTTGGCAAACCGACCGCTGCCCGGCCGTCCGAGAGCCCATTCCACCAGAGCGATCGCAGCTACCACGGCGTTCCTTTCTGGTGTGCCCCTGCTGGACATATGCAGGGCTGCTACGTGGAGGTCGACGCACACCTTCACGAAGTTCTACTGCGTCGATCGGGATTCCAGGGAGGAGTCCAGGGTCGGCCAAGCAGTGCTGCGCAACCTGTTCGCCTGAGGTGAGCCTGGTGAGGAGGTAAGATGCTTAATATTGAGTTTGATGCAATGCTTAATGTTGAGCCTTTGCCACCTCCCGTGGTTGTGCATGTGTGTACTGCTATGTATTCTTTATTCATGAGCATGTGAATCCATGCCAGACCCCATGCTGGAGAAGGAACAAGTTACTTACCTGTAACTGTTGTTCTCCAGCATGGGTCTGGCATGGATTCACATGCGAACCCTCCCGCCTACCCCTCTGCGGCTCTTCACTTGGTCATACTGCCACTTCACGTGCTTCCAAATCTGAAGATGGCTGCCAGAGGCGGTGCTTAGGTAGAGGGCAGTCATTGGCTGTGGTCAGTATGACGCAGAGACCAGTAATTGGTTGTTACTACGAAAGACAGATCAGAAACGAAACTGATACTGGTTTTTTCTTTACCGAGGATTCCCAGCCTGACGACGGGGAATATTCATGAGCATGTGAATCCATGCCAGACCCATGCTGGAGAACAACAGTTACAGGTAAGTAACTTGTTCCTTTCTGCTTAATTCTTGCTTTCAAAGTCTCCTTTCTAACTAGGTAGTTACTCGATTTGGTGACTATTTTCCATTTCTCCTTTTGGTTTTCACAATGTCTGAAAGTGTTACAAATAATTACTTGTACAAATAATTAGTTGTACAAATAATTAGTTGTACAAATAATTCGTTTTTACAAATAATTGGTTGTACAAATAATTAGTAGTGTTTTGTACATTCAAAGGCTATGGATGCCTAGCAAGATTTGTAATGTATCGCGAGATTGCAGTTGAGGTGCATTTAATTTCTGACATAATTTAGGTCTCTCTCGGATAGAGTTGTCCTCTGGGATGCAAAACTCTGAACCGTGCTTGGGATCGGCATTTCAAAATGGCCGCCTGTCTGTCTACGCAATGATGTCATTGCGTAAGATGCTGGCGCGGCCTGCCTTTACGCTTCGATCTTTGTGATTGTTTTCAAGACACCATATTGGAAGTTGGCGTTTTGTGCCCTTTTGAGTGGCTGTTCAAGGAATACTGGATTGATGTAAGTTCGCTTGTGGGGATAGACGTTTTTTACAAAATCACATAAAATGACTTGCTAACTTTATGTTTCAAAAAAGGGTTCAAAATGTTGAGTAGATGATAGCAATGTTTCACATTGGTCAGTGGTGTGTCCTCTTTCTTATGAGGGACCATTGAAATGACATGTTAACATTAGGACTCTATTATAGTACATCATTTTAAAATAAGATACCGGTTTTGTTGCTCAATGTTCAATGGTATATCCTTCGTATCTGATGCGGATGTGTGTAGTAGCAGTTCCCAAAATTAACATCATATATTCTGTCCTATAGGTGAAGAGCTAGTTGTGTAGGTTTCTCCGTTGCTGTTTATGTCTATACAGTGATTTAATCCTTAATTGGTTTAGTGTCCATTCACAGATACTTGCTCATTTCGTTGTCCTGATTGAGGCCGGATGTACAAGTGTCCATGAGGTTTATCCATCTTGTCTCTTTCCTTCTTAGGAGTAATTCTTTATTTCCACCTGTGGGTGGTAAGTCCACCCTTGCTATTCCAAAGAGAATTTGATATCTTGTAATGTTGCTTTTGGATGTTTCAAATGGAAATGGGTGGCCAATGGATATTTTATATCTTGATTTTTAATCGCTCTTAGGTGTTCCATTAGTCTAGGTTTTGAAGGGTGTATAGTACTGCCTATGTAGAGTTTGTTACATACGCATTGTACGCCATAAATGCCAAATTCCGTGCTACAATTAATACATTATATATTGTTCATGTGATTACCATTGGGCAGTAGAATATCGTCTTTCCCATTAAACATGTGAGGGCATATTTTCCATTGGGGGGAATTGTCTTGGAAGCAAAACAGTGTGGCGCGTCTTGGAAGCAAAACAGTGCGGCGCAACACAGGTTTGAATCCCGATCCCGCGCTTAGAACCCACTCGCTGGTATTAAGCATGTTAGAAATAAACAATAAAATAAATAAATAAAAATCTGCTGCATTTGTGGTTGCCCAAAATTGGTTTAAGGTTTATTCTTAATTAATGAGAGCAGGCGCAAATTCAATAACTCTTCTAGGTATACAAACACAAAAAAATATACTTCTTTTGTTATTATCCTCACAAATGGTGGGAGTTTTTCGAATTGACCTACACTACCATGGATGTTTATTATCAGAAAATGCAAGTTGCAAAACTACCTTGGTATGAGATTGAGTGGAATTTAAGAACGCAGCAACAGGTGAGAAATATATGGGCACACCACAAAAATGAAAAATTTGCCATTTCCAAATGTGTCACATTTCTGAAATGATCCTAAATAGGCACATGCATTGTTGTGCCCACATTGACCGATTTGAAAGACAAATCCATGCCAATGTAACGACAATACATTTAATATTCTGCAGTTTGGGATGACGTGGGGCCATTACAGCCACGATGCCAGTGTTAGAATACCAATGTCAAAAAACGCTGGCGTCTGCATTGCCGGCGTCGGTATGGTCTTCCACTCCAGTACACAAATTCAGGGACGACAGGGGTGCGGCGTCTGCCAACTTTTTCGAGAACCCACACCCTTTGCGATTGTAACAATTTAAATCAATTTGCTGCACTCACTTGAAGCGACCAGTACCGCGGCTGGGAATCGAACCCAGTTCCTGCGGCTGCTTGGTGGGACTGGTCACAAGACCACATGAATATCTCGGAGCAGTAAAATGGCCATTTTGACATTCTGCTCCATAGGACATGCTTTGTTAAAGAATCTTGGATCTAAAAGGTGTGCACTTTTTCTACTTGGCCAGGAATATAATAGAGAAATAGGTCTGCTTGGCAAATGCCTTTTTTTCCTCTGTAATTTCTTAAATTGTGAAAGACAAGTTGAATGACATTTGCATATTGCACTATAGGATATATTTACTTCCTGTGTCATACCTTGGGACATCTGACCCCCTCTCTTCCTATCTCCCCAACGCCTCCAGGCCTGTTAGTCCCGCTATAACGGAGAGTAAGGGCAGTGGTTTTGATGTTTGGAGGGTGGGTCAGCTGTACTAGTCGGATACCCCCTCCCCTTTAAATATTTCAAGGTGGCACTGCCACCACTAGTGTTGTTGATGTTCAGTTTGGGGGAGGAAAGATCACATGGGTGCAATTCTTACATTAAATATTTCTATGAAGAAAAGTTATAACAAACATATAAGTCCGACAATGTACTGAAGAAGGTCATGGTGTGATCAACAGCAATATTCATTCAATCAGCTATTTATATAGCGCTCTTTCAGACAAGGCATCATGGCGCTTAAATCAACTGGTAACCAGACCGATGTAAGAAATCAGGGGTTCCAAACATTCCCAGGTGTTGCACCTAGCATAACAAGTAAACACACGAAGACCGGAAGCAGACAATTAGGTGAGATACAGGTGCCATATGTGTGGGCGTGCTAATGCAGTCTAGAAGCTATGCAGAGGGCCGCTAAATGCAAGACCTAGCCAGGCCGTTCACAGAAGGGAAGAGTTGGGAAAAAGGTACTTAGATCTGGTGGGCCACGCGTTCCCAGAGATACCCTCCTCCCCTGCGGGATTAGTCATATTCATCTAAAAAGGAGCCCCAGGCGACCTCAAACATCTTGAATTCACCTCTTTATTTGTAGATGTAATGTTCCTGCGTTATGAGAGTTAATAACTCATTAACTCAAGTAATCAACCCTCTGGCCTATAGGTGACTTCAGGTTGGTAGAAATTTTTTTTTTAGATTGATAGATCCATTTTTGAGTTGTGCTTCTATTCGTAAAAGGCATCAACACTTAAATGCATGCCACTATGTTATGTTATTCCGTACGGCCCTTAGACCTAATAAAGTGACTATGGCCGCCATTTGATACTCTCATCCAAATCCCCAGGCTGTACGAGTCCTATGAATATCTTAATTTTAGGGTGAGTTTTGTCAAAAATGTAAATGAGCATAAATCCCACTGTGCATTATGTACTTCATGATGCCGTTGTACAACCCTACCACAAGCATATTTATCAAATATAAACGTCTCTGGTCCTTTGGATGACCCCAGAATACCCTTTGATTTATGGAAAGCAGCCATGTACCCTGACTGGTGCTATTGGTCAGCTTCCCTTTTCTCAAAGAGGTATTTTCCAAAAGAGTGCCAGACTATACACCTTGGAATGATAACCTTTTATAAGAAAGCAACTTATATGGTTACTCTATGTTTTGATCAGGAAGGCAAGTGTAACGTCCTTATGACTAACGCATGCTAGAAGTGATCGTTGGAAATGAACATTGTAAACTGGCTCTTTTAAAATGTCACAATCTAAGTGCAATATTTTTTTTTATAGCTGCTTTTGCACACAAAAAATACAGCCCCTTTTCTCCCCTCCTGGTATTAGTTTTTTCTCCCTCAGTTCGCACAGCTGTCAACAACGACTGGGGTGGCTCTATCAACCATGTACCTGACAACGTGACTCTCACCCACGTAAACAGAGACAGAGTGAGAGAGAGAGAGAGAGAGAGAGAGAGAGAAAGAAATCACAGTGGGAGAGTGAGAGAGTTCTAGATCAGAGCATGATATGCCGGGTACAGCTCCTGTAAAAGTAAGTACTACCCTATGAAATCACTAGTGAGACTGCTTAATCAGTGGTGCAACCCCATTGAGCCGACCAGGCTTCCGCCCTGCCTGAAATTTTGGGCTATGTTGACTTGACTTGGCTGACCTACGGAGCCGTGAGGGGACAGAATAGGACAAAGATGTTAAACAGCGCCTGGGCTTCGCTGTTAACAAAGGCCCTCCAATTACTAACGAAAAGCATTTCACTCATTCATATGCATACATTTTTTGGCAAGTAAAATTGTGATGTGGGGTTAGTACTTGCGTGCCAGGCGAGTGATTAGAAGGATAGAGCTGGGACAGGAGACTGCTCATTCTCACAGCAGTCCTTAAGTGGGTGCTTTCAGACTTAAAGGAGAGAGTTAACTGCTTGTAACATTGAAGCAGCACTAGAATAGTCTCATTAAAATGTATAAAGAAGTTAGACGCCCCCACACTGATAAGATTGCCCCTCCCGCACCATCTCTGAAGTAAGCGCCTCAACCAACATTAGAAGGGTTACCCCAAACCCAAATGTAGGTTTCATTGTACCCTTGCTCTTAATTGATGGTCAAACATCGTTGGAAGCGCTGAGGCCTCTAATACATTTCACAGAATTAACAAATTGGAGATGCCTTTTGCTTGCAACCGCCGTTGCTATTCTAAGCAGCCACACGCCACAGGGAACCAGGAATGTTTGGCAATCGGTGGCTGTTTTGAGGCCTGAGGAGGTGAAATGCCAAATTCCTTCTGCGCGTTGTGAAATCCCTCGGCTCGTCCAGAGGAAAAACATTGCATTTAGCAAATGTTGAACTAAAACAAACTTTGCAGGACTTCTTATTTCAAGGCAGAATATTTTAATCCTTCCCCGTCCGGCTGTGTTCCAAATCTTTCCCAATCAAGTCTTTTTCCCTAGCAGCAATTCGCTCTTCTTCATTGAGGTGGGGGTAGTGACATTATTTTTTTTTCTTATTTCCTACGTGCTCCGAAAGGTATTTGGCTTGAGGTCTACAATGGTGAGGATATCCCTCCGGCCTGTAAACGTTCATTTATTTATTTATGTATATGCTTAATACGAAGGTTTTTGTGTACTTGTTTTTTGCAGATTAGGGAAGCCGGAAGAAGTTTATAGGGCATTCTTTATTTATTCTTCTTCCTATTTCGGTTTCTATTGCCAGGCCAGACCTCTGCTCCATCGTTGCCCGGGTAGTGCGCGCTAGCTGATGCTTGGTCACAAATAGACTCAACATCTGGGCAGAGAGAACAACAGCAAACAGATGTTTAGGGCTTGTGGAAATATTGTCTATATAGTCCCCTACAGGGTCTTTAACCTTTGGCTCTCCAGATGTTTTTAACTACAACTCCCATCAACCCCATCCAGCATAGTCAATGGTGGAGGATCATGGGAGTCCTAGCCCAAAACATTAGGAGAGATACAGGTTCAATACTCCTGCACTAGAGTTTTGCATACCTTTAGTATAGAAGGTTTACTTGTTAAATAGTGCTTACGAGACAGCCTGTTTCAGTTCTCCAAATGTTGTCAGAAAAGAAAACCGCGGCACATTGACAAGAGCTGTTTTGCTCAGGATCACTTCAGTTTGCAAGTGGGCACGCTGGGAGTCCATATATGAATGCCCTTTGCGTTCCATGGCCTCTGTGCAGCTCATTCTGGCTCTCAGCCTGTGCATACCCAGACCAGCCATGCAAGACTTTCCTACAACTTGGGTGCTTATTGATGAGGGCTTCCCCAGTGTACTTTTTTCTCTATTCACCCCATTTCCAGCGCGGTTTCTGGCACAGTGAGTTCACAGTATGTGCACTGTGTGGGCACAGTATGTTCATTTCCTGAGCAGCATTTTTCTGAACTGTCAGACTCGTGAGTCTTTTTTATTCTTATTTTTTTTAAAACGTGTGATTTTTAGCACCCTAAGAATGAATTTCAAATTGTCCCATCATCACTATGTAAACATTCAAAATGGGGGGTATCTATAGGATTTAGTATTTTTAGGGCCCCTCTGCCAGTACATGTCCCGTAGATGGAACTTGACTTCTTGGGGCAAAGCTTTAAACCAGTGCCGGCCGCAGGTCTGCCAGGCCCTGTGCGATATTTTTCAGTGCGGAACCCCCACCCCTCAAATGCACCCCACCCTCCACAACATTCTGACAGCACCCCTCGGGCCCTCACCTGAACCCTGACTGAGACTCCTCTCCGACTCAAAGATGTGTATGGTTGGCACCTAAGCAAAGGGGCTGGCGATTACTTTTGTTAAACCTATCTCTGTCATGAGCCCGTTTCTACGAATCTATAGGCAATTAGAACTGTGATGGGGCACTTACAAATGAAAGCCCCACACGGCCCCGGTTAGCTCCCAAATATGTACCTCAAATGCCCATCAAGAACAAGTATCAGCCGAACAACAGAGCGGAGCCCCCTGATTTTCTTGTACCGCGCGTCTAAGGGCCGCGCCCGGCGCAGCGTGACTCTTCATTGGGCGCTGCGCCAGACGATACTTCAGTTTACATGACACTGAGCTGGAGGCAAGGCGCCCTTTATTTGCTGTGCCGGGGAGGAGGGGGGGCGGGGCACCCTGTGCGGCGGCAAGCCATATTCAGCACTTTGCACCAGCGCTTCTACAACCTCCCAAACCACCTTTTTCATAGTAGGAAAATGAGCAGGAGCTCCCTACAGAGAAGCCCCCAGGCTGTACCGTCTCATTATCCCCGTACTTTTTGGACCCTGTTTTGAATTTGTTTATATATAAATGTATATTTCTGTGCTATGCAATTTAAAATACACGGTCTGTATGCAGGTTTTACTTGCACCCATTCCTCATAAACCATGGAAGGTTTATAGAAAGTGGAAACTACACACATCTCAGCAGAGGAGGCCTTCGTTTCTGGGTGCACACGTGTTGCACACGTGCCCGTGCGTGTGAGGGGGTCGCAGACACAGTGCCTCCCTAGCTAGGCGCAGGCCTGTTTACATCACTTCCCCTTTTAGAATCACTGCAGGAGGTGTTTCCAGCAATGCGATTGGAAGCAGCAATTTAGTAGCGCACATTTGCAGAAAATCTGAAAAGGACAAGAGCACTCACAAAGCAGCGAGCGTGCTCAGTCACAAAAGTAAATTGCCAGAAACTATTAAATGCCCGATTCGTGGAATTATTTGCGTGGTAAATAGGGACTTTGCGAAATCCCGTTTGTCGATTAATTGAATTGTCTGCGCAGCACTTTTCCGTACTTTGCAGGGACTTTGCGTAGGCTCGGCACATCTCTGCGAGAGGCGGAGTGTCTTGCGCAAGACACCACGCAGAGCATGGGAGTGGCTTGCGCACAGGGGAGGGAAGGGGGCAGTACTCGTAAAATGAGGAAGAACAAGGTAAAATGTGGGCGCTACGAGGGACGGCCTGCATGCAGTCCATTGCACAGTTGCGCAGCTAGAATGGTACTCATGGATCTGACCATGCAACCTCTCGGCAGGGAAATGGCCACGCAAAGCCCTCATTCTATCCGCCATCCAAGGGCAGTCGTACAGACACTTGCTCATAGGATTCCCTGCACAGAGGTAAGATCGGGTGTCGGATTTAGGGGTCTGTGTGTACGCAGCCAGAGTTCCGATCTGACTTAGGGGTCCGCATACGCAGTGTAGCGGGGTGCAGAAACAGTTTATGGGGGTTCACATGCAGATTTTATGAGTTTTACCTGAGTTACAATAAATCATACGCATGTTGTCGAGGTGCCGGAAACATTTGCAGGCACCCCGAGACGCAGACCTGCTTGCGGGGGACCCCACGCACTGTTTTTAGGGTGCCTGTATCCATGCCCAGGGAGCTCCCAAACGTAGCTGTTTTGGCTGTGCTTGGGGGGGGGGTGTCGGGGCGCTCTGGCCGTGACTTGCGTATACGGTCACTTTGCGTAAAGAGTTCCATGAATATGCAGAGCGCGCATATGAACTTCTGCATGCAGAGTTGTTCTCGGAGCGCACGCTTTGCTGGTTCTCTGCGCACTATTCCTTGAATCGGGCCTTAAATGTGCACAAATTGGCAAAGGATATTGCCGGCCGTATTCCCTTGTGGTGCATGCCTATAGGTGCCAGGACGGGCTGATAATCTCCACATTTTTCTTTCTCTCTCCCTCTTTTTCTTTCTTTCTTTCTTTCTTTCTTTCTTTCTTTCTTTCTTTCTTTCTTTCTTTCTTTCTTTCTTTCTCTCTTTCTCTCTTTCTCTCTTTCTTTCTCTCTCTCTCTCTTTCTTTCTTTCTTTCTTTCTTTCTTTCTTTCTTTCTTTCTTTCTTTCTTTCTTTCTTTCTTTCTTTCTTTCTTTCTTTCTTTCTTTCTTTCTTTCTTTCTTTCTCCCCCCCCCCCACGTGGAGGATACACCAACATACATACCATGACACTCCTAGGCCCCGAGCAAAGTTCACACAGGAGGGAAAATACAGCACCTCACACTTCTTTCTGTCGCACGATTGGCTTTTAAGCCATGCACATGAACTGCACTGCTGAAAGTGCAGTGACTATGATCAGTATCCGGGATCCACCTGCAAAGCTGAGTTCATTAAAGATAAGTGATTTTACCCAAAGCAGAAAGCTGCACGGTAGCACAGCAGGTTTGAACACTGTTGACGAGATATTATGGGTCATCCTTTTTTTCGAATTCCTTCGGTAAAATGTGTTCTAAAATGCCCCTGGGAAGGGGTGTCGAGCTCAGTCGCGTGCTCCCCTTCAGGATGAGGGAGTTTTGCCCCTGTAGTGAACATCCAGAGTAGTGCCCCCATGATGGCATTCTTGGACATTTTCACCCTCCACAGTATTGTGGCCCCTGTCTGGTGCCGTAGCTGTCACAAGAGCAATCCCAGTGGTGTTTGGGAAGGGAGACCGAGGTGGGACAGGTACACTGTAGGAGTGGCTTAATTTGCATAATCTGTTCTGGGTCAAATTGACCCTGCAGAACCACATGAGGTTGCCTACACTTGCCGATGCACAGGTTTACGCCCCTCCTACATGTAAAGGTCATACAGGCTGGAATGGTGTTGGTGTGGTTTATTCTGTATCAGCATTTAAAGGGACACTTGACCTCTGAGCAGTGGCTCGAATTAAGCCTCAAGAATGTCTTGGCCCACTACACATAGCACTACTATGCCCTGGACTCTGGGGCTCGCCACACATGGCATTACTGTATCCTAGACTTTGGGTCCGGCATCACTCGCACTACCGAATCCTGCACTTTGGAGGCTGCACTACCGAATCCTGCACTTTGGAGGCTGCACCTGCTGGCACTACCGAATCCTGGACTTTGGAGGCTGCACCACCTGGCACTACCGCATCCTGGATTCTTGGTGCCCACCAGATGTGGCACTATCACATCGTAGACTCTGGGGCCTGCCACACATGGCACTACCACATTGTTGACTCTGCGACCCATCACACGTGGAACGACCACATCCTAGACTACGGGGCCTGCATCACGTGGCACTACATCATCCTGGACTCTGGGGCCCACCACACGTGGCACTACCCCATCCTAGACTTCTTGGGCCCACCAAACGTGGCACTACCACATCCCAGACTCTGGGGCTCACCACACATGGTACTACCACATCCTGGACTCTGGAGCCCACCACATGTGGCACTACCACATCCCAACACCCCCACCACCCTCATCACCATGTACCAATGCTCTGTTTGCGGCTGCAAATGTGCATTCTGCCCACTTTTGCCTACGGGCCTATGGTGTATTATAAATGCAACAAAAGGAAGGGGTAAACAACATATAAATGACACAAAAGTGTACCCTGAGATAGCAATCTCTTTATGCAACCTCTCAACAAATATGGTCTGCACACCGTGTATTCAAATGCAAAAAAGGTGTTTCCTAAAATATATTTTTTAATTCATCTTCTTATTCTAGCACAAGTAACAAAACATTAAAACAACACATATACACAACATAGCAGTATACAATCATAACATTATTCCACCTCACAAAGTGAAGTCCAAAATACTTGATGGAAACACAGTGGCAACTTAATTTATCTTATTCCCCACTGTGTCAACAAAGCCCAACTTATATAAGTTTCTGTCCTAAATGTTAGAAATAACTGGACATTCTTCAGGGGCAGAAATTTGTCAAGGAATGAAAAAGATCTGCCTGAAGCACAAGGCGAATTTCTGCCCCTGAAGAATGGCCAGTTATTTCTAACATTTAGGACAGAAACTCATAAATTGGGCTTTGTTGACACAGTGGGGAATAAGATAAATTAAGTTGCCACTGTGTTTCCATCAAGTATTTTGGACTTGACTTTGTGAGGTGGAATAATGTTATGATTGTATACTGCTATGTTGTGTATATGTGTTGTTTTAATGTTTTGTTACTTGTGCTTGAATAAGAAGATGAATTAAAAAATGATATTTAAGGAAACACCTTTTTTGCATTTGAATACACGGTGCACATCCCATATTTGTTGAGAGGTTGCGTAAAGAGATTGCTATCTCAGGGTACACTTTTGTGTCATTTATATGTTGTTTATCACTTCCTTTTGTTGATTATATATATTGTATCCCCACTTGGTAGGAGGGATTATCAACCTAGTGTGGGGCAACCCTTGAAATAAATATTTGTATTCTAAATGCATAAATAAAAATGGGCAGTGGATGAGAAGCTCCATGGCAGTGGCTTGTTGTGGGCATTGGTAAATCCTGGCTGCTTGCAGCAAAACCTTCATTAATGGTTGCTCAACAGCATGCAGTAGGCCGCTTCAAATTAGGGTTCGCTGCTGCAACATTTGCTGCAGTTATGTTAATCTCTAGCGCTGCAGTTTTTCACACCTACCTATGTGAAAATGTAATTTAAGGAAAACAATTTGCATGGTTGAACGTTTACCATTTGAATATGGTGACAAATGGGTTACCAGTGCTAGCTTAAGGTCCTCTCTATCAGTAAGCTGAGGCCACTGACCAGTTATTTCATATTCATTTTAGAGAGTCCTGGTTTATTTCCTTCATCCTTAAATGGGGCGCTTTTTGTGGGTATGCCCTACACCTCTCATTACCAATCAACACTTTGTTATTTTAACTATGGACCTAATTTCTGCTCCATTTGCATGGCAGAGCGTAAAAGTGCAGGACAAAAGGCGGAGTACACATGTGTACGCTGCCTTTTACCCTGCACTTTTCTTCTCCACTGTGAAAAGGGAGTATGCCAGGCAGCGTTTACTTTCAATTGTGAGCACTGCTTGCCATGCTTGCATGTCAAGCAGCGCTCACAATTACAATTAAATGCTGCCTGACATGCTGGGTCGACAGGCCTCTAGGCAGGGATCTGCAACCCCCATCGGCCTTAGCCAACATAGTCAATGGTGAAGGATCATGAGAGTTGTAGTCCAAAATAAATGGAAAAATGTCGGTTGTTGACCTCTGCTCTAAGGTAATCAGTGAAGCGTCTAGGCCTATACTTGAGCCTGACATGCAACTGACTCTGCCCCAACATTACCATCCGATCAGAAGCATTGGCCAACTGGAAAATCTCCCAATATCTGCCTTGGCCCACCTACCGCAATGAGACACTGAGGGGGATGTAGTGTGTTTACCTGGACGAGTTGGGCGAACAGCTGTGGACTCGTTGAAATCTTTTTGGCAGAAGTAAACACCTGCTTTCATGGCCGACTTATCTGTTGCCATGGCAATCATTATTTCTTGGCTAGTCTCCCTTCCCCAGTGAATTTAGCAGGATTTACGTATATGCAAAGTGAGCCTCTTCATGAGGCCACGGAAAAGATGGCGGCGAGGGGGTATGTTGGCATTGTGTCAGGTGAGAAGGCCCCCTGAGAGCCCACTTTCAAACATCCAACCCCACCCACGGTGTGCTTCCCTGAGTTTCAGTGGGACCATGCAGTTAAACTGTTTGCCCTGTTTTGCTTTCTTCTTCTTCCATACATTATGATCAGTTTACTGTGGTGGGGGCGGGGACACAATACGCCATTTTCTCAAGACATCATACTGGCGCCATCAGACCGCTCTGCTGCTGATTGGAGCAATATAAAAGCTTTATAACGTAACATAAACTTGTGAAATCAGGACGTGCCGATGCCCCTTTTAGGCGCATACCGAGCAGCGTTTATGATTAGCGTACGCATAGAATTGCCGCAAGCGCAGTTGTGAATATTCACTAGTCACGTTTACAAGGAAAGCCAGCATTCTGTACGGCTCGTCAGAATGCTGGCGTTTTGTATAGTGCCATTGATGCCATTGTCATGGACTCGTGGCGCTTTTCCAAATATACATATATAAAATAATAAGTTGACAATAATACTGTCCCAGCAGCAATATGATTAGGGTTGAGTTTAGGTTATATAACCCCTTGTATCTCGCCATATGTTGTGTTTTGGTAAAAAGCATATATACTGTACCAATCACCACTCTAGTGGTCTTATGATGCCGAAGATTGTCCTATTGTGTTCCCATCCGAGCGGAACCTATCACTCCATTTGAGAGTTGATCCTAGGTTAAAAAATATTTAGAACCTAAATTGGCCGCAGCCAATCAGGTTGCTCTGCTCCTGGCCTAATTTCCACGATATAAACCCGTTTTCCGAACAAGCCGTATGCTGCAATCGCCTGCCCCACCATCTTCACCCCACCTCTCTTTCCCTCCGTTCTCTGTTCCTTCACCCCTCTCACACCCCTTATCTGATTTATCTGGCGGTGGCGCCACCCCTGCCACTGTTCCCGCATCCTGGGCCCCCATAGAAATGGAAGAGGGGCTCTGCATGGACTCCAGCCTTCCATTTCAATGGTGGCCATTTTAGGTGAGTAGGTGTTTGAACGAATGGGATGCAACGAGCAAGGAATCCATTCATTCAAATAAATAGATGTCCATGGTGCTCAGAGCAGTGTGTTAATAGCAGTAATACCAACACCGGCGAGCTGAATCACCCAGTAATGGCACTGCGCGGTATTATTGAGATGTTGTATTGCTAAATTAAGGTCGCTATTTTACACCATTTAATAGAACATCTGGCGCTTTACCATTGGCTCCCAGTGGATGCATGGATTCAATGTAAAACCCTCTGCATTGTCCACAAGGCTTTCTGGGGCCTGGGTCCAAAATACCTCCAGCTTTCCCTCTGCAAATACCACCCCTCTCAAGCTCTTCGCTCCTCTACCTCTAACTCCCTCAGGGTCAGTCGTTTCTCAAAGAAACAAGCTTCCCCGCCACTCTAAAACTTGGGGAGAACCATCTCTGGTTCTGGAAGCACCTCAAGATCTTCCTCTTTGCATCTGCCTTTGCTCCCCCTCTCCCTTGCTGATCTGCTCTCTCTTGGAACTGTGCATCTGGCCACCCTCTGTCCCCTTGGCCCAGGTACCTGCTCAACCTGCCACTCTTCTGCACCTCTCTTCTACAGTCCACCAAACCCCCCCCTCTTTTTTTTCTTTTTATGCACTTATCAGAGTTACCCAGTTCTGCTGCCGTAAACACAGCACTTGCCACTTGCTGGCTGCACTATCACTGTTTATTGCCTCCATTATCTATTTATTTGTATTTATTATTATTTATCCGTTTATCCTCTGCTCTGCACTTTCCACTCTCCCCCTTCCATGCACTTTTCCCCTTTCCCTTCACCGTGCACTTGCACGTTGTCTATGTCACTGGGCCTAGTAAGATCGTTGTTTTGTTCTCCCCTGTTCCCCTCCCCTCCCTTGCCTTGTCACACTCTGAAACACTTGTGTACGAGCGTGTTACAAATAAAATATCATATCATATCATTACCTATATTCTTAGTATTATAATTTCTGATAAAATGAGAACATCTGTAGCAACACTTTATTGTCTATGTTTGATGGTAATTGAGACTTTATGTATTGTTATTTGTTATAAACATTATTACCTTTTTTTCGGGCTGTCAATTTCTGACATCAGACATTTCTGAAAATGTTTAATATTTATTTTTAAAAGTAGATACTATTCATAGATTTCTTCATATTATGGGTGTAATCGGAGCCTCAAAATATATCAGAAAAACATGTTTTCTGTACATTTAATTCCTTTCTATTTTGTATGTTAATTTGACCAAGTCGTCCCGGGCAGTGCGACTGCTCCCCGTGCGGAGGTAAGCTTTTCCGGGCACTCGACGCTGATAGGGAGTGTCATGTCTTGTATTTCTGTACCTTTCTGTGTTGCGGGTGTGCGCCATTCTGTTATTGTGCCACAGTGCTCATAGAAAATGGACCTAGTCAACCCTTTTTTTAGATTAGGTAATATTAATGTGAAGTAAGCAGTTTCTGTTCTGAGCATGTCCGAAAAATACAGCATGCATTGGCAAAGTCAACAGTTTGGGATTCTGTGTATGTATTAGATAGTCAACAGCTAGAAAATAGTGTTACTACCTGGGCAAATTATGGCTGTGACTAAAAACACCCATCTAATTCTTATACAAGAGACAGGCATGTTTGTTTTGCCATTACTCATTTTAACAGGAATTCAGTGCAAGGAACACATTTGAGGGCACACATATTGCTTTAGAATGAAGAGACTGAAAGCACACTTAGTTTACACGTGTTTGTTCCACAGGAGCTTGTATGCAAATGCAATGTTATTACTTTTCAGAGGACTGCTTAGAAATGTTCTTTATTTTATTTATTTAACATTTGTAGCGCACGCTAAACCCGTAGGTATCTGGGCGCTCGAGAGCAGGTAATGCACATTACAGGGATACCACAGGCAGCAATAGAAAACAGGTTTGGCATAAATCATATTAAGCATATTTACAGACATAAGGTATTTACAGATGCATGGTTCCTGTCGGTTACATAATCAGTAATATTTACATTTGCAGTTTCTTAAAAGCACAAAGCTAGCTCAAAGAGATCACAGGAAGGTGTGTTTTGGGTGAGGAGGGGCAGGCAGTGTCGAGTGGCCACAAGGATTTGTATGGCTATGGGCCGCACTTTCAGCACCACTGAACAGTGGAAACTAACAATAACCTTGATGTGATGGTAAGATTTCCTAGGATTTATTCAGGGATAGCCCACGACAAGGCACTAGATCAGGGGTCTGCAACCTGTGGTGCCGCTAATTTTGCACTAGGATCAATGATCCTGCAGTAATGCCTTAGCTCGCTGGGGCTGATGGGAGTTGTAGTCGAAAACATCTAGAGATCTAAAGGTTGTAGACCCTGGAGAGACATTCTAATGATGAAATGTGTGGCTTTAAAGCCCTCTTTTTTTTTTCTTTTTTTTAACATGGCTGTCTATTGCACCATTTTTGAAGCATTCACTGGTTCTGTGTGCATTTGAAATCTGGTGCATTGACTTTGGAGAAACTTGTCCTGAAATTAGTCACGTGGAAAGTCTGCTTAATATGTATACTTTGTAACACTGCTCCTTTAAGGAATTAAAATGTGTAACAGTGTTCCTCAAACTTTGGCTCCATAACATTTTGTGAATTGCAAAGTTTGGTAAACATTTTACTAGGACTTCAATAGTTAATAAGATATTTCAATTTCCTAGTAATCTTTTTTCTAGCAGAAGAATAACGCCCCAAAACAAATCAATATCCTAAACACAAGAATGCTTTGGGGGATTTAAAAAAAAAGCACGACAAAGACCTTTCTGCCTGCAATGTGAGAGTAGACGAGGCAATTAAAATAGTGCTGGCCTAGAAGTGAGACAGCTTTCTGGTTGAAAAGTATGCTTTTGAGTTCATTTGTATACCCACAATGCATTTCAGCCCTGAACTAGTGTCAGCTTGTGGAGACGGCTTTTGGGTGGCATTGTGTCATTAATGAATGAATCAATGCGTTGTCTTAGTTTTGTTGGGAAGGGGGCAGCCCCGTCCCACCCCACTAAGCACTTTAGAGTGAGGAGAGATGCATTCCAAGCACTATGATGGGCAAGGGGGCAGCTGGGACGGTGAAACGACCACCTCCCAATATAAAGGACCCCACTTCAATACAATCACATATAATCAACCCACATAGTGTAGCGCAGGGCGCAAGCAACATTGCTATTTTGCGTGGATATTAGGAATCATAGTTAGAAGGTAAGGCATGCATGGCGAATGCGGCATTGCATGCACTAGGCCCAAATTGCGAGACAAGGGAAATCTCCAGCCATGCCCGAGCTCCCATGAAGACAGCCACCCCCAACCTCCACAACACCTATTCATTGTTCTAAGAGCATTGCAAAGATGTGTTTTCTATCCAAGAGGAATGTGCCCTACAAGGCTGTGATCCGAAACCGGCGCCTGGTGGGCATGTTATCTCACGCTGGCCAAAGTATGACCCGGCCCATCCCCAGGCGACCACGAGTTATAGCCCATGTAACTGACTAAACCTTAAGATTCCTGAATCCCATGGCACCAGGTGCCCTTTGACCACCAACCCCAAGTCCTGAAATGTTCAAAGAAGACGGACAGGGCACATCGTTGAGCGACATTCGTATGATTTGTATTGCGAGGAGCTGCGAGGGATATATAATAGTTCAAAACGAGGGTGCAGACCATGGAGCCGGATGGCGTGGAAGGGAGTGAGTGAATTGTTTTTGTGAAGGTTAGAGTGCCCAGAACCTTCTTTGTGCCCGTCTTAAGGCCTGCTAGGTGCACAGTATACTGATAAAGTAGCATTATGTTAGGAGTGTAGTTAATTTGTTCTTTGACCTTTGACATGAGAAGATGATCACCGCAGCACCCATGTGATGGAAGACGGACGGACTGGGCTGGAACCAATGACCTGGCATCTCTTATGGAGCAGGCGGATCTTGTACAGGCGCACACCAACCAGCCGCGCAGGTTTTTACTGTATTTATTGCATCATCTATGACGATGTTTTCCTTTATAAGATTCTGCGTGTACTACTTTTCGGCAGAACGTTCTTGGCAACAGAGTTCTTTGTTGTTTGCTCTCATCTGCATGAGATTAAAACTTGTTATCCTTACAAGATCGATTTGGACCTTTCTTCCCTAGTGGGCTGTATTCTCTCTGGTGTGTGCGTTCAGGGGCTTGCTTTCACTTCCAAGACAAACACTTTGCCCCTGAGCTATCCTCCCAGCCATTTGTGACTTAGCTGAAAGGACCTCTTCTACCCTCTCATTCCAGGCAGGTTTTGTATTGATAAATATACATTATATGTATGCACCAGGCCCAACTCAACCCTACATTCTTCTGAGGTTGCTAAATTGAATACTATTAAATTAGGTAATAACCGCTTAGAAGCTGGAGGAATCTAGAATGGAGCTATATATACATGTGATATTATTATGGTTTAAAGTCTTTCCATCTAATTCCATTGCATCAAATCCCATTCCATCGAATTTTTGCCATCTAAAAAAGTTTGCATCTAATGCATTTGTTTTTTGGGGGGGTCCCCCCGCCCCCTGTTTTTTACCCTTTATAATGCACCTAAACAAAAATGAACCCTTTACCCCCAAATAAATGCATTAGATGCAAAGTTTTTAGATGGAAAACATTTGATGGAATGGCATTCGATGCAATGGCAGTAGATGGAAAGACCAGATACCATTATTATTATTGTCCATAGATATTGCAATATACTTATTAAACAAATATGCTAATACATAGCTTTAGAAACCTAAGTTTAAGATGTCTTTGGTTAAGTAGAAGACTTCTGTCCCTAACAGTGGTAGTATATAATATTCTTATGACACCACTTCGCAACATCCTCACTCTCATCAACAATATTCACTATTGGTATGATTGCACCCCTCTCTATCATTGGTCAATGCAGATGTCATTTTTAGCCAATGACAACCCGGCTCTGTGATGCTAGTTGAGACCAAAATCAAGCAGTCACTGTTCCGCAAAAGCATACTCACCTGGCTGTGGTGGAACTTAATCGTTCAAAGAGAAGTTGCTATTCCTGGGTCCAACTTGTTTCAATTCTGCAGTAAGACTAAATATAACAGCCCCATAAACGTATTATTAAAACCACCGCCCATTAAATATTTCTGTTGCCTTCGATGCAGTGTTGACCATTGGCTCCCACACTCTCGTTAACCCTTTATTGGTACTTAAAAGGTTGAAAATCCAAATGGGAAAAACTTGGTAAAATATGCCCCTGTTGCACGGCGAAGAAAAGGCCTCTTTTTGGGGCCTTGGTGAATAACCAGAGGGTCTGTCGAAAACAAAACCAGAAAAACTTCAAGTTGTACAAAATGGAAGTGGATGCCAATTGGACCGAAGAAGTGCGATAGCGTGTCAGTATAGCGAAGAACCCCACACTGGCATCCAGTATATGATTGGATTTTATTTAACGTCTTGGGCACAATGTATTGGAATAAGGAATTACTATTCTGAATAATCCTAGCTGGTGCCTATGTTTGAAATTCCGAATAATAGTTCCTTAGACAAGACTCAATGTTATGTGATGGCGGTTGCCTGTATACCATTTTACAGGGGTCGAAATTAAGATGTGATTTGTAGGCTACAAAGGCAGGTCCTGGGTATCCAGGATTCACCTTTGATCGGGAGCTGCCACTGGGGAACCAGGAGCTAATACATGGGGTTCTGCAAATCCAACTTTCACATAAGATACAAGCATATCATTGTCCATTTATTACTCCTTATGCTTTAAATGTTGTATAGATGTATCCAAATGTATGTCTACAGATTGTCCCAGAGTTAAATTCATAGGTGTGCTTGTTTGCCATCAGTTGCCCTGGGGAGCCAAAAGTAGCTGCTGGCAGCTGTTGGTGTCAAGCAGTGCAGGCTCTCCTAGGGGTACGAGCAGGAGCTAAATAGCTCACAGCTCCCCTTAACTTCCAACCCTGAAGTGTGAAAAGAAGTGTAGTGATTGCAAAGTGTTGTTAGTACGGCTAGGATTGCAGAATCGGCTGTGGCAATAGCTGCTATAATGCCTAACCATTCTGATGCCGCGAAGACTCGCACATTGCAAATCTAGGTTCTTGATTGATCAAAGGATTGGGCCAGCACCTAGACGCAGTTGCCTGCAAAACGTTCCATGTAAATGTACTGCCTTGATGAACATCCTCTCATTACCACAGTGGTTCCACCATTTTATAGACCACAAAATATTCTAAACTCGGGTACTGCATCTGCTTTTCCATATACAATATCTGAAATAACGTCAAAATAAATCCTTCAACCAAAGTAAGAAATCCTTTGGAAACATTGCATGAGCATTCATACTAATGCACTACCATGAGTGACCACAAAGGACTAAGGCACCAATCATAACCATTATTGGAAAATGCAATAAGGTGAAGGTATGTGGGCTTGCAGAAGTCAACATGTTTCTGCCATCTGTACATTAGGTGGCTTGCTGCAGCCAGGATGATAAATAAGGGGACCGCAACGGAGCCCGTACATGAACTGACGTGACCCATTGGATGCCATACTGCCCCAATCATGTGCCTCGTTCCAAGTTTGTCAGTAATCCCGTGGTAATGGCACAGAAATGGCATTACACTCAGTTGCTGTTACCACCACTCTGTCAGGCGTAGCGACCACCGGATTACAATTGGCAGCATGGTTCTGTTAATCCCGATTTTCAGAGTCCATAGCACTCCATTCGGGGGTTGGAGGGTAAGGTTTTCTGCAATAAATGCACCACTTTGGGTTTTAAAGTGGGGGGCTTTCCCCCAGCAATTTGATGGAGGTGAATCCTCTACTTCAAGGTCAAACAGGTCCTTTAGCGGTGCTGTAAAACTGGCAGTAATTCCGTTAATGCCCAAAAAGTGGTGATAACAAAATGAATGCCCGTTTTTACTGCACCACCAAACTGTAACGAGGCTCTATTTTTCTTAGACCTGGGGCAAAAGATCCAAACGCATGAAGGAGTGGCCATACACAAGTGTGCACATTTCCACAGCGGGGAACATTGCACAGTTGAATACAAAGTGTGTACAGGTAGGAGTTTGTTCTCTTAAATAGGTGCATAACTCTTTCTTCTTTGGTTGACACTGAGCAATTCAGTTCTGGAGAATCGGTTTATTTTTATTTTTGACTATCAGACGACGCTTTGATTACCAATAAGCTGAACCTATTTCAATGGAGCACAGAGACGAGCAAGTTGGAAGGTGATGAGGGAGGCACAGCTTGTTGGGTTTTGGTTATTTGCCCATCCAGTGTTAATACGGTCTTTGGAGGGTTAAGGGCTTAATTGCACTGATTGCAACTGAAAATGAACTACTGGTGTAATAAAAATGTCTTAACGTAGTGTGCCTTTAGTCACTTGATTTATAATGAGTACGAGTGTCCTTCCATATGTTCCTTGCACTGAAGCCCTGTTAAAAATAAGCAATAGCAAAGCCAGCTGCTTTTGATTGTTTAAAGGTATTAGATGGGTATTTGTCAGACACTGCCATCATACACCCAGTAGCGACAGTGCTGTAAATGGACAAAATGTACTGCTCCCCACCCCTACCCCCTGCTTTGTGCAAGAGGAGTGGGTAGCAAGTGGGGGATGTACTGTTAGTGGTGTGGGTGGGACAGAGGGGCAAAGCCAGGTGTTGAATAATGTGACATCCCTGAATATAGGATGCCGGCTGCTTTGCATAAAAATGAACTGCATTTTGGGAACATAAGAAGGACCACCAATTTATCAATCATGCCTGTAATAGTAATTCAAGCATGCATACCCTCTGGGTATGCAATGCACACTGGCTACGGTGCTCATTTCATCTGTCACAACAGTCAGCATGATAGTAAAATGTGTGCAAAGGATGTGAGACATACACACCATTGGACCACTTCATTGTTAGAGATGCCGGATGAGCAAAGGACGACCTTGCCTCTTCTGCACGCATCGACTCGCTCCGGTCAGGGGCAGAGAGCCTCCTCATCTTGGAGGGGTTTGGGCCTGAGGTCTACACGGAATGGAGCTCCGACAAGACCATTGTTACTGGAGCACAGCTCCGTCTTGTTCCGTCCCAATTCCTTCCCTCGGTACTGACACCAGTTGCCATCTTCTGGCCAAGCTAGGACCATTACAGCATTGTCTGGCACGTGCCCATTCCATACCTTTTCAAAAGCCAAAACTGTTGGCTTTGCCAGTGCGTGCTTGTTCATGGCTCATCACGTTAAGGCAGAGAAAATGCAGGGTTTGCTGAATGAGTTTAAAATTGAGCTGGAGCTTTGGCTGGGGTTCCTTTGGCTTTGCATTTTCTCCGTGCACTATGCCAGTTATCCGAACCTTGCCGCAATAGGAGCAACTGCCTGTGCATGCCGTCACATCCGGAGGAAGGAGTCAGGTACACCCTCACGAGAGACTTGTTTGTCAGTTTATACGTATTAATTATGAACCACTTACGCCTGAGCACTGGTTCTGAATCTGGGAAGAGGGTTTGCTGACTCATCTCTTCCGGAGCCGCTGAGTCATACAGCGCGTCACCCCTCGTCCTCGCTGTTGAGTAGAGAACTTTCTGGCACTGGGTCACCGTTTCAGGAAAGATCCGTTCTTTTGGCCAATTATTGGATGGGCGGTCCACAGACTACTGCTCTAAAGATATTTTGAGCTCCCCTTGCCGGTCCCCCCAGATACAGGGGTCACCACATGACTCACCCGGGGCCACGAGCGGTACCTGAAAGCAGCCTGTTCGTTCCATTGTATGCACAAGCATGAAGGTCCCGCATTTTTTTTTGTAAAAATATCTTTATTACTTGCTTTAAAGATGATACAAGGGTAATACATTCAATTCAATAAGAAGAAGACTTTTAGTGTCAATTACATTCCCCCCTCAAAGCAGAAAAGGTGGTTTCGGTTTTACTTTGGGCGGGTACATATACATTTTCTTGTTCAAGAAAACGTGTGTTTTCTTGAACAAGAAACACACGTTTGCTTTGCACAAGGTTCGTCTTTTTGCCTGGGTAGGCTGAGAGTCTTTATTTGGAGGATTGCCTGGGATGGGGGTTTTACTCCGATCCCCCATCTTCCAGGCTGTCTTTGATTTCGTAGTCTCTTAGCAAGCCGTGTACCATCCTGCGGCAGGCCTCTGTTGTCAGCAGTTCCTCATTGAGGACCAGGCGTTTCCTTGCGTAAGTCCATACAGCACAGACGGGTGTATAATGTCTTGGGGTGGGATGTGAGCACTCCGCTCAGTGTCCAGGGCCCTCCGCAGTTTCCCTGCAAAGGGGCATGCCCAGAAGAGGTGGTGCAAGAAGATTCAGCAGTGCAGCAGAAACTGCCAAAGTTTACGTGCAGTGGTAAAGCTGTTTAAACTAGTATATATGTCCTGCAGTTTACAGACATCTCTTATTAGGGTGAATATTGTGACCAATTAAAACAGAAGAGTCCATTATTCACTTAAAAGGGCTTCATACTGAATTACTATAAGACATGTTTAACATTTAAAATTGTGGACATTATGATGTTCCCCATATGCTCTTTGCTTTTATGCAAATCGCTAGGATTGGCTTCTAGGAAGAGATACTGTGTTGCGTATGGTGACCAGACGTCCCGGTTTTGCCGGGACTGTCCCGGAATTTGGTGCTCTGTCCCCCTTTCTCGAGCTTGTTTCCACTAGAAACTGCAGTGGGCCCGGCGGTTTTTGGTAGTAGGTCTTCATGGCTGGCAGGCAGGAATGCCCAATCTCGCACAGAAGAAATGCTGCACTTTACAACTTAAGATAGTGTTCGTTTGTGATAAATTCATTATATGTTTTTATTTGAACAGTAACACTTAAACCCCCTTCTCCTCCAACCGAAGTGTAGTGCCTTGACAGCCCCTTTCAAGAGTTAGTCCTACTTTTATGTTAGTTGCTCTGTCCCGGTTTTTTACTTTTCAAATCTGGTCAGCCTAGTGTTGCGCAACCTGGTCGGGTAAGGAAGTTGGTGGGAGGCACTACTGGTAATAATCAGGGGTAATTCAAGGTAAATAGACTCCAAGGGGTCTTATGTTGAGTGTGTAAAACAGGTATGTGCTATTTCAGGTGCAGCAGGGTGAAGCTCGAGGCCACTCGAGATTCAAAATACTAATGAACAAAACATGCACAGACTGTTGCCAGTCGGTAACCCTGTGCTGCACTCCTAATGGGAATAAAATCCCAACTGGTGATTCAGCCTGGCTGAAACAAGAGGACTCCCTGGTGGGAATACTAGTTCAGTAGGACAAATTTTCAAAAACATTCAAAGAAATTCTGAGAAAAGAGGTCAGTTTGTTCAAGTATTAAAGTATTACAATGGTGCTCCAGGTGTACACAAACCTCTCATGCTGTAGGTCCCCAGTGAACATAGAATTCGGCTGGGCTCGAAACAGGTAATAGGTAGACCTAGGTGCCATTAAGTTGTATCATTCACATTGAAAATCACTTCAACTTCCCACACTTCAATGTGTAAAAGGTGTGAGACTCAATTAATTCAATTCACAGGATACTAAGTAAAAGTAAGTTTATAGTACAAACACAAAGGATTGCATTTCAGTTGATCTGGACAGAATGCTCTGTAACAACACATATACACAGTAGGTAACAAAGGTAAAATACACCTTTTAGCAGTATAGTCTGACTGAGCTATTCATATACAAAACTGAACAGACAACAATTGTCCAATTTCAAATTCCCTGCTTCTGAGCAATCACATTCACTCAGCTCAGAAGTATATTCCCAAAGACACTCCTATTAGGTTTGTCAGTGCCAACGCGTTTCGGATTGTAGAAAATCCATCTTCAGGGCAGGATGTGTTTTTAGTTTCAACAAGATTCTAATTTCAGTTTTCAAATTTCAGTGGGGTTTCCTAAAGGTATAAGGATACACTAATTAGATTCATGCAGAATTTAGAGAAACTCAAATAAGTATCTCACAAAGGTAGAGATAAACTGACCTGCTTTCCTTGGTACCCATAGAAAAATCATGGCCACCTGTATAGTTAAAATGACATGGCGGAAACAGCTTGTAAAGATCATAGGTGAGGAATCCGATTTTTAAGTGTTGTGAACATAATTTAAACGTAACTCACCCGGTCGAAAGACCGTGGATGTCTCGCCGGGTGTAGTGGCAGTGTCGGGCAGTTACTTCAACCGAGAGTGACTGCAATTGTGAAGAAAGAAGAGGAGGGTGACTTCAAAGCGTACGTACTCGTAGTAAATGTCATTAGGTGGGAGGTGGAAAAGCCGCCTCTGTACACTCATTCACTTGTGGTGACGTTTTAATAACTAGTGCTCGCTTCGGTTATTGTTGTAACTTACTTGTAAGTAAAGAAATCGCCTGTAGCACACTGAGTGTAGCAGCCCGCCTCGAGGACGCGCTGCCCACCTCACCCAAGCTATTATCGTTGCCCAGGGAACCGACGCGCATGCGCGTTCCTACGCGGACCGCCATCTTTGTATGGGCAAATCCGCCAAAAGATTCTACTCAGGCTAATCGTGGTGCTGCGCGCGCGCGTCTCAGCAGTCGTTGCTAAGGACGCGCACGGAGCATGCGCCGCGTTGCCAATGGTATTGGATTTGTTAATAATTTGACTTTATAAGGATCATGGTTATATCGAGTGATCAATCAGAGTGCCAGCACCTGCTAAGGTGAGGAGACAGATTTAGCGGGGGGAGGGGCACGGCAGCAGTTGTAAAGCTGCCCCATGCTCCTACCCACCGTTCAAGTACTGGAGAGTGACAGACCTATAGATTGGGTCGGTCCTAAGGCACTGGCCTGCAACCTTCCCACCTGGACTGTCAGTCTAGTTATCAATCTAGTAAATTAAGGCGTGTTCTATAGTGGCGCTGTAGGTGCCATGTACACACTATTTTTTAGACATTCTATCATGAACCGCTCAGCTGTCTCATGTCATGCACATTACAACTCTGGTGAGCCTATTGCTCTGAAGATTCCCCTCTTCCTTCACAATGCATCCAAACTTAAACTCCTGGTTAGTCACCAGTTCACAATCTACCGGGTCAAATATAAAGTTTTAACAACGTGAGCCCTACCAACATGAGGGTTTCCTATGGTGAAAGTCCACGGTGTCACATCTACTTATACATTTGAACCCATGATCTGTATGCAAGCCGTTAGCTTGGTATGACTCTGTTAAAAAACACTATTTACAAGTACACCAACAAAATGAACGTGGATTGTATTAGAGAAAACACATTAAGTCGAATTCACAGTTCATGCCCCTGGGACTGAGGCAATCGAGCAGGTCGATCGAACTGATCTCCCTCTGGAGTAATTTCTTCTGTATATCTCCCCCTCTCGGACTTAGTTTGACCTGTTCCAAGATCATACATTTGAGTTGGGCAATTGAATGCCTTGCTTCAACAAAATGCATTGCCACTAGATCTCAGATTTTTGGTCCGGATATTGGACTTATGTTCAGTCCAACGTAGTTTAGCCTTTCTTGTGGTGATACCCACGTAATAGAAACCACAAGGGCATTTCAGGGCGTAGACCACATTCGTGGAATCGCAGGTGCATGAGTGCATGAGTGTTTAAGCGTGATTGGTTTACCAGTGTGTGGATGCCACACCTCCTCCTTCCCACACCACCGCCCCTCAAAAGATGTGACAGTTCCCCAATGCATTTTTTCCATTTCCAGCTCTGATCATCGTTGAAAATTATGGACAGGGCCGATGGGAGCTGTAGGTCAACACACCTGGAGTGGCAAAGATGTCCTGCAAGTACAGGTACTAAGGGTCTTGCCTCGGTTCCACCAGACACACATCTGTTCTTACCAGCAGGAAAGAGGTTGAAATTGTGGCAGGGTCGACTCTGCTATTGTGTACACTTGAGTGATTTAATGACAGCAACTCATATTTGTGCCATGAACCAATGCAGTTTGCGGTGTACATATAAATTGTCTATGTTGTTGCTGCATATTTATAAACGGGGTGCCTCCCTTAATCGGGTGCACGCATATGCCGAGTCAGGGGTCATATCTTTGGCAAGTATGACCAGAGTAGGAGGTTTTTAAAAATGCTGCGCCATCTTTTACCTTTGAGTTCACGCCTAGACTCTGCAGGACATTGTTCCTAATACTTTATTAATCACTGTTCTAGAGTTACAGCAACATAAAACATACATGCCAACCCTCCCGATTTAGGCAGGAGACTCACGATTTTCGAGTGAAAAATACTGCTATTTTTCACGTTCTCCCGCCTAAAATAATTATTTCCCCAATGCATTCCTATGGCGAAATTGTTGTTTCCCGATTTTGCTGTAGAAATCTCCCTCTCAGCTGCTTCGGAATGTTGGCATGTATGATAAAAGGCTTTATTATCTCAACTCAATGGTACTCATTTTAACCAACTCCATAAGATGAAAGGCTACAGTGGGATTTTAATTTGTCACCTGCAGGTTATACACAGAGCCACTAATCTCTGTTTTGCAGATTTCTTCCATGTGGTGGCTTTTATCAGAACAAAGCCATGCCATTAAACAAAAAACCCCACTCATTTCCTTTGCTCCAGTCTCCTTGTTTTGCGGTTGGCCCACTTGCTGGACGTGGGCGGGACATCAGAGGAGCGTATTACATTCACAGCCAATCACATTACAAACACTTTCAAAGGTTGAAAGCCTCATGCGAATTTACGGTGTTGGATCTCTCCTCTGACCTGGAAGTGCTGTGCTAGCTTGAAAACAATGGCTGCTTCCTGTTCCAAAACGGAAGTGTGAATCCCCAAACACAGCGTATCAGGCAGACTTAACAAGCATTTGATGATAATTGAATCATGACATTTGATATTCGAAGGGAAGGGATACGTTCAACAGACACTATTAATTAATTATTAGGAAAGTGTTTAAACAATTCAAGCGTGCATATGAATACACTATTTTAGCAGTTTGCCTCTTATATTTAAGGACATGTATTGCAGGTTTAACGTGACACATAACTGAGCAGAGGTTCCGTTGCGGTTGTGTCGGAGCAACCATGTTGCGCCTGACGTCAGAGAATAGTAATGCCTGCGTAGCCAGGCACACATATGACGGTCTCAAAACACCATAAGCAATACAGTCTTAAACTAAGCAGTTTCCTGGTCTAAAACTCACAACAGAACTTTGCGTGTCTTTTTCCCCCTCACAGTTGCAATGTTATCCCTTCTCTAGCCCCGATCGCTGCTTCCGCCCGCAAAACTTTAGGGTATCGCCTCCAGTGACGCTCGCTTCCGGTATCGATCTGGAATGCATGCTTTTGGCCCCCTCCGGTAGAGCCTCTCCCTGCACAGCAATGACTACTCTACTGCAATGTATTTTGGCTGCGCAGCCTATGTGACCTGGCGTTTGCAGATAGTGCAACATGCAGGGCCCCATTTCCTTTCAGGTGTTTTAAAAAAAAGTGCACCGTACCTCCCTGTCCCTTCGCAACCACCAGGGGTTGACTGTGATTTCCCCCAAATGCGCAATGTTCTACCCTTTGCCCCTTCCCGCATTATAGGCCCATTTCCTGCTTCCCTTTGAAGGTCCCTCATTTTCGGGCAAAGCCAGGGTGAGGAGGCCTTTTTGGTCTTAGCCACTGGAATTCCCTGCCTTGGCGTTTAATGATTTGTTATTCATATAGCGTTTACGCCTAAGCGCTGTACACATAGCTCTCAACTCACACGCTTTTGGCGGGTGTCACCCGCCTTGTAAAGGGCTGACTCACCCGCCAAGCCTCCTGCACGCCCATTTATTCCAATGGGTGTCTCACCCGCCAAAAACAAAATCGGGTGATTTCACCCACCCTTGCAACACAAATGGTTGAGAGCTATGGCTGTACATAAGAACATATATACATACATCAATCGCCCCAACCGAAGTTGGTACTCATTTACCGACTTCGGAAGGATGAAAGGCTGAGTTGGCCTTGCTGGGATTCAAACGTCGTAATTCAAACTTGTGACCTGCAGACCACGTATAGATTGCAGCAGCGAGTGCTCAACCTGCTGAGCTATCTTGCCGGTGGTTTACCTACCGCACTTGATCTTCTTGCTTGCTGAAGTTCCTGAAAACCTACCTATTCCAGTGTGTCTTTCCTCAGTCTCAGGTTCTCCTAGTTATGTGCAGGTGCTCACTTCTCTGCCGGTGCGCCAAGACCAGTGCGTATCCAGGGAGGGGCCAGAGGGGGGCACTGCCCCCCCCCCCCCAGTCTGTGAGTGACCAGCAGGATCTAAGAAGCTTTACGTCATGACGAGTTTGTGTACGCCAGTCAACTGAATTATGTGCACATTGCATTCAATGTGAGCTGCACCGTGACATTTCCATCACAATACCGTGCTCATTTCACGTGGTTTTAGTTTCGCTGAAGTGCTATTTTCTCAAAGGTACAGCTGGAGAGTAGGGGAAGGCAGACAGAACTCTCCCCACCTCCCGAAACTTTTAATCCTCTTATCTGTGAACGCAGAATAGCACAGAAGGCAACACGCTGGTCTTGGAAGGAAGACCACGCAGAACAACAGAAGCTTGAATCCCGGATCCGCGCTTACAAACCGAACTCTGGTACTAAGTGGGTTATAAAAATACAATAAAAAAATATAAAAAAATCTTCACTCCACTTGATTGTTTTGTGTTTCTGTGCCGTTTTGTGCATGCCAAAATGCTGCACATTGTGATGTCACTGTGGGCTAGATTTTCACACATCTAGCTAGAATATTTTGATAGTAAAACACATTTATATGCGTAGCGCTTCATAACCGATTCCTCATGCTTCTAAGCACTGTGCCAATAGGCGCTTTTACTGCTATATCTAACGGCACCCTTTTCATCAACCTCAGAAGGGAGAGGGGATGATTTGGCGCGGTCAAGATCTGAACTTGGGAGAGTTGCACATGTCAGAGTTGAGCATTTAACTTGCTGAGCTACCTACCCACCCTGCACTATGTTTTATCAATTGTCCAGCTACAAACAAACATTTCTTATGGTATCTACCCACCCGCCCTCCTTTTAAAATGCAAAATAAATCATTAACATTGTCAACTTTTTGAGACGTGTGCCATGACACATTCCACCTGCTTCTACCGCTTTTAATAGGCGCTATAGTAATAAAAACGTAACTCCCAGAGTCGAGGCACTACCTAAAGCTGGCGGTATTCAGATTTATGGTGAAATAGGCAGTCAGCTAGCGCCGCAGGTTGCCTGCCCCCTGATCAGGTGTATGTGAACTGGGTGACCTCCAGCCCTTTAAGATGAGTAGCAATACCCTTGAGATGGATGGGGATGCAGACCTTACTCATACATCAATAATCGAAATGACTCGGGTAACTGGCAAAAAGGATAACTGTTTTAATATCAATTATCTAAAACGGAGTACAGCGGACATCAATGGACGTCTCAGTGCAAATTCTCTCAATGCATCTTAGAAAAAAGCATTCTTTTATAGCAAAAAATCGTCATAGGTGACGTCAACTTACATATTTACTCACGTCATCCTACGTGGAAAACTACAAAACCTATTGAAGAACGTGATAGGGAATATCTAAGTATACATTCTATACTAGTATGGAACAGTGAAAGAAAGTAACTGCTTTCTTAACATCAGGTGGGGCAACTAAGCCCTCCCCTTAAACACGTCACCATGAACGTCACTAAATGCACAATGTCCTATTGGCTACACAAACTATAGGACACTTGATTATGTGGTCCCCTACAATTGGTTGGCACTCTAACCTTCATGAGTACTTTTCCTCCTGCGATAGCAGCATGCAGGTTGGGCTCCCAGGTGCCGGTGAGCTCGTCTTGACCATAGCTTCCCACCAATTACCATATGCATCTATCATCACCTCAGTGGTCTGCTGCAAATTAGGACTTTGAACTTGTCCTTGGGAGTGTTCTTAGTTCTGGAGAATTCAGGGAGTGATGGCACGCTCTGCCCTCATGCGTAGGTGTGACCATCTTGTTCGTCCAACTTCATCCTTCCACGTGTCTGAAGACCACAAAATCGAGCCTTTCGTGTATTCTATTTTCTAATAGACCTCTGATGTCTTCCTTGTTTGGTTCATGCCTTCTGAACAGGAGTTTTGTTTTTTCACACGATTTGCATCCAATGTCTGCTCACTCCAGCCTGATAAGACCATGGCTTCTTAGCTTGGCTTCATGGCTCATCCAGCATCGCCTCTCTGAGATTCACTTGGTAATTCATTTGTTTTCTTACTACGACACACTGGGAAAGAGGCCTTCCTTGTCTAGCCCTGCTCTGCTATAGTAAGTAGGGGAAGCATCCAATCTTAATCGCTTTTGCATAAATGTATATGTTGGTGCTTGCTTCAATCTATTCACTATAAAGGTAGCCTCAAGAATACTTTGTCTGCTTGCTTTTCTCTGAATCTGTACACGTGTAAGCTGGCTTGATATTGTCATCAGTTCTGTGGCATAAGCTTCTTCACGTTGGTCCCAAGATGTCACTTATCCTTGATACTTTCTTGATGCCTTATAGAATATCTGAATTCTCTTGCCTCTGCATCTCTTCTATGTACGTCAGCTCTACTCTGTATGACGTCACCATTCGTTTTGGCGATTCACTTGCTCTGCTTCTTCCGGAATTTAATTCAAATGGACATCATATTTTCTCGTATGCAAGTATGGTTTTCTCAATGGGAACCTTGCTTCCAGGGTTCTCTTTGGTATCGGTATTCTTAGCGGTACCAAACGTGTCTCACACTCTGCTTCCCAACATATAGGCAATATGGGTACTTGGCTCCTTCTCTACATATGTATAAATGATCTGCAGGTTGGTTGTTGGAATTCCGCCTTTAATCCTCTAAGGTTATGAAATTAGTACTAGTTTCGTGTCAACATAATTGTATTTAAGTGTTCTATGGACTGCGCTGTATATTTGAAATTGTATTATTATATATAGTGCCCAATAGTTTGCATCAATAATTCCAGGCACGGGCTAAGGATGTCATAGTCTTAAATCAATATCACTATACATGTCAGCTTCCTACATGCCCTTATGCACGTTATATGCAAGGGCTTCTTTGCTTCATTGAGGTATGTGCCAATCTCGGTTGTATGCTGGCACATCCGGAGCTGATTGTGACTGCATTTTGCGAACACTGGCGGCAATCTAGCGCTGTCGCGCCTCTTGCTGGGAGCAACAATCAGCATGTTACCATTCGTCTATGCATTGTTTATTGCATAGAGAGGCGCAGAGGTGGCCTCTGACCCTCTGTGTGTCACCCCACCCCAGATATAATTCCTAAAAAGTTCACTGCAAGAGACCCCCTGGTGATGGAGTGCCCTAGAAATGATGTTAACAAACATAGTTGCCATCTCTTACTTCCCCTATAGACACTCGTCAGTTCTGTAAGGGCCCGATGTAACTCATTTCCCCTTCCTTCGCCCACCCCTATTCCCACTGATGGACCAGTGTGGGTCCTTTCTCGTGCAGACTTTCTTAACGTTTCTCGAGCTTTGTCTTGGCTTGCCAGACTGGCAAACAGACGGCATTATCCAACTTCACTCTTGGTTACTATATTGCCCCGTGGTCCTCTTAGTGTGGTGCTCTATTCATGACGTTTTAATGAAGTTCCCAGATGCCCTGTGCCCGCCAGGCGGCAGGAGGTGGGTGTGCCAATGACAAGCTTACCTTTACTGAGATGCCGCTAACTGAAGCCACGTGACCCAAACCTGGGGCCGCCACGGTGAGTCGGAAGGTGGCCGTTTGGGTTGGCTTCATGTGAGCGCTCCTGAGTATTGTGCTTTTGGTCATCATGTGCAAGCAGTGGCGTCTCTAGGGAGGGGTCTGGGGGGGTCCCGCGGCCCCCCCTCTGAAATCTTGTGCCCCCCTACCTAAGGCGAGCAGTGACCGTGTTCTCTGTTCGTGGTGTTATTTGTGACACTCACTAAGGCAAATGTCTGCATACCACACATCAAATACTCTCCTTTTGTCTCCAAGCGAGCAGTGAGCGATCTTGGTATGCATTCTGGCACTTCTCAGGTGTTCCTGCCCGGCTCCTGCACAGTGACCTCCATAGTGTGCAGAGCAGCTTGCAGCCCCTCCCATCAGAATGCAGCCACGAAACTGCTAATGATGGGCCATTAGTCCAGGGGCGCCGAGTACGGGGGGGGGCTCTGGGGCCCGTGCTCCCCCCCCCCCCCGGCAAAATCAAGTCAGGGCTGTGGCCCTTTCCATCGATACTGCATCACTTCTCTCCGGCCGGGTATAATCGCTAAAATGTGCGATTAAGCCCTCCACTCTAGGACTCATTGGTGTATGGTCCTGGAGGGGAGGGTTTAGGCGCAGCGCTATTCAAACTGTGGGGCGCGCCCCTCTGGTGGGCCGCAGCCTCATGGCCAGGGGGGGCGCGCATCCACAGTTTGAAAAAAAACAAAACAAAAAAAAAAGGTTAAATGACCAAAGGATCGGGCTGTTGCTTCATTAACAAGCAGCAGCCCGACGCACGGCCCCTGCCACACAAGCTTAGTGCGACAGGGGCCTGGCCTTTGTGAGGTCTCAGGCTCCATTAGGAGCCTATTAACGAAGACAAAAGAAAAAGCGCACACCTTCTTTTGCCTTGATGAATAGGCTCCCATAAAGGCCCGGCCTCTGTCACACAATGGGTGGTGGCAGCAGGGTCGGATTGGCCTCTGGCCGGGCTGAAATCGTCCCTGGGGAGTAAGGGCCGGTTTCAGGCCATGCTTGGGCCGGTTTGAAAAAAATGTTTGGGAAAAATTCATTTTTTTCAAATTTCTTTTTTCATTTTTTATTCTTCAAAAACCTTTCATCCTTCTTGGGTCGATATGAGTACCAACACAGGTTGGGTGATATTGTATGCATATTTGTTCTATAAAAAAGAGCTTAAGAGTAAGTGCTATATAATACCATATTATCATGTGGCCTTGGACGTCTGCTTGGAGTCACAGTAATTTGACAATATGGATCTATACACACAGATATTAATGATACGTATGGTGATCCATTCTTGTATGAATTGTATATCACCTTAGTGAAATCATAACCATATTTTTCGTAATGTAGTTTACTTAGGAACAATGCTATTTGATGCCACTTCCTATTTTGTCAAGGGGTGAAAGGTTGTGTTTCATCGCTTCCCGGGATGTCACTTTGGTGTGGGGTCAAATTACATCACTTTCGGTGATATCATCAGAGGTCAAGTGTCGTGAGGCGAGGGGTGGGCCACTTTTTTGAGGCGAGGGGTGGGCCACTTTTTTTTGGGTGACCGGGCTTATTTCTTGTCCCAGTCCGACCCTGGGTGGCAGCAGTGGTGTGGAACTGCCCAAGTGTCACAGAAGTGCTAGAACATATTTGGGCACATGCACCTACTGTTTTACAAATTAAGCACTTGGTATACACATGCAGTTGCAATTAAATGTTCATTAAAAAAGTATGCCCTCAAGAGTATGCTATCACAGAGAAACGGGGACCCCAAAGCCAGTTCAACTACCCACTCCCAGGTGGGCTACTGAACAGGTAGATGTAAGTCGACAGCCAACCAACCTCTTTCTCCTATCTGTGCTACTGTACCATACAAATAAGGGGGAGTCGCTCTCCTGCAGCCTCTCTCCCAGTCATCGATTCTTGATGATTTACTGGTGCAGTCACAAAAAAAAGATTTTTTGGGGGTTCATTTTGTTTACAAAAGTAGCGCATTTCTAAAACCCCCTGGCTGCCAGTTCATTGTCTTGGAGTGTCCCAGGCTCCCTACCCCCTGAGAGCCAACAATCTTGGTTGCTGTTTTATTACAAATGAAAGACGCAGACAGAACAATAACTGTGTGAGTCAACTGAGAGATGAATGCACTCATGCTCCATTCAGAGAGAGGCTTTGAAAATGTAGCTCTGACAAATCAGAGAATCAGGGGGGCAAAGAAGCACTGCACATCTCCGCTCCCTCTTCATGGGTTTACGGTTGCCACCTTAAAGGTTGCCAGCAGCTAACCTGCCATCCTGTCCCAACTCCATGCCTCGTATGCTATTCCCTGGTCAACCAAACCCTGTGAACTCATAGGCCGCATACGACCCACAGAAGTATTTTTACTGCCCGTCCTGAACGTCTGTTTCTTGCTCTAGTGCTATTAACGCGTGCAGCTCCAAGGTATAATATTAACAACCAGTGTTTGTGGGTAAAGGGCCGGCATAAAGACTCTATTTCAGAGCCAGAGTCAAATGATAAGGTGCTTGTGGCAGTATGGAGTTCCAGGCCTCTGCTTGGACTCCGGGTTCTGCAACCTTTAGCTCTGCAGATGTGTTGGACTACAATGCTCATCAGCCCCACCCAGCATAGTCAATGGTGATGGATCATAGGAGTCGTAGTCCAAAACATCTGGAGAGCCACATGTTTAAGACCCCTGGCTTTAAGGAACAGGAAGTAAAATAATCCATGAAAATAACAGGAGTATGACGTTCCTGGATCTACATGGGTAGAATAAAAGTAGACTAGAAGAACAGCCTGGGGGCATCAAGTTTATGTAGGATGGAATGGTGGGGGTCTGAGTCACCTGAGGAGACAGGGGTATCTTACAGGTCTGAAACCTGGTAGTCCACTTTACAATAAAAGACAACATGGAGAGAGGTGATGTCTCTGTGTGGCCTGTAAATCTGCCGAGATACCACCAAACTGTACTACCATTACTGCCACTTGGTCTGGCGGTATTACTGCTGGATTACAAGTGGTGGTAGGCAGTGTTAGTCCCCATTAATTGGAGTCCATAGGACTCTGTGGTGAATTTCAGCAGTATTACTGCTGGTAGTAATTTTGCTGGTGGTAATATCCCAAATTGTTCTATTTTGGGCAGTATGGTGGAGGAAATACCTCCAGCTTCTTGCTGGAGGATTTTCCTCCACCTTTGCCCTCAAACTTAAAGTTGGGCGGTGCGATAATATGGCTCTATACGGTATTACCAGTGTTGCCAGTAAGAACTCATTTACCTCAGCAATGTATTCAGTTCTCTGTTTTTTGTCCTGACGCTTAAAATGTGCGATTTGCATTACAAGCTGTGTGCCGCAGACTGCTTCCACTCTAAGCGGGGGTGAAGTTAGGACTGTGGGGACTGAGACGGCAGGACTTTTCAACCTTTTGACACGAGGGGCCTTCACTGAGTCTTGGGGGGCATCACCTCCCACGGGATATGGTACAATATAATTACCTCATTGCTTTCTAACACTGGTTCCTCTACATCAGCCTCTTGCTGACATAGAAGGGTTTATAGCTGTTCAGTGGGGATTCACTGGTTAAGATCTATGCTGGCCTGCCATCTTGTGATGTAAACGGCAGCTATTAACCTTAAATTTATCGCCATTGCAAGTCTCACTTCTCCCACAGCAACAGCAGAGCCCGCTTGCCAGTGCCTGATAATCCCAAAATTCTCTGTAATTTTATTCAAAGCTGCATTTTATTTTTATAAGGTTATTTTACTCACTGAATGCTGATCAAGTGTTTTAAGTCTGGACTTTATTATCTGGGTGCTTGTAATTGCAGCACAAGCACTCTTTACAATCTAAACTAGAGGTGTGTTTACAATGTTGATTGTTCCAAAATACATCTCCTAGTGTGCTGCTTTGGGTCAGGTGGCCCCCTTTAAGCTGTACACAATGATACATTGTCTGGTTGGCATACTATGTGATTTGTGTATTTTATAAAGGAAACTAAAACCACTAGAACTCGCCACCCCAGAAACTCCCAATCCCACCTTTGGGGGCATTCCTGTGGACATGGGAACACAGAGGAAAGAATTTATAAAAAAGTATTTGCCTTCAAGAGGAAGCTAGACCTTTGCAAAAGAACAATGTGAGCTAGGCAAGCCACCTAGCAACATTAAGGTCCAGCTTTGATGAATACTTCCCTGAAGTAAATGCTGGCATTAATGACTGGGTGATGCAGACCTTTCTGGCAGAGGAGGTGGTGCATCATCCATTTGATGCCCAGGAAGAGCTGATTGAGGTTCAGTCGGACACTACTCTGCAATCTGAATTTAGGAACATTGCAGTGGGTGAATTTTGACTGAAGGTAATCCTGGAGTATCCTACATTCGCATGGTCTGCTATACAGTCGCTCTTACCCTTTGGGTCTTACTACTTGTGCGAAATAGGCTTTTCAGCATTGGCTTTTTTACTGACTGCTTCATTTTTTGTATAAGGGGTGTTTCAAATGAATGTTGAAAACCCGGAAAATGGGAGTTTTTAAAACATAGAGACAACCATGGCTACAACATTTAGACGCGAGGGCTTCCATCAGTCCCAAACATCACCTGGGTGCAGGGTGAGCCTGGGTAACTACAATGTTAAAAGCAGTTAACACTCTTCCCCCCCAAGTCTGAAACCACACTTGATTGCATTATACTTCAGCCAGGATTGCATTATACTTCAGCAGCACATCTGATGTGTCCACTGAAAGATTAAGCTACATCCCTAACTCTATCTGGTTACCCAGAGGTAACATCTTAGCAAATGTCACTTGTGGCTGGCCAATCTACAGCAGCACTATTGTAAGTTTGAATTGTTGATGTTTTACTGAACTATGGCACCACACACGTCTTGCTTGGTACTTTTTAATCGGGAAATGTCTTTACTTCTCGTTTCCCTTGAATTGGGAAACTTTTTTTTGGTGGTGGTGGTGGTACTCCACCTTGCAGCTGTACCTTCTGTTTAGCAAGCATTTCATTCTCCCATCCTAGTTGTGTTGCTGGATGATTATAGAGCGGTGGAGTAGGGGCAGTGATGTCTTACTGGAATGCAACTCGAAGGTTTAAATCTCCTTCTTTCTTGACTTTAGTATATGCAGTGCATGCTAGCCAATGTTTCCACTGTTCTGCGCTGCGCGCGCCAACACCCGCCCCCCCCACGCGCGCCGTTGCACCAAGTTGGCGACTACATGTAAATTTGCTGTCATATAACTGCCAGTGCTGTCACTTCTTGTATTTGGGCCCCCCCCGGGAAATTCATAAGTCGGCTCCCCTGCATTAGTCACTGAATGGTTTCATGCCTGCATTAATCACTGAGTTAATCACTGGAATAGGGCGTTGATGCAAAAGCATCAGCCCCCTATTGTTATAAAATGTACCACGCTGAAAATCCTGCCGCCAGCACAAGAGCAGGGCACTTTTAATTTCAATAGGGTGCCTGCTGTGCCTTCTCACAGCACGCCAACTCAGAGGGAGATCTTGAAAGACTCCCCTGAGCTGGCGTGGTGGGGGGCTAATGGCGCCCAGGGCAGTCCTGCCCTAAGGCCGGCCCTGGATACACGGTTGGCCTGTGGATGGGGACTTCAGGAGAGTGGGAGGTCTGCCACAATATTGGGAGGCCTGTAGTGGCTGGCAGAAGAGGGTTTATTTCTTTATCGGTTGCTAGTTAGGTGCTTATACAGCAAGTAATATACTTTTTCAAATCGCCCACAGGCAAAAGGAGGGAACAAGAGAGTGAAACACATTAAAAAACACATTATTTAAAAGCAAGAAGGGAAAAAGGTAGCAAGTACGAACCTACTATGTATGCCATGTGAGTTTTCAGAATGTGCAAGTGCAACAAGGAAGAAGGTAGAGGGGTTGCTGTGTTGTCTGGGCTCATCTGTGAGCCACAGATGAAGTGCTAGGGTTGTTGATTGATACAAGGCCAGAGCCGCCTTAGGCGTAAGTGTGAACCTCCAGGGCAGAGCGTGTGCCAAGGCAAGTTCTGAGGCTAGACAGGAGCTGGGCGATTGGGTGTGGGAGGTCAGGGGCCCTGAGGGTACATAAGGGCCCAGACACCAATCACAGCAAATGTGAGATTAGGAGAGAAGATGGGAAGGAGGAGGTAAAGAGGAAAGTCTTAGGAGCTTCCAGAATTTAAGAAAGTCATGCACAGAGGGAGCGGGGCTGTTCCATAGGAGGGAGCCAGCTGAGGAAAGCAAACAACCACCTACCCTCTGTTTAGCAAAACGCTTTACACACAGAGTTGGTGCCAGAGGAACTTAGTGGTCTAGAAGGAGAGTATTCAGTAAGATCAAGTTGAAGATAGTGTGGTCCCTGGTCCCAGACAGCCTTGTGGATGATGGAGAGGGATTTGAATTTAATCTGTGTTGCGATCGGGAGCCAGTGAAGACTTTTTATGGCAGGAAAGATGCAGTCCATGGGTTTAAGGCCAAGGATAAGTCTTGCTGCCCTATTCTGGATTAGCTGGAGGAGTCGCAGAGTGGAAGAAGGTAGTTTCGGGAGTGGGCTATTGCAATAAGCAAGTCTAGAGAGAACCAGGGCTTGGGTGATATTGAGCCTCTGGGGGAAAGTGAGAAAAGGTAGAATTCCTTTGAGAAGGAAGAGCTGAAAATTCGACTTCTTGGCAATGCCCTGTGTGTGAGGGAGAAAGGAGAGAGAGCGAGGAGTCGAAGATGACTCCAAGGTTTCTGGCTTCAGAAGAAGTAGGGGGCACAAGGAGGAAGGCCAGAGTGACAGGAAGGAGGAAGGGGCAGGGGTCCAGATGGGAATGATCTCAGTTTTACAGGCATTGAGGCAGAGATCGTGGGAAGGGCACCGGCACTGGATGGCAGATAGGCAGTCAGGGATGATGGAAGGTGCAAGAGAGTCAGCAGGAAGTTTTAAAAAAACTTTTGTGTATCATCTGCATAACACTGGAAGTTGACAGAAAAGGAGATGAGGCGTGCAAGCTGTGCAAGCTAGATGTTAAAGAGCCAAGGGGAGGTGATAGAATCCTGGGGGACACCACAGGTGGAGAAGGAAGTAGGAGATGAAAAGGTGCCCAGGATGACTTAGGAAGAGTGGTCAGTTAGGATGTCAGCCAGACCAGTGCCTGTTCTGAGATACCGACGGTATCATGGAGCCTTTATATGAGGATGTAATGGATGACCGCGTCAATGGCAGAGAAGAGGTCGAGAAGGATGAGGACAGCTGGGGAGTTGGAGTCCAGAAATGTGATCAGTTCTTCACGGGCGTTTAGAAGAGCTGTTTCCGTGCCTCTGGATGCTTGGAATCCAGATTGATGGTTGTGTAGACTACAAACAAGATCGGTGTGCGAGTTGAGTTGGGGCAAGGCCAGCTTCTCCAGCAGTTTCCCCTGAAAGGGGGTGGGGCGGAAATAGTGCGGGAGTTGGCTGGGCAGCTATGGACTCCTGAAGGGTTTTTACGGGGGCCACACACAAGGGAGTGCTTAAGGGAGGAGGGGAAAGGTCCAGTAGCAAGAGACAGATTGCCGAAATCAGCGAGTGTCGGAGCAAGAGAGCCAATGTTATCCTTGATGGTTCTGGATGAGCAAGGGGAAACTTGTTTAGAAGAGACCTTCATGGAGCAGACAACTCTGGTAACTTCTTCAGGTATGACTGGATACAAGGAGGAGGGGGGAAGGGCGGCAAGGGGGAAGGGTTGGGAGGGTGTTCAGGATGTCCTGAGTTTTGGTGATGAAGTGAGTGATCAGTGCATTGCAACGGGTCTGGGAAGAAGGGGAGGAGGAGACTGCGGAAGGGTTGGCTGGTTCACTGCACATCTTGAAAAGTACAGCCGCGTTAAAAGCACTGAAAATCTGCCTGTGTGTGGGCTCTTTTCTTGGTACGGATGGAGAGTCTGTATTGCCGGCTAGTATGTCAGAGGATGAGCCTGAGGTTTGCTACTTCTGTTCTGCTGCACTACACTTTCGTTTCAGGGCCACAGGTTCAGAGTCGTACCAGGTGTTACGTTTAGAGGCAGTTTTCAGGTGGATCTTCATGACTGGGGCAAGAATGTCAAGCGTATTGGTGATGGACAAGTGGAATTGCTGAGAAGTCAGAGTCGGATGTAGAGTCTGAGGTAGTGGGGGACAAGGGGATGATGGTGGAAGTGAAGGCAGCAGCTGACATTCGTTTCATCGGGCAGATGTTAGTGAACGAGGTTGGCAGGGATTTTGGGGGAGCGGTCAGAGGGCCAAAGGGACCCAGGTAAGAGGAGAGACTGGTCAAACCAGGAGAGAGGGGTGACTAGTGGGCGGGGGGAGAGAGGGAGGTCAGAGTGTATGTGGGTGTCCAGAGTGTGTCCAGCTGAGTGGGTTGGAGCAGAAGGGAGAATAGAAAGGGATAGAGAGGTGCAGCGATCGATGAAGAGGGTGGATGCCGAACCGGAGAAATCCAGTTGGATGTTGAAATCACCCAATAGTAGGAGGTTGGAGGTGGAAGAAAGTAAGGAAGAACAGAAATCAGCCCATTCAGAAAGGAACAGGGTGGTGGCACCTGGAGGCCGGTAAATGGTAGCAATGGTCAGAGTGGAGATGCGGGAGATGACTAAATTGCATACCAGGCTCTCAAAGGAAGAGTAGAGCCTGGTAGGTGGGTAAGATGGAAGCAGGAACCCGCTCAGGGAAGATTAAGGCAACCCCACAGCCAGTGCGGTGAGGTCGAGGCTTGGAGATGATCTTGAAGCCGTCAGGGAGGAGGGAGCCAAAAGCAGTGAATGCCTTCAGAAGTGGGGATGGTAAAGGAGGTTTGAGGCCATGAGAACATTTTGATGCCATTGGAAGAGGCAGAAGGATGCAGATGAAGAAGGGGGAGGCAAAAGAGAAGGCGGCAGCATGTTGAGGTACCGCAGCTGTCTAAGGAGATGGTGAAGGGGGCGGAAGTAGCAAAATGGGGAAAGCGGAGCAAGTGGCCCAGCGGGCTGAAAAGGCAAAGAAATAGATCATCGCACCTCTGTGCTGATGTCCATATAGTGGCTGCACAGCAGTGCCTTGACGAAGACTGTTCCTTCCTGGCCCTTGCAGAATGTCAGTGTGTCCATTCCTGGCCCTTGCAGAATGTCCGTGTGTGCATTCCTGGCCCTTGCAGAATATCAGTGTGTGCATTCCTGACCCTTGCAGAATTTGAGCGTGCGCATTCTTGGCCCTTGCAGAATTTAAACGTGTGCATTCTTGGCCCTTGCAGAATTTGAACGTGTGCATTCCTGGCCCTTGCAGAATGTCAGTGTGTGCATTCCTGGCCCTTGCAGAATGTCAGTGTGTGCATTCCTGGCCCTTGCAGAATGTCAGTGTGTGCATTCCTGGACCTTGCAGAATGTCAGTGTGTGCATTCCTGGCCCTTGCAGAATTTGAGCGTGTGCATTCCTGGCCCTTGCAGAATTTGAGCGTGTGCATTCCTGGCCCTTGCAGAATTTGAGGGTATGCATTCCTGGCCCTTGCAGAATGTGAGTGTGATCCTTGCTGGCCCTTGCAGAATGTCAGTGTGTGCATTCCTGGCCCTTACAGAATGTCAGTGTGTGCATTCCTGGCCCTTACAGAATGTCAGTGTGTGCATTCCTGGCCCTTGCAGAATGTCAGTGTGTGCATTCCTGGCCCTTGAAGAATTTGAGTCTATGCATTCCTGGTCCTTGCAGAATGTGAGTGTGATCCTTGCTGGCCCTTGCAGAATGTCAGTGTGTGCATTCCTGGCCCTTGCAGAATTTGAGTCTATGCATTCCTGGCCCTTACAGAATGTGAGTGTGATCCTTGCTGGCCCTTGCAGAATTTGAGTGTGTGCATTCCTGGCCCTTGCAGAATTTGAGTCTATGCATTCCTGGTCCTTGCAGAATGTGAGTCTGTGCATTCCTGGCCCTTGCAGAATTTGAGCGTGTGCATTCCTGGCCCTTGCAGAATGTGAGTCTGTGCATTCCTGGCCCTTGCAGAATTTGAGCGCGTGCATCCCTGGCCCCTGCAGAATGTGAGTCTGTGCATTCCTGGCCCTTGCAGAATTTGAGTGTGTGCATTCCTGGCCCTTGCAGAATGTGAGTCTGTGCATTCCTGGCCCTTGCAGAATGTGAGTCTGTGCATTCCTGGCCCTTGCAGAATGTGAATGTGATCCTTGCTGGCCCTTGCAGAATGTCAGTGTGTGCATTCCTGGCCCTTACAGAATGTCAGTGTGTGCATTCCTGGCCCTTACAGAATGTGAGTGTGATCCTTGCTGGCCCTTGCAGAATGTCAGTGTGTGCATTCCTGGCCCTTGCAGAATTTGAGTCTATGCATTCCTGGCCCTTGCAGAATATCAGTCTGTGCATTCCTGGCCCTTGCAGAATTTGAGTCTATGCATACCTGGCCCTTGCAGAATTTGAGTCTATGCATACCTGGCCCTTGCAGAATTTGAGTCTATGCATTCCTGGCCCTTGCAGAATGTGAGTGTGATCCTTGCTGGCCCTTGCAGAATTTGAGTGTGTGCATTCCTGGCTTCTCAGAGTGTATCGCCCAGAAGCGGTTGGCGAAGAAGCAAACGCATCAATGGCCTTGTCCGCAGTCCAGCTGCAGTGTAAATCCAGTTACTGCTTTTAATATGTAGCATCGTTACTCTACCCCTTGCACTTGAACAGGGTGCTAAAAATGATAGTATAACAGAGTAGAAGCCAAACCAGACGGAACCCGCGAGGTTGACTTGTTGGGGGAGAGAAGAGGAGAGGAGTGGAGGGTGGGTGAATATTAGGTCAGGAATGCGCTTCTGTTGACTCTGGCTTGACCCCTGCAGGCATCCGTAGAATGCAGCGGGTAGCCCTTGCGGGAATTCTCTTCCGCATCACTTCCCTTTTAATATTGCAAGTGCTTTGCACAGACTCAAAGCGTTGACATTTAGAACATGAAAGGGAGTTGTTCAACGAACAATGTTCGCAATCTCCTTTTCGCTGGCACACCCTTTCTCGCGGCACGGGTGGTGTGGTGCCCTCTTAGAAGAGCGAGCTCAATAATGTTTATGGGCATATGTTGACAACCCCCAACCTTTTTCTTCATTTGTGACTAATATCACGCGTTATGCCAGGCTACTTCACCTTCTAAGCGCTGGACTGGGGATGACACCCAGTTGCATAGCATTGTCTTTTTCCCCAGGTGAGCGCATTGCCCCGGAGCTATCTATCCTCCTGGCTTTGTTCCCCTCTGGAAAGATTCCCATGCTCCAATGCTTGTCAAGTGGCACCTTCAATTCTGTACCCTTATGCCACGAAACCTCGCGCGTGGCAACGATTGAGCCCTGCATGTGTGGGCCACACTGAAGCTCTTGATGGTCACGTATTCCATCAGGAGGTGAAGGTCGTGTGCAGTTATTCACGCACCAACCCCATGAAGCTCTCGGTGTCGTTTTTGTGTTGTAAGATTGAGCCTAAGAGATTTTTTTTGACGAATGGCGCTACCGAGGCTCTAGTTCTGGCCTGCGTGTGTGTGTTTAGTCTGTTTAAAAGTGATCGTCAAAGAAGCTCTAGGTTCCCTGTCAATACAGACTGAAATTATGGACCAGGGAGGCAGAGACATGGTAGGGCCTGAGCGGGCAAGGCCCACCCAAAATCTGTAAACGCTCACTGTGCCGGCATTTACAGATGTTTATGTCACTGCGAAGGCCCAACTACATTAGCTTCAGGGCCCGCTTGTTGGACAATCCGGGCTATGCCTCTGCGGGGAGCTTAGAATCTTAAAAATATCTATTTTTGGGTGATCGTGGGTAGTGCTGAAGAACAGAGCTGTAGAGGATATCCGACGATGCGACTGTTGTAATCTTATTGAAAAAGAATTGATATTATTGTTATTGTGTCATTGGCCAGTTTAGTGGACTGCGCAACACAACCGTGAAATAACCCCATTGCTACTAATTTGATCAACTTTGGAAGGGATGCGAACATTTAGGGGCCAATTCAGGAAATGTTTTGCACTGTTGAAAAGTGGCTTTGCACTGCTGACAAAAAAAACGGATTTGTGTAACTGTGCAAAGTGTATTTTTGCTGTGCAAAGTTCATTTTGTACTGCAAAAATGACTTTGCACTGACTTTGTGTGACAAATAAACTTCCGAGGCACTGGTGGTCCAGTGATGAATATCGGTTTCCAAACCATCAATCAACCCCACACCTCTGGTACACCAGAAGGGATCCGAACAGATTCGAATACAAGTGAATTATAAGACCTCCTTGTCAAATTTTTGGTAACGTGGATGGAATGGCAGGCTTATTTCTGCAAGTTCGTGGGACGTTGATTAGTTGCAACACAGAAAAAGTACAATTCTTAGCCAATGATAAAAGGGACTGTCCAGTCAAGGTTGTATACAGATATCTACTTTATTATTACTACAACAGACAGTTCTAACACACTACAAAATACAACCCACCCTGCAAAGGAAAACAGAGGACACACAGTTTCATGAAGGAAAGAGATGCACTCTAAATACTGACAGGTGGGTATTTGGTAAAGTAATCAATCTTACAGTTCAAGGTAATTCGGTTTCAGCACCAAGGGGGCAAAGGGTTGTAACTGTCTCTAGGGGCCTTCGGAGAAGGACCAGTGGGGCCGAACCACAATGTACTTGTTGCTGAAGAAATTGGTGCTCGACAGCCTTGAGGCGGTTCCAGGGCTCTTTTCAGCCCTTGAGACAGAGTTAGTGGCAGGGGCAGCTCTGGGTACCAGGCAGCAGGTAGTTCGGCAAGCAAGGGTAGATGGATGTCTGCCGGCTCTGGCGTGGCAGCTGGAGGCCAAGAATCGTTGTCACTCTGCTAGTTGATGGAACTGGAATGCCGGTCGAGGCGTCTTGGACGGCGCTAGTGACTGCGGCGTGACAGCAGTCAGTGGTACAGTGGGATCCGGTTCGAGGACTCAACTGCCTCGAAAATGTCCTTAAAAGATGGAGACTGGATGATGCTTGTGTGGCACTCCTCCTAGCTTCTTCGCAGGGCTTGTGTCCTTCCAAGACAGATGGCCCAAAGCTCATGGGAGTGATTGCAGGCAATGGCCTTGTCCTTTGTCCAGAGACTCTCTAGCGCTTCCCACCTAGGAAACTTGCTGGCAGAACCTTGCAGGGCACGCTGTGTGCTGGCTCAGATCCGGATCTGGATCTGCTACACAGGTCCTCTGAGTCCAGTATCTCCCTCTGTTCCCTGGGAGATGTGTAGGGGAGGGATCTTGCTTACCTCTTGGAACTCCTTGCCTTCCTTCACTGGCGGAAGATGTAAGGTAGACTGTACCTTCAGCTCGGGTCCAAATGAGTCCTTACTTCTTTCAAAGTCTTCAGATGATCCGCTTAGTGAGTTGCTAAGCCCTTAAGTCAAATGGCCAAGTGGTTTGTGCAGGCTAAGCCCACCTTAATGAACCAATCCTGGGTACCCACTAACAATCTTCTGTAATGCATGAGGTCAGGACCTTGACCAGAGTGCTCTGCAACAGGACAGACAAGGGATGACAACAGGTTCCACCCATCTCCCTGTCTGTTGTAGATCAAAGTGCCTCTCGGTTTAACTGAGTCCTCTGTGACTTCTGATTAAAGCACAGGGTTCCCTTGAAGTTTGTGCTGGAAGCAGACTTGCTGTCTCCCCCAAACCTCGTATGTCTCCCCTCTGGAATGGGTCTGCTCTGCAGGGACACCTGTGGTAACTGCTGGACCCAGACAGTCCATTCACTGCCTTTCATATAGATAGGTGGGAACTAGCTTCAAGTTGACACAATGCATACCAAAGGGTTGTCAGTCCCGTCTTCCTGTTGTCTCTTTGGCAAACAAGCACACTCAGCAGTCTTGCCTCAATTATCCCGTTAGTATGCACTGCCACCAGCCGGAGGACAAAAGAAATGCAGATCCATGGAGCCTTTGATATTTTAATTACTCTGCCCATACTGGAGGAAGGTGTTCCTTCCCCCTGCTTGAGATTGACATTCCAACTGAATATGACAGGGGAAGACGACGCCTGTAGGCTGTGTTTTCCCGGTGCACATGTAACTATGTGTTTTGTGCGTGAAGCAGATGTACTGTGTATGGAATGGCCTCACACAGTCCTCGGAGGTTGATCACCCATCATTCATTTTCTTTTATCAAAAAATCAAAAAAGTCCAGGCGAGCGCACTCTGTCTGTGCGGGTGGTCGAATTCCCCATACTTTGCACTGCAAAACTACACTTTGCACAGTTCCATGAATCAGGGTTTGTGTCGGCAGTGCAAAGTCACTTTGAACTGTGCAAAAAATTCCATGAAATGGGCCTTTAATGTGCATGACACACCCTCAACTTTTCAGCAGATGTTTTACACACTGAGCTATGTTACATGGATTGCAACCCTCATTTTAGGACTTCACCTACAGGTTGAAAGGGATTCGACAAGTGTGTTTGAGCTTTAAGACTCAAAGTAATGTTCATCTTCATTGGTGTTAAAGCCAAACTCTTGATATTAAATAAATATGACTGAAGGCTCTTGTAGAAATGTTGAAAGGGGGACCGCTGTGGGATGATATTAGAAATGTTGAAGGGCAGACTGCTATAGACCCTACCTTAATATCCCAGAAGCTATCCAAGAGGGGAAAAAACCCTATCAAGGATAGTTACTTGTGACCATTCTGAAGAAATAATTCTGCTCAGGGTTCGGACAAGACCGATACTGCAGCCGCTGCTCTTATCTGCCATGATGGTGGTCAGCGTGGTGCATTATCAAGAGTACAACAGCGTCCAGAGTTCTGATCCCAAGAGAAAAGGCCAAAGATCACGTAAGACCCCCCAGTCCATAGCAAGTGACACCAGTTGGCAAAGGCATCCGTCTCAGTTCTGTGCCCGGCCCGGTTGATGGCTAATAGTTAGGGTGCCGTAAAATAGGTTGTTGTACAGATGGGGATCTTGCCGCACGGTTGGGTTTGGCTAGCAAAACGATCTGGATCGGTCATCAGAATGTGGTAGTTCCTTGGGGGTGTAAGTAAGTCTTGACCATGAATGCAGTGGTTGAAGATTTTTCTAATGTCTCCCCAACCCCCCAAGAGGGGTATTGATTAACAAAACACAACGCACAAATTGTGGTCTGCCACTTATTCTAAGACTTGGGTTCCAATGCAAGCACACACACGTTGGGTGGTCCTGGGGAATCCTGTTCTCACCCTGTAGCAGAGTTCTCATACCTTCAGTAAATGGGATACTAGGAAAGGCACTGTCCCTAAATGTTGAGCTTCTTATGAAAACTAGCCTTCTGCATCTATGGTGGGTCAAAGAATGCTCAATTGCTCACGTTACTCGAACTATCTGGTTGATTTCTTCAGCTAGAGTGGAGGTAAACTGGTGGTCTTGATAGTGATTAAGCGGGCTGCTGATAAATATTAGTCCTAGCGAAAATGCCCATTGAAGAACCCTGAAGACACGGGACCACTGTGCACTGATACCTCCACATAAATACAACCCTTCCAGTCTTTTCCCTTCGTTGTGGCCCCTATTATCTTCATAGCTAGAGTCCAACACTGTGGCAGGGTGAATTGTTGCAGAGTTGTCCTGGTTCTGCTCCATCTGCTGAAACCGAAGCGGTGACCCTAGGGTTTCTAGAGGAGTAGCTGAATGCCTCTGCAGGAAGTCCCGCCCCATTCTGCCTATATGTTGGAAACCGGAAATCGCGACATGCACGACACCAGTGATTGTGCCTATTCCACAGAGCGTTTTTGAGAAGAGGTATCCGTTGAGAAGATCTTATATGACGTACCCCCACAGGGATGACAATCTCTTGGAGGAGCTCACCGAAGGAATATGAAGATGAGAGCAAAGGAAGCTGGTGACGTCACAAGAAATGAGTGTGACGCACTGAGGAGAGTGGTCAAAGAAGATGCATAGACCTTATAGAAGTAAAGAATCGAGTAAACTTTAATATGTGGAATGAAGATTGAACGTGTGAAGAGCACTGCGAATGCAAGCCGTTTTATAATTGTACAGATGCAGCAATGCAAGTAGATTCATCATAAAGGCTGACTATACGTAGTGAATAGACTGCAGACGGTGCCGCCATCATATTGAATCTGGACATCGGTCTCACATATTTAGTAAGCTCAGACCCGTGAAGAAAGAAGGATCGGAAAGCTGTGTCGCAGTGAGAAAGCAGCTGAACATCGAGGAAAGGCCAGGAATAGCTGTCTGGCCTGGTGTCAAAGGATGGAGCAGCCAAGAACCGGTTATCTATCCTTGAAGAACAGTGAACATGAGAAGCTGAATCAGCCCTTGTTAAGGTGCAAGAAAGAACACCTTGAGTGCCAAGTATATTAATTCAAGACAATTAAATGCTGCAAAACAGGCCAAAATACGGTCCCCTGTCACGCGAGTTCAGGATGGAAATAGGAGTTTGCCGTACAGACCTGAACTACGATAAGAGTGTGCCTGTACTCCCTTTTATTCTCAGGAGCAGTGATACTTTGCAAGGACAAGTTCAAAAACAATCTGAATGGCAGACGGCATGAAAGATGAGAGATGTTGGGCTAATTGGGTGGGGAGACACGGTCAAGTCCACCCACTGGCACCTGGGGTACCAGCTTACATGCTGCTAGTGAGCCGAATGTTCCAGAAGTGCACGAGCGTGACAACCAGTAGTAGAGGGCCGTATAACGATGGGCCTCATAGTTTGATAGCCAGTGGTGTACCGTGTATCTAGTAACTGATGAAGATGACTTGGACTAGGGGTGGGCCTAAGTTGTCCACCTGACTGTAGAGATCCAATCACAACCCGATACCTTAAAGAAAGTATACTTAGATGCCCCCTTAGTCCTATTACAACAGTTTTCTTAGTTTGCCATGTAGTATGATGTCATGTATGACAAGTTTTTGTTATAAAAGAACTGTTTTTATGAAATACGTTGAGATAATGCTGTGCGATGTCCGTTGATGCCCGTTGTAACTCCCTGTTTTAGACTATTGACAATAAAACAGTTGGGGGAAACTTTTTGCCAACTTCCTGAGTCGGTCTTATTATTTGGTATAAGAGTTATTCTGCATCCCATCCTGAGTATGACGTGCTACTAATTTACAGGGCCCCCTAATGGTTCACGTTTGCTGTATGGGGTGTATGGTCTTGGCATTGCCCTCATCCAGGGGGTCTCTAGAAGTTCTTTGGATTATCAGATTTCAGTTGCACTTAAGTTGGAGTCTCGTACACAGTGAGGTTGGCAATAACGGCATATTTGTTCATCATCAGTTACAAGACGTGCCAGCAAAGAGGTGACAGCCAGCCATTTGATGGCATGTATACCTGCATCACTTGGGTGCCAACTGCAACTCCTATACATAGCGTAAAGTCATGCTTTCCGGGCTAGGCTTAGATGGTAAGTCTTCAAGCCTTAGCCATAATGGCCTTGTCAAAGGCTTAGGGCTGTTATTTATTTATTTTATTGTTCATTTGTAACACGCTTAAAAACAGCAAGTGGTTTCTAAGCGCGGGTGCGTGATTCAAACCTGTGTTGCGCTGCGTTGTCTTTCTTTCAAGACAAATGCGTTGCCCTTGAGCTATCCTTCCCCTGTTACTGCCCACGTCCGCCCCGTAAAGCTGGATTACCAACATCGTTCCCTTTGCTGAATGGACATGTGTGGTACGGCACTGATTAAGTAAAGGAAGGTAAGTCCATTGAAAGATGGCCGCCGCGGACAAGGGAGTGGGGCTAGGGAGTGAGTGCCTTCTCGCTTTCCATTGTGGACGTTAGTGAGGACAGAGGGAGATTCGATCGCAAGGATGAAATCGGGCCCGTAGTTAAGTAGAGGGAATAGGGAGTTGGGGCAGTACGATGGGGCCAGGTGTGCGAGCAAAAGGGGTAGATGGAGCGGGAGCTAACTAGACCATGGGAAGCATCTGGAGAGCAGAAATCGGCTGCCGGGAACGTGGGCTTATACCAACAGTTCCAGTCTGGCGATCCAAGATGTTATATGGTTGGCACCCTTGCGCCAGATGCCAATATGGTGGTGTTATCACCCTGTTCCAAGTACTGGAATGGGGGTGGGGGAGGTAACGGCGCAGCAGCCCAAGTTATAGGCCCGAGCAAAGCCATAGTATAGCACCACGGGTTACACCAAAGTGGTATCCCAGAGAGTTAAAAAAACACTTTTTTTAAAAGATATGTATTCATTGAACGGGACATTGTGCGCGTCCTGTTCAATGAATGAAAATCCTTTGCTAAGATGGCTGCCATGGTAATCGAAGGCAGGGCTCCATATGGAGTCCCTCTTCCATTACCATGACGGCCTGGAAAAGCGAGAGGTGGGGAGCCGGGCGCAACACTCAGGTAAGTGGGGCAGGGAAGTAGGGGTTGGGAAATAGTATTTAAAAAAATGGGGGGGGGGAGAGATGGCACTGCAGGGTGGGGGAGGCAGCAGTGGGTTCCGTGGAGCGCCGGCTCAGATTAGAGGTTGCAGTCCGCGATCCGTGACAGCTGATTGGCTGCACTCTTGCCACGGCTGCTGATGCACACTATGACTCGTATGCCTGCCTATTTGTGTTTATGGTAGCATTTCTTTACGTACACTTCTTGCGATTTCATCAGTTTAACGCTGTGGGAGGTCTCCTCGCGTGACTTGTGTCCTGTGATCGCCAGCGAACTCCAGAACTGCCACGCCGAACACTGCCACTTGCTCACCATAGTTGTGAAAACACAGTAGTCTAACCTACTGAGATACTGATTATGGTTTTGAGATTTCTGTGACTGGATTACCGCATGCAGTAATTACTGTTACCGCATTTGGTCATTCGCAGTTGTATTCGCGGGGGCTGAACGTGGGCCTTCCCTCGATCGTGCGCGTCTGCATGCCCAGCTTTGGGACGCCTCGCCCCGCCCGCACCGGGGGCACTGAGAAATTATGGTGCGGCCTGGCAGCGAGCACAGGAAGCGTTTTTAGGCATTCTCAGAAACCTGCTCACGTAATCTAACTGTACTCTGCGGCTTTGGCAGCTCCGGGCTGCACTCATTGCATTTTGCGCTGTGGGTCACACATGTATTTCGTTTGCTGTGCCTACGACTCTCCACCGCCCCCCCCCCCAAGTTTAAATCTTTCCACAGACACTGTCCTCCATCTCAAGTTTTCTCTCCATTATCTCTTTTTGCTCACCGCCCCCCGCCTTGCATTCTGGTTCTTCATATTGTGGGGGCACACTTTTTCGAAGTATTGGCTCCAACTTTTTTATTCTCTTTTAAACTTTCATTATCATGTCAGACTTGATGTAAGTGCCCCACGCACTCTGCCCCAGCACTTTACAAGATCACTAGGTTGTGTGCATCTATGCCGCTTTAAGTAGACATTTTGTCAAGAGGCGCTATAAAAGCGCTAGAAATATATGCAGGTTTTTTTTATATAGTTGCCATGTTTTTTCTCTGTCCTCTGTCCGTTGGCAGAGAAGGGAGATGCAATGATTGGCCCAGGATCACACAGTGTGGCATAGCCTGTATTAGCATGTGGGCACTTCTGGTTCGACATATTTTACAACCATCCGTATGTAGAAACGGAAGCTCACCATTGCAAGGAACACCTTGCATGGGGCCAGGACTAAATTCCTTATAGAACTCCACGCGGGACCAATGCAGTGGTATATTGGTCTAAAGTGGTGGAAATGTCTTAAGCACAAAAAATACCAGCAAGAGTTTAGGAAGGGTCTGAAAACCACATCTGTTCACCCAAGCCATCCTGTGTTGAACTGAGAAGACCCTGTACCCCTCCCCCCCTCCCGGTACCATGATCACTACCTTAATAAAGCAACGATCTGGTTTGGACATAATAAATTATGACAAAAAGATGGAAGAGTGAAAGATTTTAACTTAAACGCTGAGAATGCTCATGGGAACTTTTCCCAGCACAGTATTTTTTAGCCAGTCTGTGCCATTGCTAAATGGGACCAGACATATGCAGATCAGTCTGGTACTGCCACCAATGGTAGCAATTCAGCCAGAAGTGCTAAGCCACGCCCCATCTACACAGAACTGCAAGCACGCCCAGACCCGCTTCAGCCCTATTGAGTCTCATCAGTGAGGTGCAGGTGGGTTTCCAAGGTGCAGCGAGCGAGGGACCAGTGCCTGGGCATACCATCTCTCTCTCTCGCAGGGAGACAAACTGTGGTGTCACTGGTGGCACTACCAGTAATGCTGCACTCATGCGCCTGGCCCCCTTTTGCAAAGGCACAGGGGGCCAGGCTACAAAACAATGGTGTGTAAGGTTGCCCAGAGCACTGCCCCCGGTTAAGAATCATTCAAAACAAAACTAGGATAGGCTGTGCACATACACAATCATCAAACAGTGCACTAATCTGGTCCCTCAGGTGCTTCGAACCCCCCTAAGGAGCAATCGATGATGGTGTGGCAGAGGCCTACGCCCCAAATGCCTACAACAAGGCTCGTGGGATGATCTACTGGACCACCAATGCTCTACGTACACACATTAGTATATAGACTTGCCTAGAAATGGTCAGTTCACCAAATGAACACATGTTAGAGAGTCTGAAGAATCATTATGATGTGCAGATCCGTCTATTAAACCATAGGTGTGTTTAACCTGTTGAAATTCTTCCCAGTGAGGGATGCAATCTTATATACATGAGTTTAAAAATAATTCAAAGTCTTCTGACCCTCACAGCTTTTGGTTTTAGCTTGTCTCCTGTGAGGATCCAGGAATGAGATGCAGGCACAGAGAACTCATGGTTTTGGATATAGACTTTTATTAAATGAAAAAGGGGTCGAAAAATACCTCACTGTGCTTATGCTCTGAGGTATGTTCCCTGCTTGAACCAAAACTAAGTGTTCTGTCCTTTGTCAAGATGTCCAAATCAAAAAGTACATCCTGTGTCCGAAATCCTATCCCAGCCCTCACACTCTAGAAATGAACTGTAAAGTGCTAGAGATATTTATTGTCTCTGATTCGCAAAGTGCACAAATGTTCAGCTCCAATAAAATGTTCTCTGTGAACAATATTCATGGTTCCAGGGAAATATTCCCCTTACCATGTTTCTCTCCTCTCCAATACATTAAAACAAGACATTCCAACAAATAATAATCAAGTTCCTTGTAGCCCAAGAGGGTAACTCCCTCCTCTCAGTGCATTCACAGTTCCAGGGAATGACTCCCTTCCCCAGATTCCTCATTCTGTGCAAAACGAGTCACTATCCCAAAGGTATTCCTCCTCCTTGGGTTTCTTTTCTACTGCTTGACGTTTGGGTGCGGACCCCATACTTACAGGTCACCTGGTATACTCCCCTGCTAGGTTTTCCCTTCACTTTAGAAAAAAAACATGCACACTCTCAAGGGCATGGGCCCTCCTTGAGATTTCCTTTCACTGTTCGTCACACACCTTTTCACTTTGCTGAGTGTGCTCTCCTGCCAAGATTTCAGCACTTGGACTTGCCTGGTATCTTCGCCTGCCAAGACTTTGGGGTAATCTCTCAATCAATTGACGCACAGTCCCTTTCAGTTCCTTTAGTTTGCCTGGTATGCTTTTTTTGCCAGGATTTATAAGCAGTTTTCCTCTCTTTTACCCAAAAAGAGATATTTGCCCACTGTTGGCTTCTCACTGCTTGTTTCATATAGTACATTTCCACGTTCATACTGTGATTTGTTATTTCTTCTTTTCAAGTATGGGTACAGTGACCTGTTTGTGGTATGGTTCAAGATCCCTTGAAACCCTTCACATGTTTCATTCAGCATCCTTTCTGCTATTATCATGGAGCGGCATGCATTCGCAGGCACCGCAGTAACCCGCTTCTCTTCACCTGGGGTTACCGGGTGCTTTGAGCATCTCTCGCACCCCTTTGTTGCATCTCTAGGCTGCCTGCTGTTTCCCGTTAGATTCTGTAGCTTTGCTAAGCTTGGTTCCTCTCTATACGGCTCCCTCTGCCACTCGGCTTCCCTTCGCACGCTGGCGGTCTGCTTCAGTTACGCTTTCCTGAGTGGGCTCTGCCATAGCTTGCTGTTTGGTCTCCTTGCGGCTCCCACCTCCATCCAGCTTCCATGGGTCTCTCTTCCTCCATCTGTCACCAGTCAGCAATTTAAACTTCCCGGCAGCTCTAAGCAACTTCCAAAGAATAGACCGCTCAGTTTGCTTATCGGTTCTAGTCATCTTTATGGCTCTGTTCCTCTTTTTTTGTGTCAGTGGTGGTTACAGTATCTTCAGTATGATGTTGTGGAAGCTGACAATGGATCTCACTGGGATCAGCACTGCTCCCCGCCTCTTCCTCGTCTCAGTTATCAGCATATTCCTCCCTGTTGGATGGTGGGGATTGTTTGAAGCTGACATAACGGGTTTGAGGGAGAGGGTTACAATAGGCCATTAAGGCACGAGGAAGAGAGGGAGTATCCCTGAAGGAAAAGGCGGACATGTGTTTTCCTCGCATGATGTCTTGTCAACCCCCTGAGGGCTGCCTCCCCCCATGTGGTCCTCCCTCTTATAGCTGCCCCCAGAGTCAGGATCAGGTAGCGGCTGCTGCCCCTGGCCACATAGTAAGAGACCACCCCAGGAAAGAAGTGATGACCTCTGGGTCACCACACTATACGTGAGACGGATGTTCCCAGACCTGAGTCCCTTGCCACACCATAAGGAACCCAGTTGCACTTAACTGACGAGGCCTCAACAAGGCAGAAGCATGTCTGCGATTCCTTGTTTTCCCTCATAGTGGGGACCTGATGTATCTGCTCGTTTGAGGCTGTTCCCATTGGAGCTAGTACCGGGCTGATTTGCATATGGCAAGTTCCCTTCTGCAGTGGCACAGACAGGCTAACTATCTGATTTGGAAGGTTGCCCACAGCACTGTCAGTGGTATACATGACTATTAGTTTAGGCACCGGGAATGCGACATTATGTTGTGCGTTGAAAGATGACAGCTCTTGATCCTTATGAAGTAGTTGATCTCATCTCTTGATCCTTGTCACACCTCTACTTCTGGTCACCGTTGCTGTTTCACTTTTCCCACTTCTTTTTCTCACTCTGCTTGCAAGTGGATCTTGCATTCATTCTTGGCACTTTATAGAGAAAGCAATGAAGATACAGAAAGCATTAATCGCAGACAGCGGTGATGCGCAAGGAGAGAATTTCCTCTGTTATGCACATTTTTTTCTGCCTTTCTTGAGCAGTTAAACCACTTAGTTGATCTCAGGACCCTTCAAACATTCAGACAAGCACTTATAATGTTGCACCCCAGAGGACCCTGGCCTGTCTTGGCAAATGTAAACAGCTGTAACCACCAAGCAAGGCCTGACAAATCCACGCCACCATAATACTAGGAAATTGCTGAAAGCGCGATGCAGATTGCCTGAGTGCCGCGATACGGCAGGCAACAATTCCCCCAATTTTTGTCAGACGAAATTTGAAATGATTACCCGGCTCCGAGAGCAGGCAGACGTTTCAGGCACCGGGAAAACAAGATGATCGGCCTGTGCTCAGATGCCAGTCGATCAGTTTGACGCTAAGCCTAGTTGCCTGATGCCTTCCGGGGAAAGTGGCCCCTGGCACCGACAGCCAAGTGGTCCATTCACAGAAGCCCACACTACAGTCAAGAAATGCAGTCAATCTAGAACTTCCTCAATGCTCTGTGTGCGTCTAGAATTCTTCCCCATCTATTCTGTGCTGTTTTTCATGTGCTCACATCCCACCATGAGCTCACCATTAATGATGCTCTTGCAGCTGAGCTGAGAAGCAGCTTGCCATCCGCCACAAGACTCAGTCTGCCTTTTTCAGGCTTAGAGGTGGTGCAAAACATCCGTTGCACGCCCACATGGGTGGTTTGCCTTGTCAGTGCAAGCTTGACAGGCAACCAACTAGCATTGGAGGATAACCGCATTGTGCCTCCAGATAGGGTGACCAGACGTCCTGGTTTTCCCAGGACAGTCCCGGGAAATCGCCCGGGGTCCCAGGAGTTTTTTAATTTAAAAAACCCCGTCCTGGGTTTTCAAGGGTGGGTGGCTGTCCCGGTTTTTGGCGGGACCCGATTTCGAAAACCCCGAAATTGGGTCCAGGCACAACTCTTCCTGCGCGAATGGGGGTGTGAAATGCTTTTCACGGCCCCATTAGCTCCCCCTTCCCCTCCGTGGCGCTCTCCTCCAATGAGAGAAGTGTACCTGTGAGCACACCCCCTCCCCAACACCCTGCAACAGGCCAGTGACATAGAAGTAAGACTGCAGTTTTATTTGTATTTACGTTAGTCCTACTTCTATGTCTATGGCCTGCCCCGTTTCTTTAAACTATTTTATCTGGGGGGTGGGGGCTGTGCCTGTGTGTCTGTGTGTCAGTCATTGAATTAGGTATTAAAGCCCACACAGAGATTTTGCAGTGCATATAACCAATATTTGTAATATTTTATTGAACTAGCCCGACGGCCACAATGTACGTTGATTAAGTAGGTTCAAAAACATAATCATTTAGCAAAGTATGCCTTGTTTCTATACTTTGCTGAGTCTGAGATTTAAATGGGCCTTTTAAGCAACGAAAAGATTCTTCAAACGAGGCCACCCACGCTCACGGCTCTAGAAGGAGCTGAGACCCCCGGCACGTTTAGTCCGTGGAATCGGCAATGTGCAATCTTTTGAAATATAGCTCTTTCTCGTATTGTTCATATCTGGAAAATGGCTGATATTTCTGAAGGACAGATGTTTGCAAACAGCGTCATAATAGTTCTTTGCTGGGTGAGTACACTCAATTCTGGAACAAAAATTATTAGAGGAGAATGAGTGGGATACAAATCTCCCTACAATGTTATTTTAGTGTGAAAAAAATCTTCAGCGCCATTTCACCCGGGTGGGAAGAAATTCTGCAGACGTGCATTTAATTTAACGTGCATGCGTCAAATGTTTGAAGATTTTTCAGACCTGGCCATATATATATGTATTTTAGTTACAGAGCGTATGTGTCGGCCAGCGTGCACTACAGTGCAAGAAAGAGCGTATGCGTCGGTCAGCGTGTACTACGGTGCAAGGAAGAGCGTATGTGTCGACCAGCGTGTACTACGGTGCAAGAAAGAGCGTATGCGTTGGTCAGTGTGTACTACAGTGCAAGAAAGAGCGTATGCGTCGGTCAGCGTGTGCTACGGTGCAAGGAAGAGCGTATGCGTCGGCCAGTGTGTACTACGGTGCAAGGAAGAGCGTATGCGTCTGTCAGCGTGTGCTACGGTGCAAGGAAGAGCGTATGCGTCGGTCAGCGTGTGCTACGGTGCAAGGAAGAGCGTATGCGTCGGCCTGCGTGTACTATGGTGCAAGGAAGAGCGTATGCGTCGGCCTGCGTGTACTACGGTGCAAGGAAGAACGTATGCGTCGGCCAGCGTGTACTATGGTGCAAGAAAGGGATGTAGAGGTTTGGGTGATGCAGGTATTTCTTAGACGAGCTGAGGATAGTGGTGAGGGAACTTCAGTCACCCATCGAGCAGCTGCCCACCCTGACCGCAACACCCACCCTTGATCCTCGCCTTGATCGTATCCACCTGGTCGGAACAATTAAAAGGGGGACCAATAATGGTTGTGCTAAAAATAGGTCTGCTGCTACTGCCACTGATTATATACAACACCTACTCTGTTGGTACTACAAGTACCATGTGTACAAGTCCAACCCCTACATTTACAAATACACCTACATGCCTCACTGATCTTACAACTGACGCCATTGCTGTTAGTAGTACAAATACTGCAAGGACTGCTACTGCTCCCATTTTTTGCAAGTACTTCGATACTTCTACCAGTACTGCTACTACTGTTGGCACTAATATTTCTACCTTTAATAAGTCTGCAAGTAGGAATATTACCAGGGATACTAGTAGTATTGTCTACTTCTGAAAGTACTACTATAATTACTGCTCATAGTACTTTCACAGAATAAGCTGTTCTTACTAGTCCTTCTTGCCCTTAGTACATTACTACTATTGGTACTTTTACTACTACCATTGCTTGATCTAATAGTGTTACCTCTAGTGCTGGCAGGAGTGGTATCAACACTTTTACTAACACAAGGGCGTTCATGGCTACAACTAAGACTGGTACAACCACTCCCGCTCCTGCTGCTGGTCCTGTTACTGTTAGAAATGCACAGGTATGGCATAACTCCCAGGGGTCTTCAATCTGCGGCTCTCTAGATGTTCTGGACTACTGCTCCCATGATCACCCACCACTGACTGCAGGCTAGGGCTGATGGAAGTTGTAGTCCACACTATCTGGAAAACCAAAGGATGAAGACACTGCTATAGAAGATAAGTAACAGCAGTGCTTTAAGTGGCTGGGGCTGAGCCATGCTCTGAAAATGATGTCTGAGACGGGGCCCTGCTGGGGCTCCCCAAAGTCCCCTGCTAACCCCAGTCCACTAGAAGACAAGACTTTTTTTTCGAAAGCCTGAAGCTCTCTAGCGTTTAAGCGAGCTTTTCAGGCTTTCAAAAAAAGCCCTGCCTGCCTCACCCTCGTGACCCAGGGTGCGAGGGGGGTGATCGATGCAAAGTGGTGCCTGGCAAGGGGGTTGGTGCCCTTTTGCTAAATCGAACCGGGGCTCTTGCGGGGCATGGCCTAATAAGCGGCATTCAGATGAGGCAAGTGTTGCCTCTTAATTGAAACGCTGACCTCCTGCCAGGCCACAACCTTTTTTGGGACCGATACCCCGCTCCCCCCCAAGAGCCGGGCTCGATTTTTTAGGCCACTGAGTAACAGGTAACCATGTATTGCCGAATAGAGCCACACACCTGTTCTCGAGACATAATTATTCACTTAGGACCGACTCAGGTTCTCATCCTTTCTAGGTGAGTACATGCAAGCAGAAAAACCTCCCATTTGCATCTACGAAAACACGCTGATTTTTAGGACATTTCTAGACATGCTTTTTTAAAAAAAAAAATGTTACCAAACGTCTCTTGTGAGTCTGGTCTCTGGTGCCAGTGCTTTTAACTTTTTTTTCTGTACTTAATATGTGCTTGCAGTTCCCAGCATGCCGTTTGCTGTTAGCAGTGTCCTCCTAACACGGAGCTATTCGGCAGCTGAGGCGGGAGATGTCTGTCCCGGTCGGTACTCGGGCCTATGCTTTCCTGCACCGCGTGAAGCGGTCCAACAGCAGCGAGGGCTCCCAGTGACGGGCGGGGCTCCTAGCCTAGCCGAGTGCCGGCAGCAGGGGGTCCTTTCAGTCGCTAGGAAGAGCATTAAACAGCCGCTTCGCCTGCGTCACTCACGCTCAAGGCTTCATTAGCGCTCGATGAGCCTGAAGAAGCCCCCGCCGGCCCCTTGGCAGAAACAGTCGCTCTGCTGCCTCGCAGCACACAAAGCCGGCCTCGTAAATAAGCAGCTAAACCCTTCTGGATGGCTTGTAAATTACCTCTGCCCTCTTTAAACCTCTACCCGTTGTGTGAATTACTGCCAGAGAGGATTGTTGGCTGCGCTCTGGGCTTCTCCCTAGTGCTTGCCCGCTCTCTCGCCCCATTTATTTAATGTCACTCACTGCGAACCCCAACTTCTCCCTCTACCCCTTCTGCATCTTGTGCAAAGGTCTCAGCCTCGCTGCAGTGGCAGTGTACGCCCTGCCAGTGGCGTCTCCAGGAATCACATTTACGGGGGAGGGGGGGCACAGAGGGTGCCACACAAAAGCAGGGGGCCGTCTATAAAAGGGCAATGTGTATGCTTTTCCCAAATTGACAAGGCAAAGTAGTCCAAAGTGTGCCGTGGGAGGTAAAGATCACGCCTTTAGGGAGGTAAAGATCACGCCTTTAGGGAGGTAAAGATCACGCCTTTATGTAGCATGTAGATCTGTTCTATGTCTTGATGTTAACCATACTCATCCTATATCGATATTAAAAGTATATATTGATATAGGTCCAAAGCTCGATCTATCGCCCAGCCCTACCCCTGACTCTCTAAAGACAAATGCCCCCTGCCAGCGGCAGACACCACTGGGGGAATGGGGGGGACCCCCTAATGACTGCTGATCACTTTCCTTCTTCTGCAAGAGCGTTTAAAATGGGAGCGATTTACCAGTGAAGGCCCTTATAAGAGACCATTCTTTTGGACAAGACGTTCTTAATGTTTGTGTGTTGAGAAATGCAAAGGCACATTTTTAATCTAAAAGCACACACGCAGCAACCGTTAAATTCACTCCTGGTTTCGGGCCTTCATGGGCAATTTGTTTAGATGTTGCCTGTTGTCGTTGGCTGGTAATGGACACCTGCCATTTTATGCACTTTGAAATGAAACATTGTCCATATTGTGTCCCGATCGCATCTGCTGGAGGGGGCCTTTCACAAGTGTGCCATTAATACCCATTGTTCACAATGCCTTTTTGTCTCGCATCTGGCTGTGGGTGCTTTTCTCGAAGGTCTGTGCAGATCGCAATTGGGGCTGTGGGTTCCTTTCTCTGCAGTGTCTTTGTGTGGACATTTTATAGTGCAAATGTAGCACGAGCACTGAGAATATCCAGAGGTGGCATGTGAACTAGAGGAGCACAGTGCGTGTCAGTGTGCGCGCTATAACAGCAGTCAACTAGCGACAATATATGGTCCTTTAAAGCAGTGTCTTCTGCAGAGATGGAGCCACTCTGATGTCTCGAGGGCAGTGTGCCCCTTTCAGGCCAGAAGAAAAAAAAACAGGCTGAGCAAAACTAGTGATGGCTGGGGAAAGGAGAACAGCAGATTAGATCACCAAGCCCCCTGCTTCCCTCAGTGAAGCTGGGGGCTCGGCCGGGATACCCTTGTCAGGGGCGAGCTACCCGCCAAGACCCCAATTTTAATTTTAACAATCGCAGCCAGTGATTTAGAAACACTTAGATTAGCAGTGTTTCTAACATTACATATAATGGCATAACAAGGCGTAAAAGCTGGAGAAAGGCAATTTTGCAGTGATGTAAGCAAATACCAACTGGGATGTTTCCAAATGGAAACCGGTTGTCCTCAGTTACTGTTGAGCAAGAGCTGGTAATACTGCCTGCATTCTATATCCAACCTTAAATAACCACTCTTGTCTACACACATAGCCCCTCCAAGCCCCAAACAACAAAGGTTACACAGTGAAATGCACACCACCTTGAACACAAGTGCCCATACCACATTTCCCTAAATAGCCCAGTAGCCCGTCACAGATACATCAACATAACTCTCCACAGTTCTTAAACACCACTCTGGCGGCCACCAAAATTACAGAAACAATTTACCCAGAGCACACACTAACCACTGCTCCAGACAACTCACAAACTATATCAAACTAGACACCACAGAGATTTCTGCATATGAACTTGCAACAAAATAACCTTATGCTGCTCCCAGGTTAGCCCCATACTCCACCTCGTGCAGATCCTAAAACTCCAAACCGTGAAAATGGTAGACTTCATGCTGTACCAGACTGAAAAACATGGCATAACATGGCATAAGGGGGCATAACATGGCATAAGGGGGCATAACATGGCCTAACGGGGCATAGCGGGCATAACAGGGCATAGAGAAAGAGCTTCACTAATTCTCCTGTGGGGCAGTGTTCTGGACAGCCCATGCCCTGTTGGTGAATGGCAGCAAAATAGGAAGGAAATGAATATTGGCTCTGCTGAGGCAAGTCTGCTGTATTAGAAGAGATTCAATTTATATTCCCAGGATCACACAGTTTGGGTAAACAGTGAAGTTGGGATTTTAAAGCATTCTACAGTTTAGTCACTTGAACACATACCTTCTAAACTGCACCCGATTCAAATATTTACCCTTTTGGATTTCAAGGTTTACAATAAGTTCTTGTAGGAAAGCGTTCTAAAGTTTCCCTTGGCCATGCGTGAGAAAACTACCCAGTCCTGTTTTTGCTTGGAATTCTCATACTTGCAGTTTTTTCTTACCCATTTAAAATTTAGGAAAACTAGAAGTTCCAGAATCCAAAGGGATAAAACAGGACTGGGTGATCTCACGCATGGCCACAGGAAACTTGATAGCTCTGATAGTTTACTTGCAAAATACACATCTCATAGGAAAGCAAACATGCAATGATTAAATTCTGAGAGAAACATGTTCAGCCAAAATAACGTTGTTTTAGATTTAGTATCCACATGCTGACTGGCAAGCTAGAAGTCCCGAAATGCAAAATAATGCAAGCCGGAATAATCGTTTTTAACATCACTGCTATTCTTTAAATACTTTGAGAATCACAAAAAAAGGAGTGATAATATCCTTTGGACACAGAGCACCTTTGTGACAAACTCACAGCAGTAAATGTTGGGAACATTTGCAATCTATGCCAGGAATCTGTTTTGCAGGTCAATCACAGACATGACAACTTTAAAAGGGGGATTTCTCTTCTTTTTCTATTTGGCACTATAAGGGACCCCTTTTGGACAGGCATAAAATCTGTGAGGGGAATTTTGTATGTAAAGGACATGTCAGTGCTAAATGCCTAAACATGCTAAATGCCTAAACATATGCAAAACGAGAGCACTCAGTTTGGGACTGGGAACAAAGGAGTAATTGGGCTGCAGGCAGCTCTTTAACGACCTGCAATAATTGCAGGTCCTTAAGAGCTGTCAGCAGCCCTTTCCAGGATGCTCTGTGGCCAAGTAATGGGCTTGGCTGCTTTGTCAACAAGCCCAATTACACTTGGCTACACTGCAGACTGCACTGCAGAGAGAGTAGCCCAGGTTGGGGGGGGGGGGGGGCAATGCAGGTCACAGGCTTTCAGAGGAGGGGCCTGAGCCCCCTGTCCACCCAGTAGTGATGCCACTGCACCCTGCATTGTCCCATCTCCCCCTTCAGACCAAGCAGGCTATTTCTGCCCACCACAGGGCTCTGACGAAGAAGCTATTCATTTGGGAATTAGAAGTTAACCACAATGTTGGCCCAACCCCTACTATCAGTCACTGACAATGCCTCATTATGCCCCCTGCCTTTCAAATCCAATGGTGAATATGTTCATTGATTTGGCATACATAAGCATAGTGAGGGAGCCTGGGCTAACATAGGAGTTATCACCCCCCAGGCCCCTCGAAAAAAGATTGTGGAAATAATGTGCTGAACCGGTGCATTTTACAGCAACATTTTGGGTGGAAATGTGCAAAAAGCAAAACATTTTTCAATCCATACTTTGCAGGCTAACACATCAAAAAATCAAATCGTTGCCCATTCACCAATACATAGGAGCATTTTACAATGCTTTTTTATGATGCCTGTGGTCACAATGTGCCAGCATTTTCACTGTAAAACACTTTTATGATCTCAGTGCTCACACCATATGGCGGTACTGCCAATATAAAGCATCCGTTCATAATGCCTGTCCCATCAGTGTATGCCAGCATTTCCCCCTTTGTAGCTTTTGTTTATTATGCACGTGCCAACACTATATGTGCCAGAATTGTGACTGTAAGAAGACATCGTGCTTGGTGTACTATATGTGAGTTTTGCTGCTATTAAATATATTCATGCACTCTGTCCCAAATTGTGGCAATATTGTGACTGTAAAGCATTTTCTTATCTGGACCCAAAATATGCCAGAATTGTCACTGTAAAACATTTGCAGATGTATTTACACAAAGAATGCCAGAATTGCTACTAGAAAATGGTTTATTTCGCTACTCTGTGCCCAAAGTCACATGTATTGCCATTGTAAGTATTGTTATGTTCTCTGTGCCCAATAAATGTCAGTGTTCCTCTTTCAAAACATTGTCATACTATGGGTCAACAAAACATGCCAGAACTGCTGCTGTGAATACAGTACATGTCAGTGCTGTCTATTCAACTTAGCTCATACAACCTCCATGTTTCCCAGCAAAAGCATTTCCATGGTGTGTGGCTGGCCTCCCTCACACATCAGATTGTGGGGCGGCGGGTCTGCCAAACCTCACACACACACTCGTACTCACTCATATGCATGCATATATACTACATTCGAGCAAGGGGGCATGCCTAGGCAAAGAGTGAACACACGTGACACATATCTTCTTTGTTATCAAACTGGCCACATTTTTAATCTAACAGCACATAATAAATTGCAGAGCCCTTTATTGTGCTCCCCAGGCTCGATTTTGCAGCGCTTTTGGAGCACCGTGAAGGCTGTGACATCATGACCGGTGCCCCCAATTCCTTGATAGTGATGTGCATGAGTCTGGGCCTGGGTGTCTGATTCCTCCATTTGCATTACTGAGCGAGAGAAAGGCATTCACTCCATAGTGCAAATTAAACACTCTACATTATGGAATGCATTTTTTTTAGGGGCCCTAAAAACACAGAGGTGCATTATTTGAGCAGCCCTATTAGCCCGTCTCACTACTCGGCCTCCCACCCACTCCTTTCCACTTGCCTTACACCCCCTCACCCTTATCTCCTCAGGAAAATCCTTCAATGCAACATAACACCCTCCTTGGTCTGAGACCTACAATTACCATGCAAACCTTCAGTATTTGGGGTTGCCCCCTATAAAACACCCTCTCTGACCACGAGGAAACCCAGATGCCACTAGCCCCATTTGAGGCTGCTGTTGGCATAATGTTTTGCATTATCAGCCATCTACGTCGCCACTCAAGCACGCTTGCATTGTACCTGGGCCTCTGTGAACTGCATTTTTAATACAGAGGCTTAACAATAGGAGACACTAAACAAACAAGCGCACAAAATCTGTTTAGTTAAATGTATATTCCTTTAACAGCATTATTGCAGGCAGGGTCGATAAACATTGTGCCCTGCAGGCATTATAGGCAATCTGTATTGCCAGCCATTGGGGACTGTACATAGGTTTAGCGCTTTACTGATTGGAGTGCTGCATAATCAGGGCTTCTTTACTCAATTTGAGCATGGAAATAAGGGTCCATGCGAGCCACACCCTGCTACCTGCTTTCCATGCCACTACGCAGGTCAGCAGAGGTAGTGGCAGCACCCGTGTCCATGTTGGAGGTTGGCAGGGCGCCCATGTGGATTGTTCCTTTGGTAACATTCAAAGGAGGAGCGTGATAGAGAGAACTAGTGCCTGGCAGATGCCTAATACTTCCTCACCAGCCAAACCTGTTGGCTTTGCCAATGCTTGTTTTAACAGGACTTCAGTGAAGGATAGGCAGAGTGCTTATAAATCGAGTGGCTGAAAGCAGACCTGGTAAGACATTTTTATTACACCAGTAGTGGGTTTACAACTCTAAGGGATTTATCCTCAGAAGACTACTTTGAAAACACACTGGTAGGCACTTTGAGTGCAATGTTTGATGCTAAGGCTTGATTTAAAGCAAGCTCAAAGAGTTTCTATAAGGGAGGTGCTTTGGTGGGGAGGGTCCGGAACTGGGTGGGAATGGCCATAGGGATTAGAATAGTTTTGGGCACTCATGGGTGGGCAAATAACCAAACACCTACAGGCTGTGTGCCCCTCCTCATATGCCATTCCTCCCTATCTGTACTCTAATGCAATATTTTCGGCTTATAGGTGTCGCTTGCAACACATAATAGCCCAAACCAAAAATGAGTTGTGTGAAATGCATAGGCAAATGTTCTGCAACCTTTGACTAACCATATGGTACATCTCTCATCAGCCTTGTCAGTATAGTTACTAGTGAGTGATCATGGGATTTGTAGTCCAAAACACCGGGAGAGCCGCAGGTTGTAAACCCTTGGCATAAGCTGACTAGGTGACTATTAAGCCACAACCTTTTCAATCCAGCGCTCTCATTAACTTAAATGGAACCTAATTAGCTAATACTATGGACCTGTAAAAGGAAAGCTGGAGGATTTGAAAAGTAGTGTCTTAGTGACAGGAGGTGAGGTTGGCACCTTACAATAACCATTTTTACAACTGCTTTGGTCAGGCTAATCACGAATGTTTTCATGTTCCCATGCCTTCTCAGAAGTTATTTCAGTCCAGGAACATCAGATCTATCTGGCCCTTTTACTGCATTTTTGCTGCATATTTTAATGGGGGGCCAGGCCACCAATCCCCATTTTTTTTACAGCCACAACCTTCCCACTCTCTAAAAATCATTATTAATTATAACCCCCCCTCTTAAAAAGAAGCATTGGCAATCTCAACAGCTTGGGATTTTCTGTGGGCATGGGAAAGGCACTTGCCAGGAACAGCCATAGTGGTATTAACTGGCCATTGTTGGTACCAGGGGGTAAAATGGTTTGAGTACCTGGCCATTTTATAGCTGTGTCTGGCAAATGCCTAATATTTAAACGCAAGCCAAAACGGAGTTTGCAAATGCTTATTTTTAACAGGACTTCAGTTAAGGACACGCAAAGTGTTTCTAAATCGAGTGGCTGAAGGCAGACTTGATTAAGACATTTTTATTACATCATTAGCGGGTTTACACCCCCAATTAAGTCATTAGCTCTCAGAAGATTGCTTTGAAAAAACACTGCTAGGCACTTCCAGTGCAAAGGTTGATGGTAAGGCTGGATTAAAGCGGGCTCAGAGTTCCCATAAGGAGGTGTTTTGGGTGGCCAGGGGCAGGAACTGGGTGGGAATGGCCATAGGGATTAGCATGGCCATGGGCAGTCCATAGGTGGGAAAATATCCAAACAACACCTTCAGGCACTGTGTTCCTCCCCATATGCCATTCCTCCTTATCTGTACTCCGATGCAATAGTGTCCACTAATAGATGCTGCAAGCCACTCCTTACAGCCCAAATTAAAAAGAATGCTGTAAAGAATGTGCCACACGACCCTCTGCCCAAATGCGATGAAACTGCTGCAAGGAGGTGGGTGGGTACCGTTATTTCAGCAGCAGTCTTGGGAGAATAGCCGAGAATTGGAAAGGACACTGCCCTCTTGTGACGTTCCATTAATACCTGGCCGGGAGGATAGCTCAGGGGGAACAAGTCCACGCCGAGCCGGGAGGATAGCTCAGGGGGAATCAGGGGGAACAAGTCCACGCAGAGCCGGGAGGATAGCTCAGGGGGAACAAGTCCACGCCGAGCCGGGAGGATAGCTCAGGGGTACCAAGTCCACGCCGAGCCAGGAGGATAGCTCAGGGGAAATCAGGGGGAACAAGTCCACGCCGAGCCGGGAGGATAGCTCAGGGGGAACAAGTCCACGCCGAGCCGGGAGGATAGCTCAGGGGGAATCAGGGGGAACAAGTCCACGCCGAGCTGGAAGGATAGCTCAGGGGGACCAAGTCCACGCCGAGCCGGGAGGATAGCTCAGGGGTACCAAGTCCACGCCGAGCCAGGAGGATAGCTCAGGGGAAATCAGGGGGACCAAGTCCACGCCGAGCCGGGAGGATAGCTCAGGGGGAACAAGTCCACGCCGAGCCGGGAGGATAGCTCAGGGGGAACAAGTCCACGCCGAGCCGGGAGGATAGCTCAGGGGTACCAAGTCCACGCCGAGCCAGGAGGATAGCTCAGGGGAAATCAGGGGGACCAAGTCCACGCCGAGCCGGGAGGATAGCTCAGGGGGAACAAGTCCACGCCGAGCCGGGAGGATAGCTCAGGGGGAATCAGGGGGAACAAGTCCACGCCGAGCTGGAAGGATATCTCAGGGGGACCAAGTCCACGCCGAGCCGGGAGGATAGCTCAGGGGGAATCAGCGGGAACAAGTCCACGCCGAGCCGGGAGGATAGCTCAGGGGGACCAAGTCCACGCCGTGCCGGGAGGATAGCTCAGGGGGAACAAGTCTACGCCGAGCCGGGAGGATAGCTCAGGGGGACCAAGTCCACGCCGAGCCGGGAGGATAGCTCAGGGGGAACAAGTCCACGCCGAGCCGGGAGGATAGCTCAAGGGGAATCAGGGGGAACAAGTCCACGCCGAGCCAGGAGGATAGCTCAGGGGGAACAAGTCCACGCCGAGACGGGAGGATTGCTCAGGGGGACCAAGTCCACGCCGAGCCGGGAGGATAGCTCAGGGGGACCAAGTCCACGCCGAGCCGGGAGGATAGCTCAGGGGGACCAAGTCCATGCAGAGCCGGGAGGATAGCTCAGGGGGACCAAGTCCATGCAGAGCCGGGAGGATAGCTCAGGGGGACCAAGTCCACTTCGAGCCGGGAGGATAGCTAGGGGGCCCAAGTCCACGCCGAGCCGGGAGGATAGCTCAGGGGGACCAAGTCCACGTCGAGCCGGGAGGATAGATCAGGGGGAACAAGTCCACGCCGAGCCGGGAGGATAGCTCAGGGGGACCAAGTCCACGCCGAGCAGAACAGGTTCGAGGCCCGGTCCCGAAACGTATAATATTTATTTGACAAAAAAACCTCACAAGTGCTCATTTCATCCCTTTGTTGCAGAAAGGACAATAAAGCCTGCATTGACATATATGATCTGTCGGTAAGCCATAGAGGGATGCGTACATTCTGATCAAGTGGCAAATCTAAGCTTTTTTACCAGTATCTGCTCATCCACTGGTCAATTCTAGCATGTTCCAGTTAATGTGCTAGATATACCACACTTCTGGGTCACTTTTGTGACCGGGAGTGCACTAATACAGGGATAGCACTCCCAGTGAAATCTGGGCTGCGACCAGCAACTCTGTTACACAACAGTTCGCAAAATAAGAACCAACAGTCATCACCAAAGCTTTGTAAATACATACCAACATTATCCATTCCATCTTGGAGGTTCCAGTCCTGGATTTTCGCACTATAAATCCAGGACTACAAGTCCAAGAATGCAAAGTTAAAACCAGGATTAGACTACCATCACCGGAAGGGTTAATGTTGGCATATGTGTTTGTATTTTGGGGTGAAGGGCTCACAACACAGTGCCAGCTAGTGGCGAGCTACAGTGGCCTAAATTGAGCCTGTAGGTTGCACAGCTTGCCACAACAGACACATTAACCCACTAAGCTATCTTTATAGTAGAAGCTGTATGTAACCACAAGCAGCAGCGGTGGTACACAAGGCATGAAGCCACTGTTGCAGGGACGTGGATGCCGGATTCCGTCAAGGGGGCTGGCGTCTGCCACCAGGGACCTCATTGACCTCCCCTGTACAGTAAACCATCAGTAGGTGACGGTAGGTCCCACTGCGGCGGATGACTTTGGAGTAAGAACAGTCATTTGCCGATTTGGTATAACGAAAACGAGCCATGATCTACTAACTGGACATAATGGAAACTTGCAATGATGTACTAGCAGGGCCACAGCAATGATGTACTAGCAGGGCCACAGCAATGATGTACTAGCAGGGCCACAGCAATGATGTACTAGCAGGGCAACAGCAATGATGTACTAGCAGGGCCACAGCAATGATGTACTAGCAGGGCAACAGCAATGATGTACTAGCAGGGCCACAGCAATGATGTACTAGCAGGGCAACAGCAATGATGTACTAGCAGGGCCACAGCAATGATGTACTAGCAGGGCCACAGCAATGATGTACTAGCAGGGCAACAGCAATGATGTACTAGCAGGGCAACAGCAATGATGTACTAGCAGGGCCACAGCAATGATGTACTAGCAGGGCAACAGCAATGATGTACTAGCAGGGCCACAGCAATGATGTACTAGCAGGGCCACAGCAATGATGTACTAGCAGGGCCACAGCAATGATGTACTAGCAGGGAAACATGCAAAGTGGCAATGATGTGGTAGATGCACTCAATAGCATTCAGCCTTGAACTGCTAACTGGGCTTCACGAAGTGGGTGCTGATGTGCTACTGGGAATCAAGGAAACGGGCCAACGTTGGGAATAACCGTGTCATTAATACTTGTTCTGCACTCATCGTGGATCATTGTTGTATATTGTACGTTATGGGGGTCTTTATTTCAAATAGCACTACCCTTTGTTGTCCTTAGCATCACAAATTCTCCTTGCTCCGACTCCCCTGTAAAGTGTTCCTTATGCTGCATTAAGTTAGGAGCACCGATTCCGGTCCCGCCTACTTTAAATCCCACCATTTGCCATTTCGTGTTCCCCAAAATGCCTTGACTGAGGCCCTCCTAACAGATGGCTTTGATAATGCCATTGCTCCAATTGTGTTATTTCTCTGGGTTCAGGGCACACAATGTTCGTGCTTTCTGTTGGAGCACAATATATACAGGGGGCACAATGTGTTCCCTGGGATCTAACGCTTCTAGCGGGCCCCACATTTTGTAATGGGCACATGAATGAATCTGCTATTAAAGCGGAATCCTGGGTAATATTGAAATGTTGGATTTTTTCAGGAGGATTCCCTGGAACTGCTGCTAAAACATATGGCTTTTTAGCTGATGCATCTGCATACATGTGCTCTACTTTGTCCAAATAGATGTGGCTGATTTTGTTTCCCAGCCTATCCCTGATCTCCCGGGGCAGTACTGGGGAAACGTTGCACTGGTGAAGGTGCAATTTTGCAGGCTATTGGCACTCGGGCAGCCATTGCCCTGGTACAGAAAGCAGGGTTGGAAATTGCCTGTGGCTGGGCGCTATTTAGCTCCTGCTTGCAGCCTAGGAGAGCCTGGTCCGCTTTAAACCAAGTGCATCCAGGAGCTACTTCCAGGAGCTATTTGTGACTCCCCAGGCAAGCAGTGCCATACGAGCATAGCTATGGAGTACTTACTGTGTAGGTTTGGGAATGCATGTTAAAGAATAAAGGACACACCTAAGAGGCATTTAAAGCATATAGGATTGTGTTTGTTTTGTCCTCCCTTGTTCCCCACCTTCTTGTCTTGGTGCGCCTTGAAATACTTCAATAGGCGCATTATAGACTTGTCCCGGGAGGATAGCTCAGCGGCAATGTGCTCGCCTTGGAAGCAAGACGACACAAAGCAACACCCGTTCGATCCCCGGGTCCGCACTTAGAAAGCTCTGAGTATTTAAGTGTGTTAGAAATATGCAACTAAGACAAAAAAAAACAATTTCGCAACTAAAAACAAACACTTCCTGTAACAGAGCCTTGATGCCCGCGGGCTGTGTGAGCGCTTCAAAAAAGTGCAAAATAAATAAATACCCAATAAATAAAATAAAAAATATATAATTGACAAAAAGTGAGTTTGCATTTTATGCAAAGTTAAGCTTGCTGTGCGCGATGCACTTGCTACTTGTTCCCTGGATGCAGCTCCTGCGTAATTGGTGATCCTGACGCCCAGGAGCTGCTTTTTGCTCCTGCTCAACAAAGCCTATTTTCGACCCTTGAAAAAGCGTATATGTTTATGAACTTTTGCAGAAAGCTAGGTTTGTCCTTGTGCCAACACATTAGCAGCAGAAGAAACTTTGCCCTGGAGCAAAAATGCATTGAAAGAATGTGATGTCTGGCACCAGGTCCATTTTTGTCCCGGGGCTAATCCCGTTTAAAAGTACGCTTGCCCCAGGTCAAAGCTTCTGTAGTATGGCCCCTGCCGTTCTCCATTTCTGCCCGGGCAGGCCTTGCAGCAAGCTGCAGAGTTTTCCCGCTCCTTGTGCTGTCCCCGCCTCCCCCCCCCCCCGCAACACACACCCCCACGCTGGAATCCCTGCAGATTGTCAACACCAGCTCTGCGTCATTCCCAGGACCTTGCGACTTTTCCCCTTCACATGGGGGACTGCGGCAGCCTCGTTTTTCACCTCTCGGGTGGCAATAATGCAGGACTCGTTATGTGCTAGAGAGCAAAGTTCAGAGTGGTGAGCCCCCGAGAGACCAGCTCAAGGAGGACATTGCAAACTACTCCCATATGTTACAGTCTATGGACATGCGCCCTAGAGCGGCGAGCCCCGCCTGGCTGGAAATTCTGCGCATTGATGCCTGTGGGCTTAGCGCGCTTTGTAATAAATAGATAAATAAATGAAAGGTGAAGCAGACTGTTGTGATGGCCCCAAACTCGTGTAACACACGTTTGAAATATTTAGTTATTCATTTTACACAAAGTAACAATTAGGGGTGTCCCACACTATATAACAAGAAAGGCCTGCACATTAAATACTTGGGGCCGGATTCATGGAATTTTTTGCACGGTTCAAAGTGAATTTGCCCTGTTGAACAGATCAGTACTGCACAAGACCACATCCAAGGCTACAAGACCGTAAACCCAGGGGCTATACAAGAGCACTCTGAAGGCTGCAACACCCTGCCCTCCTGCAATACACAAGACTACGACTAATGCTACAACACACGCTCCAGAGATATGCACAACCACACTGGAATTCTTGCACGGTTCAACATGAATTTGCACTGCTGAAAAGTGACTCTGCACCGCCAACACAAACCCTGATTCATGGAAATGTGCAAACTGTGCAAAGTGTATTTTTGAAGTACAAAGTTTGTACTGCAAAAATGACTATGCACTGACTTTGCACTGCAAAACTACACTTTGCACAGTTCCAGGAATCAGGGTTTGCATCGAAAGTGCAGTCACTTTTCAGCAGTGAATAATTCTCTTTGAACCGTGCAAAGAATGAATTCCATGACTCGGACCCTAAATGGCTATCCCAGGGAGACTTGGTGATGGCAGTAAAGCTCATGTCCCTTGTTTTAAGCTGGTTTATGGGGGTGCTGCTACTAACTCATGTTCGTTGGGTGTTATAGGCACGGATGTTTTGTGTATCCAAAGGGGGGTCAGTGTTGCAGCATGAAATGCAGTCTTGTGTATCTCAAGCGAGTGAAGTGCTGTAGTCTATGATGTTGGCTTGTGTATAGCAAGACGGTGAGGTGTAGCTTGTATTGTGGTCTCATGTTTTCCGGGAGTGGGATGTGGTGTCGCTCTATATGTGGTGTTGTGTATCCCAGTAGGGTGAGGTGTTGTGGCGTTTAGTGTGGTCTCATGTATCCTGGGAGTGTGGGGGATGTTGTAGCCATATTTGAGTCCTTTTGTACCCATGAGGGTGGGGTGTTTTAGCCTTCAGTGTGGTTTTGTATATCTCTGGGGGGGGGGGGGGGTGTTGCAGCATTAGTTGTGGTCTTGTGTATTGCAGGAGGGCAGGGTGTTGCAGCCTTCAGAGTGCTCTTGTATATCCCATGGGTTTAGGGTGTTGTAGCCTTGGATATGGTCTTGTGCAGTACTAATCTAAGGCTACAATTCAGACAATCTGCACGGTCCACAAAAGAACTCGAATGAAGCATACAAGCTCACCTGTGTCACAAAATGTAATCCAAACGAAAGGACACTGTCCTGGGAAACCTAATGTGGTCAAAGTCTTAAGAGCTAAGGACTCACCTCTAGAAGTCACTCGCGCTTTCCCCTTCCCCCTCCACCCTCCACCCCAACCAGGCCACACTTCTCAAACCCACTGGTGATACCACAGGGGACCAGAGCAAGGCATGAGACCCAGGAAGAGGGCTCATGGCCCCATCCACATGAGAATACATCTGCAGCAACAGCGTGAAACAATGAGGATAGCTCAGGGGCAACACGCTCGCCTTGGAAGCAAGATGACACGGAGCAACGCATGTTCGATCCCCAGCTCCGCGCTTAGAAACCTCTGGGTATTAAGTGCGTTATAAGTAACCTTATCTCACGAGCGCACGTCAGACTCCTGATGCCTCACAATGCACACATGAATATCGAAGGCTGCGGCACTGCACCCCACAATAGCCAGGTCACTCACTGCGAAACCTGCGGTCTATCGTCCTAAAGAAGTTGCCAGGAATATCTTTAAACAGGTTGTGAAAGTAGCCACCAGCTGTTGGGATGATGATATACACAATTGTTTTCAGTCTGCAGAGTCCCAGGATTGTACTCTTGTGCCCACCTATTCCGCGGTGGTTTGCTGTACCGCTTGCCCTCACCAAATGTCTCTGGCTCCTTTGACCCCTTACCACGCGCTCCAGCATGCTGTGTCGGTAGGTCCTTGCTCACACAGGACCACTTGGAGACACTGGAGAATCTGTGCTTCCAAGAGTAGGTTCTCAATCATTCCTTCATCAGACGAGTTTTGATGTATTCTTTGGCATTGCTTCTCTGTTTCTCAGAACACACTGTCAATAGTCCCTTGCCCACACCGTGTCCATTGGAAGCTTGGGAACTTGTGCTCTACTTCCCAGGATGCAATCAATACTTTATCTCTCACAATACATGTTCTTAGCCCACTAGACTTCGACTCCCAGAATGCAGTGTAGCTGGATAGCTTTCATATAGTTGTCGTCATTGTTGCTGGCTGTCACCGTTAGCAGTAGTTCCCTTTCCCTTGGTTCTGGCAGGCTCCGCTGGTTCTCCTACCGCTCTTGGTCTTATTTCTGTGGTACCCCTACGGTTTGGCCCATACTTCAGGGGTAGTCTGCAATTTCTTCCTGGACCAGCCTTTGCTCTGATGGTTTAAGCTCAGTGTGGCGGTTGCCCTTGCATTCTGTATGGCACCATTCAAGCCTCTCTTAGGTTCCCTCCAGTCCCTCACAGAGGCTCGGCTCCACACCAGTCCCTCCCAGTAGCTTGCAGTTCACCTCCCTCCTCTGGTCTCCATCTGCCTCTCGCAGGGTCTAGTTTACACCCTTGCTTGGTCCGGTTTGGCACAGGTGTCTCCCGGAACCTTTTGATTCACTTTTCTTCAGCTCTGCTCGACACCAGTCCCTCACAGCACCTGCTCTTCTCTCGACACAAGCCTGTGGCTGTGTCTCTCAGCTCCTTTGTGGCACTTCTGGCAGCAGAAAAAGACCATTTTTGTTTGTTTTGGGTACTTTATAAATTATCCATATTAAAATGTGTTAGCACATGGAAATCATTGAACCTCCTTTCAGCCAATCAGAACGTTTGGAATGCAGTCAATAACTACTGGTATTGAATGTGTTCAAGACATTCTGAATTCTCAGGCAACCTGGGAAGCAGATAATATGTCACTGCATTCAAGGGCATCAGTGCCATTTCCCACCAAGATATCTTTCAACAAGGCAATCCAACCTAATTCACACAAAGCAGCAAAAGCTAAAACATGGAAGAAGGCTTCTGTTACATAAACAAAAACTGTTCAGTTTAAGAATGCACTTAACACAAGCTCATGCTGAGCCACGTTTACAATTAAAATGCTTACCCTATAAAGACTATACAGTGATTTTAAATGTTAAAAAAAGAAACCACATTTAATTCTGTTCTTTATTAATTATTACACTAAAATGCTTTATTTCACCACCACAATGCTAAAATCCCCGACTATCACAATAAACTAAGAGCCTTATAAACCTTAGGACGGGTCATTATTGTGAGGCAATGACCTGGTTCCAAGGCGAAGGAGCGGGTCACTATCCAGTATTAATGGCCCTATCCCTGGGTCTCTAAGATGACCAATATGGGCCTTGAGTATTATTTAATTATATGGCGCTAGTTCTGATATCAGAACTGGCTTGTAATAATCCACAGTAGTCCTGAAGATACGGTGTGCGAAGTGCAGCGTCTGCACGTAGCTCCTAGAAGCCTCCTCTTGCTGGGGTATGTTTCACGGGTGGCAGAACTGTAAATGTCCGAGCTCCTTGCTGCAGAGAGTTCGGTACAGCAGGGCTCGAACCCACGCACGCAACCCGCCCGCCATTTTACAACAGGCATGTTGCTTTAACGCTGTAGCGACAACCACGAAACGCGCATTTCATCAGGATATGATATGATTGTTTATGTATATAGCGCCTATACACAATGTGTTTCAAAGCGCTTCAAGGCATGGGGGGGGAACAAGGGAAAATACAACCACATTCTCACAGGCCATGTACAGTAAGGATGTGAAATTAACTATCGTACTCGGCCGGACGACATTTCAGATAGTGCAAGAGCTAAGACATAGATAAGGAAGGGAGGGGGAGAGTGGGAAGGAAATGGAAACAGACAGGTGACTACTGTACTAGGCCTGACGACATTTCTGTTAGAGCCTCAGAAAAACAAAAGGTGAGGGAGAGGGGTGCAGAAAGGGAGGGGAGGAACAAAACAAGCGACTATCATACTAGGCCTGACGACATTTCAGATAGTGCTGGAGGGGTGGTGGGGAGGGTAAAAAAAACAATAATGGGAGGGTGGCGGAAACAGACGAGGTTGCTATCATATTAGGTCCAGGGACAATTGTGATAGAGTAAGTGCATAGAAGAAAGTAAGGGGAGGAGATAGGAAAAGGGAGAAGGGAAAGGAGGAGAGAAAAGGGAGTAAGCAGTCAAAGCAAGAGTGGAATCATGGCAACAGTGCCGCGAGAGGGCTTCCGGTTTTCCACTTCAGTTGATCTGAGTAAGGGAAGGGGGCTCAGACTGACCCACAGGGCAATGCTTGAACATTTTAGAGTGGGGCACATACATTGTGTGGTCAAAGTGAGCCAGTATGCTGAGTTATGTACACCTAATAGATTTGAACAGTAATATTGTTTAACACACATTCTTTAAAATGCTAAATGTGTAACACATTTTACAGAGAACACTCCCCACTGAGCATTGGCGTCACTAGGGAGGGGGGCTGGGAGGGCCAGGGCACCCCCTGTGAAACCCTGTGCCCTCTACCTAAGACAAGCAGTGACCCTGTTCTCCCCTTACTTTTGTCTGTGCCCCCCTACTTTTGTCTTTGGCCGCCTATGTACCCCTCCTAAATTTTATTCCTGGCGACGCCACTGCCACTGAGTAGCGTTCAGTCTGCCACAAAGCACGCGCGGCATGGTCTTTTTTGACTGTGGCCCACGTTTCCGTTGGTGCCGAGTCCGTTTTGTGTCCCAGTGTGACCCGGAAGGAAAACATATGCGCGCTTAGAATATGTGGAATGTGTGCGCCCGACACCCCTCCCCGGTGTGTGTGCGCAGGGGTAATGGGGAAAGCGTAGCGGTGAAAGCCAGTGTAAACGGCAGTAATGAAGTGTTGACAGAAATGTAAAAGAACACACTTCCTGGAAGGGGCCTTGTACCAGGGCCCTGGAGATGGCCACCAGCGTATGAATTGGGGGAGTCATCCCGCGATCCCCTCGCCCCGAGGGCTAATTGAAAGAGATTAGGGTTGATCACGTCGTTATTTTATTAGGTTTTAATGAGTTGGTACATTGGTTAAAGATTATATCTGTTATATGCACAGAAATTTACACTTTTTATGTTAATCTATTTGATGATATGATTTTCAGATAATATACTTTTGTGTATAACATTTGTTATAAACAGAAATATATATTAATCAGAAAAGATAAAAGGCAGAGTTAAGCCTGCAGTGATAAAAATGTGCTCCCTTCGGATTCGATCAGCCCCCTCACCTCTGAATCGTAGGTAATACAGGATTTGATACTAATATGGCCAGGGTAGACGGCAAATGCGCCGCGCAGGCGTGCGCCATTACCCTCTAACTGCGTGCGTCTCATAAGGATGTTTTGCTTGTTTCTTGAGAGCGGTGGAATTTCTCCCCCAGGGACTGCTAGGCAGCGCCTTGAGTAGGGGACGTCATGGCAACGGGAGGGCGACTTGCAAGCACTGTGTGCTCTCCCGTACCGAGCCCTTCACGTCTCGAGTGGGTGTCAAGGGGGGTGGTGGGGTGCACTCATTTGAAGCCCTCTCTTTGACTGACGGCCTAAACTTCAATAGACTTCTCTTGATACCTGGAATATAGCGGCTCTTCGCCGAAAGAGACCCGAGCGGCGCCATTGTTGCTTTCCTGCCTTTCAAAAAAAGATGGAGGCTACGACATAGTGCAGGATTGTGGAGGGAAAGCGGAACAATAAGCAAAACATTGACCTCCTGGAGTCTTTCAAATGGGTCATAAAGAACACAAAATTGATAAATGAGTTTTGATGCAATATGTGTCAAGGAGGGGAGTCCACTCCATGGCAGCGGTCGAGTAAAATCAGAGTCGGTGCTCAAATTGCTTCTCTCTCTCTCTCTCTCTCTCTCTCTCTCTCTCTCTCTCTCTCTCTCTCTCTCTCTCTCTCTCTCTCTTCCCCCCCCCACAGTAAATACCATCACCGCGTAATCCTGCTTTTGTTTAATTTACAAATGCTGACTAGTTTGTAATGTGCCTACTTTGTAGACACGAAACAGTGTTACTAATGCATTGAGCGCATAATGCACATTCTGTTCTATTTTGTGTGAAACAGGTCGTGCACCATTGATAAGCACGTTGAGGCCATACTAATGGGATCAAGGCGCTGCATAACAAAACCCTACTACTTCTACTTCTGTGTTGTGGAGATGATACGGCAGTGCACAGAGATGTGTCTTTCTTGGAAGGCCAGACATTTTCAGGCATAAGGGTGGTGTCATTGTTTTACTGACTCCTTGATGTCCGGACTAAGGGGTGTTTAAAATGAATGTTAAAAACAAGGAAAGGGGGGTGTTTAAAAAAAAAATGCAGCTGGGTCTTGGTACAACTTGAGACTAAGAGTGCCACCGGCGGGGCTTGGACTCCGCCCCCTAAGCCTACCTCATGTTCTAGCCTTTCCACCCAGCAAAGCGTCGAGCATTTTGTTAGTGCGCTGCATTATTTAGGACGGACTGATGATTCTAACTTTGTAGTAACAAGACTGAATATTACTAGACCCCAAAACCAAGAGGCCTCTGGGTGTATCTACTTTCTAAATTGGGGGACTCATTTATGTATTTATAGGATATTTGTAAGGCACACGAGGGTGGGTAACAAGGAAGAAAGATACAATAACGGTCCTAGTAGGCCATGTGACATTCGGATCATGCAAGTGCAGAAGTGCGAAGGGAGGGGGGGGTGCGCAAAAACAAAGTGCTAAGGTGTAAAGGGTGAAGGGTGAAGGGGCGAAGTGCAAGTGCTAAGGGGAGGCCAGAGGGCAAGTGCCAGGGAATGCAGGTAAGTAAAAGGAAGGGGGTGTGGACTGGACAGGGGGCCTTGGGCCCTGTAGTACCCAGAGGGTGCCAGGCAGCCAGTCACTGAGGTAGAAGGTGTTAGCAGGGGAGGGGGAGAGTGAAGGAGGAAGAGAAAATGAGGGTCTGTTCCAGAATTTAAGGAGATCTGGCGCAAGCCTGAGGGGGGCCAGGGAGACCATTCCAGAAGGAGGCACCTGCGAAGGAGACATATCTACCCCCACTCTTTGCTTAGCGAAGTGTCTAAGTCACAGAGAGTTGGTGCTAGCCAACCGAAGGACTCTATCCGGAGGTATTTAGGGAGAGAGAGTTGGATTCAGTGCGGTCCCAGACCCAGAAAGCCTTGTTGTGGATGATGCAGAGGGTCTTGAATTTGTTGTAGCAGCAACTGGGAGCCAGTGGAGATAAATTACAGCTGGGGAGATGCGGTCCCTGGGCTTGAGGCCAAGAATAAGTCTCTCAGTCCTACTGTGGATTAGTTGAAGGGGACGAAGGGAGGACGAAGGAAGATTGAGGAAGATGCTGTTGCTGTAGTCAAGCCTAGAGAGGACAAGAGCTCTGGAGATGAACAGGAAAGGGAGAATGCCTCTCAGGAGGTGCAGTTGATACTGGGCCTTCTTTGCAAGGGCCACAATGTTAGGAGAGGAGTGAGAGGAATCTAAGATGACACCAGGTTTTTTTGCCTCACAAGAGGGTGAGGGGAGGGCACCGATAGAGGGTGGCCAGAGTGAGGGAAGGGGAGAGCTGAGGTCCCAATGAAAAGGATCGCAGTCTTGCCAGCATTAAGTCAGAGAATTGGCAGTGCACCGTGACTGAATGGCAGTCAGTCAGGGATGAGAGGAGGAAGAGGCGGAAGGGCAGGGAAGCTTGAAGGGGAGCAGTGTGCCGTTTGTATAACACTGGAACTGAGGAGAGAAGGAAGAGACCAAGTGGGCCGGAGGGGCAAGGTAGATATTGAAAAGCCATGCTGAGAGGATAGAGCCTTGAGGGACAGCAAGTGGGATAGAGGAGAGAAAATGGCCCAATTGAACCTGGGAAGCTTGGTTGGTGAGGAAGGAGGTCAACCATGCCAGTGCCAGCCCAGTGATGCCATGGGTGTCACGGAGCTGATTTATCAGGGTGGCAAGATTGACCGTGTGGAAGGCGTAAAAAAGATCCAGGAGGATAAGACCGGAAGGAGAGTTAAAGTCAAGGTTTGAGAACAAGTTACCACGGCTGTTCAGTAGAGAAGTTTCTGTGCCTCTGGCAGCTCTGAAGCCACACTTGTGGCCGTGGAGACAGCCGACAGATTCAGTATGTTGGGTCAGTTGGGAGACGGCCAGTGTCTGCAGGAGTTTGTTCAGGAAGGGAGTAATGGAGGATAGGGCGGTAGGTAGCAGGGCAGGAGGGGTAAGATCGCTGCCTCTTTCCCCACCCACCAACATTTTATCTATCCTCGGCAGGGGTGGATGCCAGTGGGGCAGGCACTTGCAAGGTTAAATGACAGGTGTTATTATTATTGCCCAAGTCATTGGCGGCCCTGGAGTGCTTTGGAGGTGCCGCCATGTCACAGGGAGACCATGCTTTCAGTCCTGGGGCTTTATGAAACTGTGATATTTCAATGAAAGGACCCGAGTGTACAAAGATTGCCCAGTACACCTTACTTGGTGTCCCACGTGACGTAAAGCATATGGTGGTCCTACCTCTAGGTCTTGGACTCCATGGGAGTGTAGCAATGGTATTGCTTTGCTGTGGAACTGTGAATGAATGTGCAGTTATAATTTCATGTTTTTTTAGCGCTTCATGGCAGACTCCTCCCTCTTCTAAGCACTACAATATCTGTAATTACCCAAATGAATAGTACACAATTTAACAACCTCGGTGGGACAAAGGGCTGAGTCAGCCCTGCCGAGCTTTAAACTTGTGAGGTGCAGGCTTTGCCAGAAGTGAAACCTCCACTCTTGTCCTATCCACCCAGCAATATACAAAATATTTAAATTTAATTATCTCCAGCGGATCGTATTTGGTTTCTTTTTTTTGTGCTCATTCTGCTGTATTTCACTGATTGGTTGCTTTACAAAATAGGTTTATGTGGTAAAACATAAAACGACATTGAATTTCCCTGAATCCGAAAAGGATGTTCGAGTTTAAAAAAGTCAACAAAATCTGGGTGTCACTGAGGTTAGCGCGACATGTGGAAGTCTGGGGTGAGGATTGTAGGAGATACAGGAGCAATCGAAACCAGAACAATTGTGTAGAACCTATAAAACAGGTAGAATACCTATAGTCAATCAGCATGGCACGCTATATCTGAATGTTGCATTCTGATTGGCGTCTAAAAACATCAGGATAGCCCGCGCTTGCCAAGGTTTGCAGGCACTCCCAAGCAGGTCCTAGGGTTGGCACAAGTAAAGGAGGCACTGCCTCTTTCCGGCAACCAACAGACCCCTTCTGTCGGTGTGTGGCGAGGGGGCCCTCTATGGCTAAAATAAGCTCCTGCACCCAGTGGATGAAGTGTACGAAAAGTAGTGGCGCTATGTTCCCTGCTGGCCTGCCCCCACTTCCCACAGAGCCATCGCCACGCCCCCTACCGCGTGCAATACAAACCCCCCAAACAAATGCGCCTGTTGTTTAAGGGAACGTTCAGTGCAGTGCAGTGAAGTGCACGTTTCAACTTCTTCCTACACTTTTATTTTAAAACGAAACCATTCCGGAACTGTTTCTTTTTAAAATAGAAGCATAGGAACAATAAAACTTAATTTAAAAAAAAGTAGAGGAGCAACGCTCCCAACCGCTCCCGTCCACTTTGACCACTGCCTGCACCTTCACAGAAGTGGAGGGTGACAGCACCTGTTACCAGAGGCGTAGACAGTGTACAGCACGAGCGGGCAAGGCCCACCCGAAATCTGTAAATGCCCACTCAGCAGCGCTGTGTGAGCATTTACAGATGTTAATGTCACTGCGGTGGGCTCAATTGCATTAGCTTCAGGCCCCTCTTGTTAGAGAATCCTGGCAACGCCTCTCCCTGTGACTCCTTCATAACTGGAGAAGGATGTAAACAACACACAAGTATATAGTGATTCCGTGTCCAAAATTCTTCAGAGAGAGTTAGAATTCCAACATCAGTGTCCAAACCATTATTATACAGTGTCAAAATGTATGTCTGAGTAGCTTCTGTTGGTTATCTTTAAATATCCCCAATGGCAAACATCCTGCTGAGACCGATCTTGCTGCAAGAAATAATGTCCAGCTTCTGTACAAGTTCCAGGGTCCTCGGTGTGGTCTTGGTGCTGCGTCGTCCTGGGTGGGTGGAGTGTGACTGATTCAGAAGCAAATGTACAATTCTATCTTCATCTGTCTTGTGGGCACCGAGGCTTGAATTAAGGATGGCATGCAGTTGTTTGCAAGTTGAAAATCTTCTTTTGCCACTCTGATAAAATGATTTGGGGCAGATACTTGGCAGTTATTTGTTCTAGCTTCCAAAAGCTGCCCAGAGGTGCTGCTGTGGAGGTACGCAGAAGTACGGAATAAAGATTTAGGGGACCTTTTCTGCTCTTCCATACGCCACTCCCCCCCCCCCCCCCAAATCCGCACTGCATACCTCCATTTCCGGTTTCATCCATGTTTACAAATAAATACTGAAGGAAAACCGAGTGCTTTCCATCTATAGTAAATCATCTTTTCTAACACGCTCTATACCAGAGACTCGAGCCTGTGTTGCTCTGCGTTGTTTTGCTTTCAAGACAAACGCAATGACGCCGAGCTATCCACCTGCCCCATATGTGTTAAAATCAGTAAAAACAGAAAAATGGGAGACTTAATTATGATGAAAAATGACTGCCAATGACCTTGTATAATGAAAAACTCTCATCCCGACCAGCTTTTACATCAAAAGAAGACCAATTATAATAAAGTCCTCTATGCCAAGAACAGTACAGTGCAAGCAGCAGCACTGTCTTGTAAACTAAGAATCAAGACGAGGAGTTGCATGCTTTAGTAACATTTGCAAAAGTTAACAAGTCTAGTTAAGAAATTGCCAATTTATTTTGGCCAAGTTGGAAACAGCTGCCACTGCAATTTTGCCCAAAATGAGAGACCGCATTAGGCACTATAAAGAGTGCATGGTAGTAATATGTATGACAGTAATCTCAATAACCCTCAAGGAAACCTGATATTTCTTTATTTGTATTTATTTTGTATAAGTCTGTATAATTCTGCATACTCCACATCATGGGTCTGCAACCTTTCACTCTTCAGATGTTTTGTACTACAACTCCCATCAATCCTAGCCAGAATAGTCAATGGTGAGGGTTCATGGGAGTCGTATTGCAAAATATCCGGGGAGCTGCAATGATGCAGACCCCTACACTAGGTGCTTCAAGGTTTCTCATCACATTGGGCCTCACTCGTGACGTTGGTTATGATTGCTTAGCAGTAATCCCTCTGGTCTAGGATGGTGTCATGGCAACTCATACTAGAAAAGATGTATGACTGGTTAATCCATGACCCACTTCAGTGCCTACTTCTGATGTGCATTGAATGATGTATACATTTACTTTATATTTATATAATATATATTTACTAGAGGCTAGTTCTGTGTACAGGGCTCGCAAAATCTACTAGTCCACTAGCATTTTTATGAAGGGCGAGTACCATTTGCATGATACTCTATCTTGATGGCGACTACGGGGATGTTAGAAACTCATTTTTCATTTAGTGCAAACACACTTTGTTTGCAGTAAATGGAAAATACAAGTTTCACTGTGCGTACTTGACAGCATTGCACCAAATAGCAAGTGCGCTTATGCCGACATGCACCATTTTACAAAAAGCACTGGTAAATATTTTGTCACCAGTCACCTTGGGGCAAGTGCATTTCTCTTCGGTCGAGTATGTAAACTAAGGAACATTTCTCCTTTATCTCTAGATCTTTCACAGATTAAAGGTTTCGGTCTTTTGAATGTTATCTATATCAAATGCTAGAGACGCTATAGTGTAATGCTTTAGGCACCGGGTATACCATTTATTTTCATCAAAAGATAGATCTGGCACAGTATAATGCTTTGGGAATTATGTATACATTATCCTGATCAAAGGCTCCATGTGACCATGAGATATTCAGTAGACATATAATGGACTCCTATCAGCGCAGTAAAGGAGCTTAAGAACCGGTTCAGACAGGGGCATGCGTAACCTTTGGAAGAGGTGCGGGAGGAGTTTGGTGGGGAGAAAATGGGTCAAGGGGATGGTCAGAATAGGATGATCCAAAGAAGTTTGGAATATTCTGAAGTATCTTACGTGTATCACAGGTCTGAGGGAAGGGGACGAGCATTCCGGAGGTCTGGGCCTAACGCTGAGGATGACCTGCCGCTTGAGTTGACGTCCGTTTACAGTTGTAAGCATAGTTGGCTGCACCTCCTATCTTGCCACTCGATGTACATTTTGTAGCATTCCAGATGCCTATGTATAATGTGTAAACAGCCCCTGCTAGCTTTAAGAAGTTTGAAAATATCTCTACTTAATTTCTTCTGGGTCATTGCCACGTGGAGGTTATATGCTATGGGCATTGGGCCTCATTACGAGTTTGGAGGTAGCCGTGCTGTTTTTAGCAGCATGGCTACCCCCAAACCGGGTACCTGGTCCCGCAAAAGGGGATTTACCTGGCCATTCCGACATTGGAGGGCCCGGTAATTCCCTTTCGTGGGACACGGACCCGGTACATCTCAATTCCCATTTGAGCCCCCATAGGGAGCTCAAATGGGAATGACAAGACGTCCTTAGCAGCACCCGCGAGCAGACCTCGTAATGCGGCGGTAGAGTGATAACAGCGCCGGCAGCTCTAGCGGCGCCGTTATCACTCTACCGCCTACGTTGTAATGAGGCCCTTTGACAGTTGTCATCACTCCTCATAAGATTTTTAAGTGAGAGTATTTTTAGTTCCTATTAGTTGAGAGTAGATTTTTTTTAAAGAGTAAAAAAAGATATTCCCATTTTGAATTAATATTTTAAGGCAAGAAAAAATATATATTTCAGCAATAAGAGTTCAGTTTTCTTGTACTTTGTTAGGCAATGTGAATATAAAAACGTGTTGCTCCAAAAAAGATAATAAAATGATACATTAGTTAGACTAATGAAGTCATTTGTTTGCAAGCATTAAGACATAGGGCCTCATTAGGAGTGTGCCCGTCGCTGTAACAATGGTGCCAGTAAACTACCGGCACCGCTGTTACCAGACCGGCATCCCATCAAGGTCTGCGAGCGGGTGTCTTTCCGCCAGCCAGGTCTGACCTGGCTGCCAGAACGGCACCCGCTCGCAGACCTTGAAGGATGCACCGGCACTGTTGCACACTGTTGCACACTGTTGCACATAGTGCCGGTGCATCCGTCCTCCCCATTCCCATTGAGTCCAATGGGACTCGAATGGGAATGGGGAGTTTCTTTTTCCGGGGCCTGGCCGTAGGGACCGCCGGGGCTGTAATGCCCCGGTGATTCCCCATTGCCAAGCGCCGGGAAAGGGAAAATAAACATGACTACAGCGGCAGCCTGCGATATTTACTGGCACTGCTGCCGTCGGAGTCATAATGAGGCTAATATACTTTCATAATCCATGCATCTTTGCTCCTTAAAGTGATGATGGCAGGTATGCTGGTCCTATTTGCATAGCCACTCATAAGAGACCAGCAGTCAAGGGGTTAATGCTTCTCTCCAGATCAGGCAGTAATATTATTTGAGCTCCTTCCAGTGCCGCTGTTCTTCCATTGCCACATGTGGTTAGAAGCAACGAGCAGGCCACTGTGTGTCTGTGCTTTCCTATCATTGGTTGGGTGTGTGCTTTTCGCTACTATTTTTTGGTTTGGATGTGTTTGCCTGTTTCTGGGGAGGAAAAGTGGCTGGTATGCAGCTTACATGATGCCCATTTAGAATTTGGTGTGAGGAAACAGGAATTAAAGGCTGGGGTAGGAGAGTGGGGCAGCACCTTTGAGGCGGGCACGAGTTGGAGTGTGTGACCCAGTGGCAGGAAGAGGGGGGCGGGGGGTTCCAAAAGGCTCCCTGATGGAAAATTGGGGGTTCTTTCCCAGATATTCCTTCTCTAGAAATTCACCCAGAGGAGCACCCACTATTCCCAAAAGCCACCTTAGCCAATTCACGTGCTGGGTTTCAGCCTGGTGCTTAGAACAGTGGGTGCTATATGACTCCGTGGTGTTGCTAAGGGTGGTAATGGAGGCGGGGGGCCTGGGCTCCTATTCTGAAATCCTGGGCCCCCCGCTATGTCAATTGGGCTACTCACTCTGCACTGTCTGCAGTGTTGTGTTGGCCCAGACGGGGGACGCGCGCACACACACAATTTAGCGTACAAAACTGTGAATGATGGATCATTAGAGACTTAATGGTTTTGTGTCTACCTTCTGGGAGGGGAGGTGCAGTGGTGTTTGGTAGTTGGTGTGCACAAAAGCCTCTCTGCAGGAGTGTTTGTGACGTCACACATTACATTTCATAGGCAGCCCCCCTACTTTGGTCCCCTTCTGCACCCCCCTAAATTTGATTCCTGACCCCGCTAATGATAGCGAATGAATGACTCAGCTGTTTATCTGGATTCGGTTCTAGGTTGTGGTTAATGGTTTGCCGCTCTTCTCCTTGACAGACTACCTGGCAAACCACGGGCGCCTGAGCGAACCGGAGGCTCGACGCAAGTTCTGGCAGATCCTTTCAGCGGTGGAGTACTGCCACAGCCGGAAGATCGTGCACCGAGACCTGAAGGCCGAGAACCTGCTGCTCGACAACCACATGAACATCAAAATAGCCGGTAAGTGATTGGGCAGGAGTCTGCCATGGGCCCAAGCTGGCACAAGATAACATAGCGCTGTATCAATTGAAGTTTGGGCACAGCGTCTCCACAGTTGCGGGAGTCATGAGGTGAAACTTGGGTTTGTCCAAAACATCTTTTTTAATGTCACTTTGTACCCATGTTTTTAAGGTCTGTAAGCACTTGGTTGTATTGTCCTTGGTCACCTTGTTATATTATTTGAAGCAGTGCTGGAAATGGCAAAATGTACTGGGGGAACCCTCTCACCCTTGTAGGGGCGAGTCCATGGGGCGGAGGGGGCGGACCCAGGGGTGTGGTTCCAGGCCACGTCACACACAGTACAGTATCTCTTCATAGAACCCAATCATGGTGATTTGCATAAAAGCAAAGAGCATTATGGGAACATAAGTATGTCCAGAATTATTAATTTGAAACATGTCTTATTGTGATTCAATAGGCCTCATTCCGAGTGGGGCGGTAAGGGATAACAGGCACCGGTAAGGAGACCGGTGCCGGTAATCCCTTACCGCCCTACTACGAGGTCCCTTAGCGGGTCCCTTCCTTAACCTCTGGTCTGGCCAGGTGTTAAGGACAAGACCCAGTAAGGGACTTCAGAGCTAATAACAAGTATGAGAGGCTTTGGTTGTTTCTGCATTCAGTTGCCCATGCCTAAATGTTTTGAAACACATTGTGTATTGGCGCTATATAAATAAACTATTTATCATATCATGTCGAGTCTACTGAAAGTGTCTGTTTGTTGAGGGATGGGTTGCTCCTGCATGTGATAACTCGGCTACAGGACAGATCTCCTGTTCCGAAGAAGAGTTATCACACGCACAAGCAACCTGCGTGTCATCAAGCAGACCTCTTTCAGAAGACTCAGCAGTGCTGCAGAGTCCTCTGCAAGCCACCTGCTTGTTGAAGCATGGGTGTGAGTGTCGTGGGCGAGCCCATGAGTCTGGGGACAGGCTGACGAGACATATTTTGCTGGAGTTCTGCTTCGGGTGTTCCGGCTTATTTCCTGCACAGATTTAAAGGCATATGTAGCCTACTTCTGTTGGCTTGAGTTTGGAAAGGTTCATCCTGTGCATGGGCCTCAGAAAATAAGATCTATGGTGAGCATATCGTCGAGGTGTCAAACCAAAACCGGTTCCATGTGATTTCACTCCACCACTTATGTAGTTATCAGTGACATTGTTAGTTGGTGACTTACACAGATGTTCATAGATTTCATGTCATCGTGTATTGTTGTTACCGACTCGTGTTTTGGCAATAAATGAGAGGCTCCTGCTGGCTGGCGCTTCATGAGACCACGCGTGAGAATTAGCATGCTATGTGGTAAAGCTTTGGTGCTGCCGCAGTCACCACCGCACTGCACTGGTTGTGTGACACCAGTGTCTTGTCGGAAAAATTGTTCTTTTCTGCAATCAGGGGGTCGTGGGGGTTGGGGGAGAGGCGTGTGACAGCCAGGCCTTAATCTATGGAAGAAGAAGAATGGACAAAAAGGGTCCAGAGTGGGCTGGGGAGGAACGGGACTAGGAAATGGACGCACACAACTTCTAAACGGAGAGGATATGGGGTTGAGGTAAAGGCAATGTACCTGTATACATTGGGGTGCGCATTTAATGGTAAACACTGGATCAAATAGAAAGCGGGTGATGGAAGAGGGAAAATGGGACATTTTCGGGCAGCGATCAGTTTTCGAGTGGTGACCACTTATAGTGCCTTGGAAGGAAGACGGCACTAGAATTGTTGACGGCGTGGCTGTGCGATGGTCTTGCGATGTGCTTGGCAGCTGCTGGAAGTGTGGAGAGCAGAATTGTCAGGTAGTGTTTTTTTGTTTTTTTTCTACTGTGTGCCCCGCTCGTGTCTTTACTAAGCTCTACTCCTCCTAGATCGAATTTAGACAAAGTACTTCAGTATTTATTTCCCCCCAGTTTGTCTTAGAAGTTATTTTACTGATTCAAAACTCTACAGTGCTTTGCTTGTTATGGTAAAGGCCTCCGTCATTTCCTGGATCGCTGTATGTAGTGTTGACCTACTCGGGTGCTTACACATTTTGCCAACATTCAGGTTTATCAGCTTGTGAAAGGGTATTGCAGGCGTGATTGGATTTTAATTACTTGGAATTTTCGGCACATAAACATAGATGAGAGACTACACAGGATTGCCTTTTTTCCTTTTCCACATCCTGTGTTTTTTTTTGTCTGGAAATTTAAACAAAATATAAAGAAATGAATTTAGAAAGAAAAAGATTGTGTTCGCTTTGCAGTTTCAATAATGAAAACTATTTTGATTTTTCTGTTAATGAATGAGGGATTACCGTGCAATAACGCCTGAAGGTTCATTTTTTCATTGTTCAGTACAGAGTGATCAGATTTTCTCGGGAACATGGTCTCTGCTTCTCCCTGCATGTTGCTTTTGAAAGGGCAGATGGGGAGGCGACGGGTGTCTGCCCAGAACGCCACGTGACTCGCTGGCTGCAAGCAGGAGTCTGCCCAGGAGATCACGGGGCAGTGACCACGAGGAGCGGGCTCATGAGGGCCGAGTCGAGGTTTCCTGCGGGAAACACAAGTTGGAAGGTTACTGGAGGTTATCTGTGCGGGTTGTTGTCATTAATGTTTATGGAACAACAAAAGACACACGTAGTGGTAAACGACGTTATATTTTAGGACCAAGCAGGCCCTTCTATGGATATAATTAAGCCTTACAGATTGAGGGAGGGTTCATTATTGTGGGATAATGCCCACCTTCCTGGTAATACTTTGGGGAAGTGCATGTTCCTAAGCAATAATTGCTCTTAGTTTTAGTTGGGCCTAGAAGGCTCATAGCACTTTGTAGTAAAACGTCTATGAAAACAGCTGTTGGACCGCTGCTGATGTCAGAAAGTTTACAGTGAGGTCTACAGCATAGACTTCCCTATGGACTCAATTGTAGCGCCCCCCTGCCCACCTGAGCCCCCTCAGCCAATCAAAATGCTTAGATTGCAGTCTATAATTTTTGGTACAGATTCTGTTCCAAATATTTACACTTCAGCATCAGTTTGCAATCCTTCACTTGTATTTCGCACTTGCACAACTCCATGTGCTGGCAGCCATATAGAACTGGGGGAGATTATGATCTCTTGGGATAATAAAATAGCTCAGCGGTTTGAGCGCTCTCTGCTGCAATCTGAGCGCGATCGCACGTTCGAATCCCGGCAAGGCCAACTCAGCCTTTCATCCTTCTGAGGTCGATAAATGAGTACCAATTTGGGTTGGGTGATATTGTATGTAAATATGTGCTCTGTAAAGCGCTTTGGATTAAGGCGCTATATAAATAACACATCATTATCATAATATGAATTCCTCAAATTATAGCCCTCCTCTTCAATTTGCGTAATAACTTGAGGGCAGGTCATCTCGCGATCATGGCCACCCGCTTTCTATAAGGGTTCATTTGAACATTGTAATGTGGCAGCTCCATAGAAGACAAGGCAGGGGCCGAGGGCAATGGTAGCTGGCAAAAGTCTTCTTTTTCTATATTTCTTTATTTTATAAATTTCTCTTTATTGGTTTTTACAAAGACAAAAACAAAAGAGAGGCAAACAGTAAGTAGAAAGTTATACATCTTCCAGAGGTACCAGTCAGGCAAGCAATGCGAAGTGAAAAAAAAAAAAACCTTGTTGGAATCACTTAGTCTTGTGACAGTTCCATTGGTCTGGGTATGTCTCTTACGCTGTTCGCCTCAACCCACTCCCACCCCCTCCCCCACTTGGAGTAGTGTACATCATGGGTGTAATCATTGAGCATAAGCAATGGAAGCGCGTAGTTGACACAGTATAACATCTGCCAGCACCGTGGCAACTGGAAATGAGTCTCTGACCCCTTGTAGCGTTCTTTTCGGGTTTGGCATCACTAGATCAAGCTCCTGAGGGTTCCTCTGACTGGGAGTCCGTAATGGGTGTGATATATTTATTCTTAAAGTCCATCCATAGGGTTTCACATTTTGCTGATTTATTATGCAGGAAGGCCGTGATCGTTTCCATCACGTAAATGTTCGTGGCCAGTTTGATCCATTCGTTCTTTCCTGGGGATAGAGGAGATTTCCATTTGATCGCTATCAGGGCTCTCACCGCCAACAATAGCTGGGGGGCCAGGCCCTTCACCCGGAGCCAATCCTCTTCATCCCTTTCGAGGCCAAACAGTACAATGAGCGGATCAAGCTCCCTTTGGATTCCATCTACCTCCTTGATCCATCCCAGGACCTCGGCCCAAAACACTTTGATATGTGGGCAGCTCCACCACATATGCCAGTAGTCGGCAGTTTCTCCACAATTTCTCCAGCATCTCATTGACTGGGACATTTTAGAGAGTTTGAGTGGATCATAATGCCACCTATGTAAAAGCTTTATGGCATGAAGTTTATATTGATTGGACAAGGAGGATTTGGGTGGGGAGTATCTCTTCGCCAAGGTCTTTTTCCCATCTGGCTCTAAGGGAGTCTGTGGATCCACCTCCTGCTGTTATTAGCGTCTGGTACATAACGGATATAAGACCTTTCATTTCTGTTCTGGAATCTAGGAGTTTCTCAAAGGCTGTAAGGTCTCTTCTTAATTTTTCTCTCCACTCAGGTCTCGTCAGAACCCCTTTCAGTTGAATGAAGTGGAATGTTGATAAGTTGCCTATCCCTAATGCTGTGGTCAGGTCCGGTAGCGTAATGAACAAGTCTTTTCTTTGCAGTTGTCCCACCCTCTCCAGGCCCGCCTCATACCATGACTGGAATCGTTCAAGATTCGGAATGTGGTCATTTATACCAGGAGACCACAGGTGACTGAGCGGGGATGGCCAGGTTGTGACTTCTCACATCTCTTTTCCTGTGCGCCATATGTTCCATATGGTAGTCAGTATGGGATGGTGTTTAATTTTCCTTTGGACCCGTTGGTATGGTGACCATAACCATTCCGATACTGTAGCGGGGGACATGTAATGGTTATCCATCTGTACCCATTGTAGGTGTTTGTGGTCTCTAAGGTGTGGGATTAAGAAACGCAACTGGGCGGCTTTATAATATGTCTTTAGATCAGGAAGGCCGACCCCTCCTCTGTCCTTGGGGAGTATGAGTGTGTCGTATGCGATCCTCGATCTCTTCCCCTGACAAATGAATCGCATCATGATTTTTCGGGCGTCTGTGAAGAATTTTTGGGGCATCTCAATTGGTAGCATCTGAAAGGGATAAAGAAAGCGGGGGAGACACACCATCTTCACAGCGTTGATACGCCCCAGCCAGAAAATCGTCAATTTGCTCCACTTCTCGAGATCCGACTCAAATCGTCGGAGGAGAAGGGGGAAGTTAGCCTCATAAAGATCCCCTAGGGTTCTGGTGATCTGGATACCCAGGTATTGCAATTTTGTGTGCTCCACTTTAAGCCCTAGTGGGAGGAACTTGGTATCATTCTCGTCGGGGGTACCTTGGAGAGGGAAGAGTATGGACTTTGATTTGTTTACTTTAAAGCCGGAGTATTGGCCGTATTCCTGTATTAGAGTTAAGGCATGGGGGATAGAGTTATTAGGTTTGCTTACATGTAGAAGGATATCGTCTGCGTACAACGCTGCCTTATATTCCGTCCCTCCCAACCGTATACCCTCTATTTGGGGGTCTTCTCTGATTTTTTGGGCCAGGGGTTCGAGGGAGAGTGCAAACAGGATCGCGGAGAGGGGACATCCCTATCTGGTCCCTCGCTGAAGTGCAAACCACCTGAAATATTCCCCATTCACAAATATCGAAGCTTTGGGGGAGGTGTATATTGCACATATCCCATATCGCAGAATTTGGGACCTATCCCTACTTTCTGGAGGACTGCTCCCAAGAAATCCCACTCCACCCTATCAAAGGCATTTTCTGCGTCAATGGACAGAAGAATCGGATCATCTGGTAGACTGTGGGCTGCGTGGATGAGGTGTAAAGCTTTACGCATAGTGTCGGCACCTTGCCTCCCAAGAATAAACCCAACCTGGTCGGAGTGGATCAGTTTAGGCATTAAGGTTTCTAGTCTCACGGCCAATACTAGAGCATAGATCTTGGCGTCGAGGTTGAGGAGGGAGATGGGGCAGTATGACCCACATAGTTTGGGGTCTCTGCCCTCCTTAGGGATGGCTGTAATGAGGGCTTTCTTGAAAGAGTCCGGAGCGACCCCAGAGTCGACTATCTCATTAAAGAGTTCCGTAAGGAAGGGTGACAGTTGGTCGCTAAAGGTCTTGTAGAAGCCAGCCGTGAAACCGTCTTCACCTGGGGATGTCCCTAGTGTCAGCCGCTTGATTGCGTCGCGTATCTTGTGTTCGACTATTGGAGTTTCAAGGAGCTCGGCCTCTGTGTATGTTACTGTAGGCATGACGATAGAGGACAAGTAGGGGGATATGTCAGTTTGGGCAGAGGTCAGCTCAGAGGTATATAAGTTTTCGTAAAAAAAAGTTGGCAAAGCACTCGGGTATTGAGTGGGGAGGGAGTACAGTGGGATTAGTGGTCTCTGTTATCTCTCTCACCTTACGTTCCTCCCTCCGTTCCCTCAGCCTGGCAGCTAATAGCGCATCGGCCTTGTCCCCCTTCTCATAGTATGTCTGCCTGAGGAATTGCAATTTTCTCACCACCTGGCCATGTTCCAATAGTCGCAATTCTTCTCTTTTACGGTGAGCTATGTCTAATTTAATGGGGTCCACCTCCACATTATCTCTTACTTCCGCCTCTAGTTGGTGTATTTCATTACGCAGTTTGTTTTCTACAATCTTACGTTCCCTTTTTTTAGAGGAGCCTTCACGTATCAGTATCCCCCTCCAAGTAGCTTTCCCAGCTTCCCAAATCACTTGCTTGGAGACCTCCCCATTGTTGTTCACCTTGAAATATTCTTCGATCTCGGTCTCCATTTCGTTTTTAAACACCACACCAGTCCAGAGGGACTTGTTGCAGCACCAAGATCCCCCAGCGACAGGTAGGTTGGTCCAGTTCACATCTGCTAGGACCATATCATGGTCCAACCATGTTATCGGGACAATTCCAGAATAGTTTGTGGACTCTGCAAGGTCTGGAGAAAGGAATATATAATCGATACGTGTGAATGTGCCCTGGGGGTTCGAATAAAAGGTGAAGCCGCTGTCCGCGGGATGCAGAGTCCTCCACACGTCCCGTAGGTCGTATAGTTCCATCATGATGGCGAATTCAGTGCGATCTCCTCTATGCTGGGTCCTCGTGTCCGGCTTGCCTGGTCTCCAGTCTACGGAAGGATCTATCCACTGGTTAAAGTCGCCTCCTAGAATGAGGTGACCCGCAGTTTCCAGTATCACTTTGGTGATCGTTTTCCTAAGGAATGCTGCCTGTCCGCTGTTGGGTGAGTATATTGTGGCAATTGTGACCTGAACCCTAGTAATTTTCCCCACTAATAGAAGGGCCCGACCACTCACATCCGACCAAGTCTTTTCCAATTCAAACCCAATTCCCTTCTTGATGAGGATTCCACCCCTGCTTTCCTGAGCGGGCCAGAGCCCCAGAATTCCATGCCTCCCCGCCTCCCCAGCACTCTCCGCTCCTCCCCCCTTGCAAATTTCATCTCCTGTATGAGAAGGATGTCCATGTCAGATCTGCGGAATTCTCTGTGCACTAGTGATCTCTTAGTTGGTGAGTTCAGTCCCTTCACATTAATAGTCCCAATTCTGAGGAGACCCTTGCCTTTGGACTTCTCAAGTGATGCCATCAGTGATTTGTCTTTTTCTATATTTCATTGTTTTCCCATTGTCTTTTCTCCTTTTAAAGAGAAACGTCTACAATTATTTGGGTGGAATGTTCCAGTATAAATAATGTCACCCTTCTCAAGCCATTAATTACCAGGTGGTACTGTCTCCCGATCTTTTAATAAGGGCCACAAATCATAGAATAAGGAGTGTTGCCGTGCCATGGGTTTTACTTAAGAAGCAGGGATAGGTTAATATTATTCCATAACCTCCAATTGCCAACCCAACATAAGGGCCTCATAAAGGGCTGAGGGCTATTACCACCTGGTAATTCCATGGTTCAATGCTCTTTGTCTGGATTTTCCAGCAGACATTCTGAAACAGAAGAATTTCTTGGTTACGTACAAAGACAGAGCTGGAGACTTACCTGCTCACTCTAATGGGTTGGACGACTAAAAATGCATCCCATACCCTCTTGCACATCGCCCCATTCTTGATGAGTTTTCTGCACACACACTATGGTCGTCCTGGGAGGAAACTCCAAACTGATGTGTCCGCATGAGAATTTCCGCCCGTGCAGAACATCCCCAGTCCTTCTGTGCCCGGGGAGAGCACTGGCATTATTTCCACCTGCTCGAAGGTAGGCAGAGTTCGTATGGATTAATAGTAATGAGGGCCGCCATGTTTGTCATGGTGGTCGCCATTACTGATCTCGGTTATGCGAGAATTTGGATTAACCGTGCGAAGTGCGTGGGAGCCCAGGGTCCGTTCGGATTCCCGTGCCTGATGCTGCCCCATGCCGAGAATCTGGCAGATAAAAGTGGCTGCTTTCTACCACATTTTCCAGGTCAAGTGGAATGAGCATACAAGAAGAGGGTAAGATTTTGCTGATGGTGGGAACAGGCAAAATCAGTGGTGCTGTTGACCTTTTGGAATGAGAGGCACTGTACCCAAGCATACCTTAGTAACGTAAATAGTTTTTGGGGGTTTCTGAATAGAAATTACGAGTTTTGCACATTGTGAGCCCGATTCATGGAATATTGTGCAGATATTCTGCAAAGCGAGCGTGCCAAGAACGACACTGCTGAGCCTGCATGCAGAAGTTTATCTGCGCGCTCCACGTATTCATGTAATTGTGCAAAGTAACCATATACGCAAGTCGTGGCCGGAACGCCCCCGACACACCCCAATGCAAAGTAAAAACAGCCAGAAGCAGCTACCTTTGCGTGCTACCTGGGGGTGAATACATGCACCCTGAAAACAGTCTGTGAGCAGGTCTGCATCTCTTGGACCCCGCGTAGGGTCCCCCGTAACTGTTACCGCCCCCGCCACCGACAACTTGCATACGATTCATTGTAACTCTGGTAAAACTCAAAAAAGTGCGTGCGAAACCCCGCAAACCATTACTGCACCCCCTTACACAGCGTACGGCACACACCCAAGTTAGATCAGAACACTGACTGTGCACGCACCCCTAAATCCAAAACCCTATCTTACCTCTGTGCAGTGACTCCTATGCGCAAGTGTCTGTACCCCTGCCTTTGGGTGGCAGATAGTATGAGGGCTTTGTGTGGCCATTTCCCTGCTGGGACCTTGCGCGGTCGGATCCCTAAAAACATACTGTTCCGTGCAATAGTGGGCGTGCGATGGACTGCCTGCAGGCCGTCCCTCATAACGCCTGCATTTTCCCTTGTTCTTCCTCATTTTCGGAGTTTTGCCCCCTTCCAGGCCTTCTGCGCAAACCATGACCACGCTTTGCATGGTGTCTCGTGCAAGGCACTCGGACGCTCACAGAGACGTGCTGAGTCTGCTCGAAGTCCTCGCAAAGTACTGAAAACTGCCACGCAGTCAATTCCATGAATTGACAAACGGGATGTCACACTTAGTTTGGCGCGCAAGGTACCTATTTGCCACGCAAATAATTCCACAAATAGGGCAGGGCCGTATATGTTCTTTGACATTCCCACTCGCTCACATCTCTGGTTGCCTCCCCTGTGGAGCCTGCGTTTGATAATTTATTTGACTTACTGTCAGAAAATTGCTTTATCCAAGCAACTGAACAACACTAAGTGGCTGCTTCTGAGGAAGCGCGGATACATTGTGAACCCCGCAGCGTCGGTGTCCGTTCCCCAAATACCATTTATTTCAACCATCCTGCCAGCGTTGTCCTCTTCATTCGAAGCCCTAAGGTTCATTTTCTGCTGTCGGTTGCCGGAGCTTGCTCCTTTCCAAGGCCTCACACAGAATAGGCTTTTTTTTTAAAAAAGTCTTTTCATAAATGTCTTAAACTCTGCAGGGATTCTGATCACTCTGCCTTCTAGAACATTCCACACATCACCAACACAGGCTTTTCAAAAACGCCACAGGATGCCTTCTACATGAGGAAAGGTTACAGGCGGGAGCCGGGTCTTTCAGGCTGAACTTCAAAGCACAAATTACACCCGAGTTAAGAGTTTGTATTCACATTGTGCAACCGGTATTGGGAATGGGAAGCGTCTGTGTGGGGATATAAATACATCCTGGAACTGTGCAAAGTGTATTTTTGCAGTGCAGAGTAATGTTTGCAATACAAAATGAACTTTGCACTGGAAAAATACACTTTGCACAGTTCTATGAATCAGGGTTTGTGTCTGTAGTGCAAAGTCACTTTCCAGCAGTGCAAAGTCCCTTTGAACCGAGCAAAAAATAATTAATGAATCGGGCCCACTGTAGTTTAGGACACGTGGCTCTTTACGGAGAAAATGAAGGACTTGTTTTCGTCTAACATTTGAGCTCTTTTTGAAGATTAACAAAATGTGTAAGCCATTGACCTGGGCCAATCTGAATAGTTGTGTTAAATGGGGTGAATTTTGACAGATGGTTTCATGTAGAAATTTAATGTTATGTTAAAGGTTCTTATATAGCGCACTGTCACCAACGGAATTGGTCCCCAGGCGCTCTGGCGGATCTGTAAACAGGAAGGAGGGTGGGTAGGGTTAGTAGGAGAGTGGGAGAAGTGGTGTGCTGTTGGTAGCTTCAGCTCATTATACACCAAGTGCTGGGCTTTGGTGCAAGTATCGGATCGGGCGAGACCTTGTGTGCTGCAGGTGCTGTTTATATGTTGTTGATGCGGTGTGGTAAAGTGCATGCAGATTGCTGGGAGAGAAATGGTTGTGTGGGTTAAGTATGCAGAAAATTGAGGGTTTGGTTAGTGGAGTCTGTATCCTGATTCACGTACTTCTGGTTCCGTTTGAGCTGTATCCCTGTGGGTGGGGTTGTTGCTGGTTCCTTATGGGCCGTCTCACTGTGGTGGTGCTGTGCGGATCCAGCTGTATCATAGTGAGTATTGTATGGAGTGATAGCTGTGTCTGAACCTTTTCTTCGGGTGTGGGACTGGGTTTGTAGTATCTATTCTTTTGTTATCTAATGTGACACTGGTCGGTTGAGGCTTTGAATGGTTCAGGGTCAGAGTGCTGTTGATGAGGCGTCCTAGTGCATCCGTCTTGGTCAGAATATTGTATCCCTTCTGAGGCTTGTGGAATCTGTTTAGATCACATGCTGTGCATAGATTAGCGAGCAGTGTTAGAAGAAGGAGGTGGGATGTGAGAAGGGTCATGAGCGAACAGATGCCTTAGAACCGCTTGTCCCACTTGAGTATCTGTCTTGGAATGAGTGTCAATGCAGTAGTGCTGAGTAAAGGTGTGAATAGAGCTCCAAGTAGCTGCTTTGCAAATGGTGTCAAGGGGCACATTTGCAATGAAAGCCAGAGTGGCCCCAGTACCTCTTGTAGAGTGGGCTCTCGGTGTAAAAATATTTTTAAAAATTGGCTTCTTCACAAATATATCTGAAAAAAGTGCTTTGGAATGCATATCAACAAAAAAAATCGGCTTGAATTTTCATGCAATAAAATTCACCATAATTCTATCACAAACATTGCCTTCCGCTGATCCTCCTTCCTTCCCTCCCTCCCTGTTTCAGGGGCAAGTGTACCCCAGTTCCACATTCTCTTATCTTCCCTCGCTACTTTTTCCTTACCAGACTAACTTCTGGCTACCTTGAGAATGCAAATGTTAAGTCAAACCTGGGATCGCTCTAGTGTTGGTTGCAAAAATTCAAGCTGCAAGCCATGAAATGTCAACTTCCTCAATTCTATACATACACACAGCACACCCTTTTTCTACTGGCCAAGAGTCAAATCTCACTAGCCGAGTGCTAGCGGTCAGTGCACACTTTGTACCCTGTATGACGTTTCTAAAAGCGTTATAGTGTAACAATAGCCACAGACTACAGGAATGAGCAAAGCGCATAGACCATAAGTGCAAATTGTGCATGCGCGGAATGGTGCAATACAATTGTCCATGATAGGCATTCATTGCCATCAAGTACGGATTTCAAAAGATGTTTCTTTTGGAGGACATATTTTACTGACCTAAAATGTACCACCATCGGGACTCGCAGTGGCTTTTACTCTCTGAAATATAATTTTAATCCCAACTTCAAAAAATAGGGAGTAAAATGTCCCCACTTTAAAATCGTATCTCCAGGCCTGGTAGTAAACTTACATTTTTTAAAGTAATTTTTTAAAGAGTTAGGCACATATTTCAAAAATTGTTAAGTCTAGAAACCTTGAGAACGCTAGTGTTCAGGTACAAACACTCTAAATGAACTGTTTCCCCGAATACAATCAAAGTCCAAATAATGACCCATTGCCTTTGCTGGAGCAGGAGCTCCCAGCCAAGCCATGCGCTGCAGGAGCATCTTGCACCACAGTATCCAGTCCAGGGTCCAGAGGTAAGCTCTCGGCAGAATTGCCTGTGCCAAGAAGCCCCTCTGAGCCCCTCTGATCCCTAGTGGCTACCTATGTGCCATATTGCCCAGCATCCAGATTATTGCTTCTCTGCCGTGCTGAGATACCATTTGTCCTGATGCACGGACCGAAATCCGTGTTTTTATCTGATCCAAAGATGGCCGCCGCTGCAGACCAGCACTTCGTCACAATAGGCACCAGGCCTCCTGCACCACGTTGATTGGCCCAGCCGCCTACTTGCCTGAGGTCCAATAGCTGGCAGGCGTTAGCCAGCCTGTGGAGTAAGGCCTTGGAAGAAGGCCAGCTGACTGAGCTGACCGAGCGCAGCCGGCGCTCAGTGCGAAACCCTGGCCGCACTCCTCTCACTCCAGCCCACCGTCTGTCCGAATCTATTCACAGGTATTACATAGTTACAACAGTCATAGTCCTGCTGTAACACCTCACGTCTTCTGCCTAAACACAGGTTCATATATAAACTGTGTGCTAACCTGACCGCCATTGCTCCATGTATGGCAGTACTCAGTCGCTCTTAGCTCTACTCAATCGTCACATCAGTATAAGCCACTCCGGCTATATTACTGATTGCACCTGCATTGACTCACTTTTCTAACCGTGTGACATTGGATTTACTCATTACAATTGCAATGCATTGTATCTAGCCCATCCATTGGTGTTAAACATGCTGTTCTTTGCCGGTTCTTATGGTGCCATACAAGTGCTTACACCATATCTACAAGTAACGACCGTTCCTGTATAACCGTGCTTGCCCCAATGTAGTATGCGTGCTCCATCCCAAATTGCATCTTTGAACTATTACTTTGTCCTGCGTGATTTATGTAGCAGAGATTTTGTAAATTCTGCATCGATCACTTGCTTGTTGTCTCTCGAAGGAATCTTTCTGTATAGGACACTGCACTGCATCGAGTCGCATCCGCACACTTATTGCATATGTTCCCAGCACTATGTACGTAGCTTTATATAATACTATTACGCAGCCCTGTATACTATTGTGCGTTGTGCCCGCTTTACTGACTACATACTGAGATTGTAGATTGATCAAATTGTGTACCTAGCTCTGTTTATCACTGTGCATTGTGTACCGAGACATGAGCAGCTGTACCTAGTTACCCCATGCTACCTTTAACAACGTTACGTCCTTGGCACGCCCATATGCATTCTTGACCCTTGCGCTTAGAATTGCTACCCTACATCACCCAGGCTCCTCGTTACCTCGACTGCTAGCGGCTTCTACTAATGTAACTAGACTGCATACTGTCTTACCTTAGCTCTATATTATAGACCGTATTCTGTTAAAAGGCATCAATATGCATTGGCAATCCTCTCCTTACACAAATTGCCTCATTGCATTCGGCCATATTCCTAAATTACTATTTATAACCTGTGCACTACTCACCTCCTATCTCAGCACTTCACCCACAGCTTTCTTACCCACTAAGACCCTCACCCACATCCTGCTTCCACGCACTACACACCTTGAGCACAGTTTGCCTCTTATCGCTAACAAACAACTACACCCCACCACCTTACGCAATATCATGCAGCCCTATCCTATCACAGCCCCGACTTCACCTACGCACACCCCCTCCCCCTACCTTAACTCACCTGCACTCTACCTTGAACATTTCGCGACCAAACCCATGCCTAACCAACCATGTACCACATATATTAAGAACGTCAGGCTTGGCTCTAGATTCCGACATGCCTCCCACCACCTCACCAGTTCCATCAACCAATCTGACCGCACATCACCACCTCCTACGGCCTGCACCTCACACCTACTTATCACTACCAAGAACACCAAACCTAGTATTATTACCCCGGCAGCACGATTAAGGGGGCACTGATCAATGCCAGATTCCTCACTGCTCATGCGCTTGATTTGGCTCATTTGATCATAACTCACAACCTCAACTTCATCGCCATTACTGAAACTTGGCTCCATGCGGCTTCAGGACCACTCCTATCACTGGCCATCCCCACAGGATACACCATCATCAGAAATGATCGCAGTACCAGCCAAACCAAAGGAGGCGGAATTGCTTTCATACACAAAAACTCAATCAGCCTTCGTATCTCCCCCTCCCTCCAAACCTCATCAATGGAACTACTCTCAGTGAAATTAGCGGTATCACCTAATCAAACTATCACATTCCACCTCATCTACAGGCCTCCTGATCCCCTATCCACATTTGCAGATTATTTATCCTACATTCTGGCAGATAACACCAGAACCAAATTGCAAATTATCATATTAGGAGATTTCCATTTGGGTCTCCACGACCCCAATAATGTCCCAGCGCGTGATATCTCCAGTATGCTAACTAATCTAGGCTTTACTCAACTATCAGAGAACCAACGCACATCAAGGGCAGAACTCTTGATTGGTTAGCTGAACTAAACTGCAAAATCATCATGGAATCAAACCAACCTTGTGCTTGTACAGACCATCAACTAATTACCTTTAGCATCCCCGCAAAAAAACGTTAATATCACACAGGACAACGCACCTGCCATCTCCACAAGAAACAAGAGAGATATAACATGTGAAAAACGACTCCCCTTCTCCTGCCAGCGCTCAACGAACTGTCCTCCTCTTGCACTGACCCTACAGTCCTGATAGACATTTTTAATCAGACTATGTTGAAAGCGCTAGACCTTATTGCACCCATTAAACTTAGGAAACATAAACCACATGCTCACTTCAACTTGTGGTTCACACCACAGTTAAGGGTTCTAAGCAAAAAAAAATACGCAACTTAGAAGCTCGTTGGAAAAGCAATCCCACTGAAATGAACAAAGAGACTCTTGCCCTTGCCACCTTGAACTACAAAGATGCCATCATCCAGGCTAAAAAAAGACACGTATAACAAGCAAATCTTACAAGCCAAATCTAACACCCATGAGCTATTTAAGATTCTTAAAGAACTGGAATCCCCTGTTGCACCACCTGATACTTGTGTTAAAGACAGTACCTGGTGTGGCAACATCCAGAAGGCGCTCCTTGCCAAAATAGCCACACTTCAAACCAAAATCAACATAAGCCCCAACACGATAATACTAAATCTAGCAAACACTTGCATAAACCATTCAGCTTCTCGCCCCTCATCAACAATATCAATCCATCCAACTGTCAGAGTGACCTATGCCCAGCCCCCATTAGCATCCCATAGTTTAGCCCCTTTCATCACTGCCTTTTATAAATTCATCATTCAACTCAGGTATTGTCCTAGACAATTTGAAGGATGCGTGGGTCATCCCACTTCTTAAAAAACCTACATTGGATGCATACCGACAAATTACAGGCCTATCACCACTGTGCCTTTCCTGTTAAAAATCTTGGACCGTGCAGCCTACCTGCAGATTCAAGAATATTTGGAAACCAATAAACTCCTAGGCCTCAGACAATCTGGCTTCCGTCCACGTCACGGAACTGAAACAGCACTCATCGATTTAAAAACCCAGATTGAAGATCTAAAAGACAAGGGTAAGCTGGCCCTCCTATTCCTCCTTGATTTATCAGCAGCATTTGACTTGGTAAATCACCAAATCCTCTGTCGCCACCTCAAACTAGCTGCCCACTTTTCTGACAATGCCACTGCTTGGATCAGTTCTTTCCTGGAAAACAGATCCATGAGGGTCTTTCCTCCACTGCAGCCGCAGAACCTTCACCAATCTTTTGTGGGGTACCACAAGGATCATGTGTTTCCCCAACACTGTATAATGTGTTTACGAAACCACTGTTTGATATCTTGGACTTTCTGGGTGTCACTTACACGAATTACACAGATGACACCCAGATACTCATACCCATCACAGGCGACCATACATCTGACATGGATGGCCCAACACGAACTCTTTCTCAATGACGAAAAGACAGAGCTCCTCATTTTGAGTTCTCATCAGAGACTTAATAAACTAGACCCATCCTTCAAATCCTTTATCATCGATTGCAACATCATTAAAGTCTCAAATGATACCAAAACGTTAGGCATATAACTAGATTGCACCCTCTCCCTCTCTAGACAAACTAGCGCGGTGTCCTCGGCCGCTGCGTACACCTGCAAGCTCATCACAGTTTGTCGGCCTTTCCTCACACCAGCCAATTGCACTACCTTGGCCAGAACCTTGGTGATGTCCAAAATTGATTCTTGCAATGGCCTCTATCTTGGCACTAACCAAAGCAATCGCAACAAGTTACAGATTATCAAAAATAACGCCAAATTCCTGCACTTTCCAACACTGTATGTTATCCTTTTGTTATGACTGTATTTTTGCTTTGTAACCTAAGCAATGCGCCCGGATGCCCTTGGGCCAGCAGCGCTATATAAATAAATAAAATATACAAATATACATTACTGTACAGCTTCACAGGACTACATTGTCTATAGTATTCATGTCAGATACCTAAGCTTTGTGAAGCAGTGGTGTCATGTAAGTCCTCCCCAAAACCCTGCTAACTGTTTGTAGAGGCACCTGAGGGCTTCAATCCGGGGCAGCTTGTCCATAATGGGCGAAGGTGATTCGACCCACCGGGTCTTGGCCCCCCTCTCTCCCATTATGGAGGAGCCAGCCCAGTAAAACACAAGCACTCCCTCAGATTTTTCAGCTGAGGGACTCCTCTTAACTGTGAATGGGAAACTTCATTTCCTTTCACAGTTAAATTTCCCCAGCCGTGCAAGCTCAATGAGCCATGCAAGGCTGGGGCGTTTGCTTCCCCGGCCTTGCATGGCTCATAGGAAATGCTGGCTGTGGTACTGCATGTCTGTATGGGCAAGCGCCTCCTCGCACATACAGACAGAGCAGGCTGGAGTGGAGCGCCTACGGACCCACGCTCAGGCGTCTTGCATGCATGAGCAGGATCAAGGAAACTTCCTAATTCCTGTTCATGCTTGCAGGGCGCTGGAGCACTGGAACCTCCGAAACCGCGCAGAAGGTACAGTTGTTTATGTTCATTTTAAACATTTTAATTATGTGTATGGATGCGTGCATACTTGTGTTGGGTGAATGTATGATGATGGATGCTGGTGCGAATGAGAGAGTGCTTTCTGTGTGTATGTTGTGTAAATGTATGTGTATGTATGTTTGTTTATTTAGTATATAAATATGCACATGCATGTGTGTATGCTTGTGTTAGGAGTGAATGCATGATGGATGCTCGTGTGAATGAGAATGCTTGCAGTCCGTATGTTGTCTAAATGTGCGTTTGTTTGTTCATTTATTTAAATATGTGTATGGATGCGTGTATGCTTGTGTTTTGAGTGAGTGCATGGTGGATGTTTGTGTGAATGAGTGTTTGATGTGTCTATATTGTGTATGTTGTGTAAATGTGTGTTTGTATGTTCATTTATTTAAATATGCATATGGCTATGATGATATGATATGGCATTTGTAACGCGCCTATACACAAGTGTTTCAAGGCGCGATGAGGTAGGGAGGGGGGAACAAAGGGAAGACAGACAACTATCCTACTAGGCCAGGTGTCATTCAGATCGCGCAAGTGCAAGGGGAAAGGGGGGGGTGCAATACAGGGTAAGTAGAATAACAAATAAATAATAGGGCCAGCTGGTGGCAAGTGCAAGGTAAGTGCAGATAAGTGCTGGGAAGGGGGGCTGTAGGGATACAGAGACAGTCCCGCAGTTCAGGTGTTGCCAGGGAGGCAGTGCAAGTGGAGAGTGGCTGGGCCAGGGACCGAGATCGGTGAGGGTGGCCCAGTTGCAGATTCAGTGCAGTTTCAGTCAAGAATTTTAGCAGGGGATAGGGGGAGAGAAAGCAGAAGCAAAGAGGAAGGTTTTGAGGTGCTTCCGGAACCGGAGATGGTTCTCCTCAAGTTTCAAGGAGGCAGGAAGGCTGTTCCAAAGGGAGGCCCCTGCCGAGGAGAGAGATCTACCCCCAACTCGTTGCTTGGAGAAGCGGCTGACCCTGAGGGAGTTGGAGCCGGATGAGCGAAGAGTTTGAGAAGGAAGATATTTAGGAAGAGAGAGTTGAAGGTATTTAGGCCCCAGGCCCCAGAAGGCCTTGTGGACAATGCAGAGGGTTTTGAACTTAATCCTCGCAGCCACTGGGAGCCAGTGTAGAGATTTCAGTCCTGGAGAGATACGGTCCCTGGGCCTGAGGCCAAGGACAAGTCTTGCAGTCCTGTTTTGGATGAGTTGCAGAGGGCGGAGAGTAGAGGCAGGCAGATTTAGATAGAGGCTGTTACAGTAGTCCAGCTTCGAGAGAACCGGGGCTTGTGAGACAGTGAGCTTCTGGGGGAAGGAGAGGAAAGGAAGAATACCTCTGAGGAGGTGCAGCTGGTAGTGTGACTTCTTAGAGACGTCAGATATGTGAGGAGAGAAGGAGAGTGTGGAGTCGAAGATGACCCTGAGGTTTTTTGCCTTGCAGGTAGGAGCAGGAAGAGGGCCAAGAGAGGACGGCCAGAGAGCTGCAGGGAAGGAGGGAGTGGGTGTGCCGATGAGTATAATCTCAGTCTTACTGGCATTAAGGCAGAGGTCATTGGTGGCACACCATCCCTGGATAGCAGACAGACAGTCAGAGATGAGGGAAGGAGAGGAGGAGGCCGAGGGTAGCCTGAAAATAAGCTGGGTATTGTCCGCATAACACTGAAAGTTGGGGCAGAGAGCAGCGATGCGGTGGGCAAGGAGTGCCAGATACTGGTTGAACAGCCAGGGAGAGAGGTTAGATCCCGGGGGGACACCACAGGTAGAGAAAAAGATGTCGGGAGAGGAAGGACCCCAGTTGGACCTGTGACGGCCGATTGGAGAGGAAAGAGGTCAGCCACGCCAGAGCCTGACCAGTGATACCCAGGTTATCACAGAGACGGTCGAGCAGGATGGCATGGTTGACCATATCAAAGGCAGAAGAGAGATCGAGCAAAATGAGAACACACAGAGTGTTGGAGTCAAGGTTCGAGAGCAGGTGGATGTTCAGGAGAGCAGTTTCCGTGCTTCTGGCAGCTCTGAAGCCAGACTGATGGTCATGAAGACTACCAACAGATTCAGCGTGGAGATTAAGCTGGGAGATGGCCAGTTTCTCCAGGAGCTTGCCCAGGAAGGGAGTGATGGAGATTGGGCGATAGTTAGCCAGGCAGCAGAGGTCGTCTATGCTTCTGTTATGAGTGAGTGCATAATAGGTGCTCGTTTGAATGAGTGCTTGCTGTGTATATGTTATGTAAAAATGTGTGTTTGTGTGTTTATTATTTAAATATGTGCATGGATGCCTGTATGCTTGTGTTATGAGTGAGTGCATGATGGGTGCTCGTGTGTGTGTGTATGTTTGTGTGTGTGTTTGTGTGTGTGTTTGTGTTTTTTTGTGTTTGTGTTTTTCGGTCCGAGAGGATTTTGGCAGGTGGGAGATGTGAACAACAAAGGCATTTTAAAAATACATTTTTGCACAAACCCTCTCCCCACTGGCCAAAATCAGCTCTCCGTCTGAGGTGCTCTGAGGCCCAGGAGACAGGGATGCTATTTTTTTACTGGACATCTATGATAGATGTCTAGTAAAAAATACCATACCTACCCCTCACTGGTCACACAGCACCTTGCATACACACATAATCACTTTCATTGTGTGTGTTTGGTGCTGTGAGGCCCAGGGGACAGGCATGGTATTTTTTTACTGGACCTATATTATAGATGTTCAGTCAAAAATACCATCTGTGCTCCCTTGGTCCCCCCAATGTCTGGCATGCACACATAACCACATTGATTGTGTGCATGTGTGAGGAGCTCAGTACCCAGGGGACAGCCGCGTCATTTTTTTACTGGGCATCTATGATAGATGGGCAGTAACAAAAAAAAACAAGGTTTACCCCAGTGCCCCCCAATCACACAATCTCATTTGTCATTGTTGTGATTATGTCCGACTGCAAGGCGCTGGCACACCATGGAGCAGCTATTGCATTTTTTACTGTGCATGCTTGATAAAGTAAGCATGACAAGTGTTATTATGTAGCTAGACTTGCATTTTAATGCAGCCACTCTAGCCATTACTTATAGGGGTATGACATTTTGTATTGGGCATCTTTGATAAAGCAAGCATGATCAGTGGTAGTATTCGTACTGTGGCATGACGTTGTGTATTAGGCACATTTGGTAAAACAAGCATAAGTGTTATTATTAAGCTAGACTGGCATTTCAATGCAGCCAGTTCAGTCATTTCTGTATTGTGGTATGGCAATTTGTATTGGACATGGTTGGTAAAGCAAGCATGGGAAGTGTTATTATGTAGCGCAAGTGGCATTTTAGTACAGCCAGTTTGGACATGTTTTCATATTCTTTGGTATATTCTTTTAATGGTAAAACGCCAACTGGAGTATGCTCTTATGTGGGGAAACTGCTATATATTGGCAGAACAAACATGGACATGTTTTCTTATAGTATCATTACTGGCATTATGCACAAAGCAAACATAAGTATGTTCTTATATGGGAATAATAGGGTATAATGGTGCAGTCAGCTTGTAAATGTATGGGCACAGCCAGTGTGAAAGTGTTTTATACTGGCACATATTGTGGGGAAAATGCATCATGAAAATGTGTCGCATAAATGCTCCTGTGCACTGTTGGTGACTTGCATCTATTGGATATTTTTCATGAGTTACCCTACAAAACCCAATTGCAAACTTGCTTTTTACCAAATTTTTCTGAAGTGTGCGCTAAACTGTACCATTTTCACCCATTATTTTAAAAAAATTCTCATGCAGGGGAGAATCCCTCAAACCCACCTTGCAGGGTCTGGGCTCCCTCGTGAAGCTTGCTCGCTCGACCATGTATGGAACAAATATTTACACGCCACTGGCTTCAATAGGCTCCTGTTACAAATGTAGCCATCACAGATCCAGTTGGCTTGCCACCGAGCCCTAGGACAAAAGTAGGGGAATCAAAAATGTTCTGTCTGGTCCGAACCCGGCTGAATTGCGCTGCTTCAAGTAACCATTCAAGTTCTGTTACTCTTCCCTACTTAATTAGGTATTCTTAGAGATCGGTATCGCACACTCCTTAATGGCCGTAGTTTTGTTCCGAAATACACTTTTTTTGTACTTGTACTTTAGAAGATGTGCACATTCTACAAAATGCTGAAGTCAGAAAAAAACAGCAAGTGTTTCATGCCTTGCGGCCCTTTCTCAAGGCTTGCCGTAAATCGTCAGTAGGGCACTCTGTGTCAGAACCAAGAGCCTCCCAGATGGTCTCGTCAGTGCTTGTATGCAGCACACTGATGACGTCACATATGACGTTACTTGGGGACACATTTCCTTATCTTCCTAATATCTCACATGGCTGCCCGTGATCTGCAGATTAATTTGCACCTCATCAATAACTTCACTCCAATGTGCAGGTGGAGTGAAAAAATCAAGCGCCTGCTATGTTTCAAGACATTTGAGAGACCTTCTACAGATATACATGTAACATAAGCTAGCATGAGATTAAATATATATACTGTGTGAGCATGGCATACATGCTTAATTGAATACAGAAACATATTTTCCAGATAATCTACTATACACTGGTTTAAATAGAAGAGTTCATTGTCTGCATTTGCACTAATAACATTATGTATCCAGAAATGTCATTATATTTCCTACAGATTGACCTTTGCAGGTCATTTTGCAAAAGCTTTGGCCTTTTTTTAGTTTTGGCTATTAGGTAAAGAGTACAGCTAAAGAGGAATGGCGTGTGGAGAGGGACACAAAGCTTGTAGGTGTTGTTTGGTTATTTACCCACCCTTTGACTGCCCATAGCCATGCTAATCCCTATGGCCATTCCCAACCGAATTCCTGCCCCTCGCTGCCCAATACACACCAGCCTAGGATCTCTTTCAGCTAGCTTTATCAAGCTTTGCCATCAAACGTTGCGCTCCAGGTGCCTGCCAGAGTTTTTCCAAAGCAGTCTTCTGGGAGTTAATGACTAAATTTGAGCTCTAATCCCTCTACTGGTATAATAAAAATGTCTTAACCAGGTCTGCCTTCAGCCACTTCATTTATAAACACTGTGCGTGATAAACACTTCAAGAAAAGTCATGTTAAAATCAAACATTGGCAAGGCCAACAGTTCGGACTTGCGTATAAGTATTAGGCTTTTGCTAGGTAATGCCATCATATGCTCAGGTGCTTGCACCATTTTGCAGTTGTTACCATCGATGGCTGGGTAATACCATTTCAGCAATGCCTGACAAATGCCTTAACCGTGTCTACACAAAAGCCAAACCTGTTTGCGTTGCCAAAACAAATGGATAGGGTCAAGTGTTACTCCTGATCTACGTTACTTTACTTCTCTGGACTGCTGCAAAGTCGCAGGTACAGCAGGTACCTCTCCTTTTCTGGGCATCACCGGGCTTCCAAGGACTGTGGCATGGTATTTTGAGCATGCGACTGCGCCAGTGTAGAATTCCTTTCGACAGAGCCTGAAGGTTGATTTTACTGCGGTGCAGGCCCTTTGAGTTTCCAACTTAATAGAGAGACCTCTGATGCAAGCCCTTCCTATGTATGACCAGATAGCTTCAAAGCATATACGTGGCTGGAACATATATATTGGATAATACTCCTCGATGACTGTCTGCCTCAGGGTTGTGAGAATACGATGCATGCAAATAATGTTACTATGAAGTAGGGAGTGTAAACTGTGAAAAAAGCATTTGACTCCTCCCGCTTCATTTGTTATCGTTCGAGCTGTGATTATGGATTCAAAAAATGCATCTCTCTCCCTTTGAAATGTGATGTGCTCGACCAGTGATGTCATTGATGATGTCAGAATTGATGTCCTATGCCATGCCATCAGTGTGCTCTAGTTTCCAGTGATGTCCTTGACCTTGATGGTGTCATAGGGGACGTCATATGCAGTGCCATTGGTGATGTCATTAGTGCGCTCTAGCTTGCAGTTATGTCATTGATGGTGCAATAAGGGACGTTGTTTGCAATGTCATCAGTGATGGTATCCGTGTGCTTCTGCTTCCAGTTATGTTATTGGTGGTGTTATAAAAGATGTTGTAGGGGACGTCATAAACAGTGACATCAGTGATGCCATCTGTGTGCTCTAGATTCCACTGATGCAATTGATGGTGTTGTAGAGGAGCAGCCGAATGCCTCTACAGGAAGTCCCGCCCCTATTTTGCCAATATGCTGGAAACCGGAAATTGCGACATGTGCAGCTCCAGTAATGGTACCTATACCACAAAGAGTCTTTGAGACAAGGTATCTACTAAGAAAGTCCTATGTGAAGTATCCCCAAAAGACTGATGGTCCCCTGAGAGAAGCGCATGAAGAGGTGTGAAGATGTGAAAAGGAGAAGCTGGTGACATTATGAAAGATGAGAGTGACCCACTGAGAAAGATGACCACAGAGGAGAATGCATAGGCCATGTAGAATCTGATGGCGAACTAATGAATTGAGAATACTTTCATGTGCAAAATGAAGATTGCACGTGCGAAGAGCACTGCAGAAAAAACAAGCTGTTTTACAATTGTACAGATGATGTAACGCAAGTAGACTAAGTGTTAATAAGGCTGGCTATACTTAGTATATAGACTGCAGGCGTTGCCGCCAACATATATGTATATAGAATTCTGGACATTTGATGATGCAATTTAGTAAGCGAGTCTCCATGAAGGAAGACGGATTGAGAGCTATGTGTGTCGTAGCAAAGAATCGGCTTTACCTCGAAGCAAGACCAATGAGGCTGCCTGGCTCGATGTCAAAGACTGGAAGCAGCCAAGAACTGGTTATCAGCTGCGAAGAAGAGTAAAATGTGAGAAGCCAAGGCATCCTTTGATAAATTGCAAAGAAAGAACACCATGAGTGCCAAGTTTCTTCATTCAGGACTATTAAATGCTAGAATATTAACAAATTCATGGCCTCTGATCACGTGAGGTGAGCTGAGGATGAAAATAGACGAAGAGCGTGGTGCACCAGAGTGAAGATAGCGAGTGCCTGCACTCCCTCATACTCCCAGGGGCGAGAAGCTGCTACAAGGCTGAGTTCAAAGACAATGTGAATGGCATACAGCATGAGTGATGAGAGATGGCACACTAACTGGGTGGGGAGATACGGTCAAATTCACCCACCAGCACCTGGGGTACCAGCTTACGTGCTGCTAGAGCATCGAACGTTCCGGGAAGTAACAAGTGTGCCAACCAATTATAGAGGGCCATATAACAAAGGGCCTGATAGTTTAAGAGCCAATCAAGTGTTGTGTTTCTAATTACTGTTGAAGATGACTTGCACTAAGGGAGGGCGTGAGTGCCCACCTGACTGTAGAGACCCAATCACGATCCTATCCCTCATAGTAAGTATACTTAGACGTCCTCTTTGAGCCAACCACAATCTCCCGTAGGTTTTCTTAGTTTGCCACGTATTATGACATCACATATGACAAACATTTAATATAAATGTGCTGTTTTTTACAAGATGCTTTGAGATTATGCTGTGCGACGTACTTTGATGTCCGTTGTCGTCCCTGTTTTAGACAATTGATATTAAAACCATTATTTGCCAACTTCCTGAGTCAGTCTTATTTAGTTTGAGAAGTTATTCTCCGTCCCATCCACAGTACGACACGTTACCTTGAGTAAAAGGGCCTCTATGGTTCAGTGTCATAACGGACGTCATGTGCAACGCCATTGGTGATGTCATTAGTGCTGTCTAGCTTGCAGTAGTATCATTGATGGTGTCATAGGAGACATCATATGGAGTGCCATCAGTGCGCTCTAGCTTCCAGTGATGCCATTGATGGTCTCATAGGGGACCTTGTATGCAATACCATCAATGATGCCATTGGTGCGCTCTAGCTTCCAGTGATGCCATTGATGGTGCCATAGCTTCCAGTGATGCCATTGATGGTCTCATAGGGGACCTTGTATGCAATACCATCCATGATGCCATCCGTGCGCTCTAGCTTCCAGTGATGCCATTGATGGTGTCATAGGGGACCTTGTATGCAATACCATCCATGATGCCATCGGTGCGCTCTAGCTTCAAGTGATGCCATTGATGGTGTCATAGGGGACCTTGTATGCAATACCATCAATGATGTCATCGGTGCGCTCTAGCTTCCAGTGATGCCATTGATGGTGTCATAGGAGACCTTGTATGCAATACCATCAATGATGCCATCGGTGCGCTCTAGCTTCCAGTGATGCCATTGATGGTGTCATAGGGGTCCTTGTATGCAATACCATCAATGATGCCATCGGCGCGCTCTAGCTTCCAGTGATGCCATTGATGGTGTCATAGTGGACCTTGTATGCAATACCATCAATGATGCCATCGGCGCGCTCTAGCTTCCAGTGATGCCATTGATGGTGTCATAGGGGACCTTGTATGCAATACCATCAATGATGCCATCGGCGCGCTCTAGCTTCCAGTGATGCCATTGATGGTGTCATAGGGCACCTTGTATGCAATACCATCAAAGATGCCATCGGTGCGCTCTAGCTTCCAGTGATGCCATTGATGGTGTCATAGGGGTCCTTGTATGCAATACCATCAGTGATGCCATCGGTGCGCTCTAGCTTCCAGTGATGCCATTGATGGTGTCATAGGGGACCTTGTATGCAATACCATCAATGATGCCATCGGTGCGCTCTAGCTTCCAGTGTTGCCATTGATGGTGTCATAGGGGACCTTGTATGCAATACCATCAAAGATGCCATCTGTGCGCTCTAGCTTCCAGTGATGCCATTGATGGTGTCATAGGGATCCTTGTATGCAATACCATCAAAGATGCCATCGGCGCGCTCTAGCTTCCAGTGATGCCATTGATGGTGTCATAGGGGTCCTTGTATGCAATACCATCAGTGATGCCATCGGTGCGCTCTAGCTTCCAGTGATGCCATTGATGGTGTCATAGGGGACCTTGTATGCAATACCATCAATGATGCCATCGGTGCGCTCTAGCTTCCAGTGTTGCCATTGATGGTGTCATAGGGGACCTTGTATGCAATACCATCAAAGATGCCATCTGTGCGCTCTAGCTTCCAGTGATGCCATTGATGGTGTCATAGGGGTCCTTGTATGCAATACCATCAGTGATGCCATCGGTGCGCTCTAGCTTCCAGTGATGCCAACATAACAAAAAGGGTCTGCAACCTACGGATCTCCAGATGTTTTGGACTTCAGCTTTTATGATCCCTCATCAACAGCTAAAATGGCTGTGGCTGATGGGGGTTGTAGTCCAAAACATCTGGAGAGCCAAAGGTTGCAGACCCCGACATAACAAATCTATGCGACAATCGCACCTAGTGGCTTTCAGAAGCCGGTGAATAGCTGGACGGTTAGCAAATGTCACTGCAACCCAAGATGGGATCATGAAATGTGTTACACTTTATATATTTTTATATTAAATGTAAACTTTTAAAATTATTTTTCCAATGGCAGAAAGTGTACCGTTGACTGGATAGATGCCACGTCCATGGTATATAGCTCCTAACCTGCGATAATGACATTCCCATAAATTACTGGATTTGAAATCACTCAATGTGTGAAGTAATACAATTTGAGCATTGAAGGAATATCGCTGCACATATCTGCCCTCATCTTTACCTTGAAGGGTAAACACAACACAAAATAGTTTGCAGGTCGGTTGCTTTGATTGTGTTCTTTGTGACCGTAGCACAGGGGTTTGCAAGATAGCGCCTGTCTCGCTCAGCCATCGGCAGTGGTGCGCATTTCATCATAATTGTGGTGAAAGGGGTATTCACCCCGTGTGTCAACGGAAAGCAGGGAAATTAAGCCGCTACCTTCTCACCTGGGTTTGGGCGCTATGGCCTATGATGTTAATAACGTGTGTCCTTATATAGCACTTCATGCGGAGGCCTCCAGCTTCTAAGTGCTGCAATACCAGGTGTTTTTTTACCCAATCTAATTGTACTAGATGTATCGACCTTGGAAGGAAGGAAGGCAGAGTCGGAGTGCCTGTTGGCTAGGCCCATGTCGGGCAACTTATGAAGTGCCTGTTGGCTAGGCCCATGTCGGGCAATTTATGAAGTGCCTGTTGGCTAGGCCCATGTCTGTGCCAGGGGTGAACATGGACTTGGCTGTTACTTTGGAGAAGGGAAGGAGGGCGAGGGCTGAAGGATCACGGTAATGGATGGAAGGAGATGCGGGGGGGGGGGCGGGGGATTTAGGACCATGCTAGCACACTGCCTCGGTCACAGTGCAGCGTCACTGAGCCGTTCCTGCCCGTGTACAGCCGTAATGATCCGATCCCCCCAGGTACACTCTGCCGTGCAGGCCTGATTTTCCAGGTGCGTTATTGCGCTGTTGCCTTAGGCATGGAATGTAGGCGTAAAGAGCCCTTTTCTAAAATAGACCTCTTGATTGCTTTTAGCGTCGGCGGTCTCCGGAGATCCGTTAGAGATCAGGCTGGCTTCAGGTTGGAGCCACTATCATCCGATGGAAGCGGCTTCCCCTGGCTGGCGCGGCGCGCATTGACGTCAGCGCGGGCTGATCAGTATTCCGCGCACGAAGTGGGTCAGTCCTGACAATTAGTGCGCCGCGCAGCTTGCGCACCTTCCTTTCACTTGAACTGCACAATTATCTCCTTCCGTCGCCATTAGCAGCGCAACAATGGGAAGATGGCCGCTGGAATCCGGAGGCTGGCCGCAGCGGGTGGGGTAATATAACGCTACCTTCCTCGTATCTTGGTGGTGGAACGTCTTTGTCCTGTTGTGGGTTTGCTTTTCTTCTCTTGCGAGTTGTGTTGTAGCCACGTCCTTGTGCAATCAATAGGAGGACACGTGCACACAATCGCTTTCAGTCCTTAAGCAAGATTTCGAGCTGGCATGTTGTTTGGGTGACTGCATGCATTCATTGACTCTTGTGAAACCTTGTCCTTGGCGCTGCATCCCACAAATCATACATTTGTGCCAATTCAACCTTTAAAATATCATGTCTAATGCTCAGCAAATGCATTTCAGATGTATAGTTCGATTCACAGGTGACAAGCGTATGGACCCACTAAGGGCCGGCGGCGCCAGAGGTAGACCTGGGTGAGCCGGGATTCACTCATTTGCCATTTATTTGGCTGCACGGAGAAGGCCCGTGGCTCAGTGGCCATGTTGCCCATGGGTTGTTGCCTGGTTGGCACAGTTCTGGGAGGACTCTGTGCCCGTGCCCCTGACGGGCGGCCCTGTGAATGCATCACCCAGCGTTGCAGAGGACAGGCGGTGCATGCGGATTGTTTGACACTGAACTAATTCATGGTCCTCAGAAAAAGAGGTCAAGAATGTGTGATCCTGAGCAGTAGATCAGACTCTTAGTTAATTATTATTATTGTTTTTTTTATAACGCGCTTGATACCGAAGAGGTTTCTAAGCGCAGACCCGGGATTCAAACCTGTGTTGGTCTGCGTCGTCTTGCTTCCAAGACAAGCGCATTGCCACTGAACTATACTGCCCGTGTCTTAAGGGTATTTAACTCCCTATTCTGGGAAGTTGAGAGCAAAAGGATTTTTAAAGTAGCAAAACCATAGTTATTATTCCCTACAGACCTATTTCTAATTAAGTAAATAAATACCAGGACTGAAAGGAGACCCACCAGTCATGAGCCTAATTGGCATCTACAAACCACAGATGGAAACAGTTGACATCCATGGATTACGATGGACCCATAATTGCCTTCCGTAGACCACCATTGGGCACAATTGTTATCCATAAAGGGGCAAGACTGCAGGACAGATCAATGTGAGCCCATAAGGCTCGGCCCAGGGGCATCTAGGCAGCTAGGGCTCGGTCACCTTGCCTAACCACTCAACCCCCTGAGAAACTTGACTACATACAACCTAACATCAGAAAGGAGATGCAGCGCACAGCACCAGAAGATACACGTTCTAATCTCAGCTTCACCACTTCACCCTGTTATGTGATCTTGGGCAAATAACTTTATCTCCCTGTATCGCTGTTCCTCTCTCTATTGACCGATTCGAAGTGCTACAAAATGATATGATCTAATATGGCATTTATAACGCGCCTATACACAAGTGTTTCAAGGCGGGACGAGGTAAGGGAGGGGAAACAGAGGGAGTACAGAGACAGCGATCCTACTAGGCCAGGTGACATTGAGATTGTGCAAGTGCAGGGGAGGGTGGAAGGGGAAAAGTGCAGGTTGAAAGGGGAGGGGACAGTGCAGTACATAGGATAACAGTAAGATAAATAAGGACAATAAATAAAATGCGGCCAGCTGGTGGCAAGTGCGAGGGTAAGTGCAGACATCAGGTGTCAAGTGCTAGTAGGAGCTGAGGGGATACAGAAACAGTCTCTGAGTGCAAGGGTTGCCAGGGGGGCAATGCAGGTGTGCAACTGGCAGGGAGGGGACCTGGGCCCGAGATCAGACGGTATTCCAGGTAACCAGTGCAATTTCAGCCGGAATATCAGCAGGGGAGAGGAGCAGAGAAAGCAGAAGCAAAGAGGAAGGTCTTGAGGTGCTTCCGGAACTGGCGATGTTCTCCTCAAGTTTCAGAGAGGCAGGGAGGCTGTTCCAGAGGGAGGCCCCAGCAGAAGAAAGAGATCTACCACCAACTCGCTGTTTGGAGAAGCGACTGACCCTGAGAGAGTTGGAGGTGGATGAGCGAAGAGCTCGAGAAGGAAGATCTTTAGGAAGAGAGAGTTGAAGGTATTGAGGTGCCAGGCCCCAGAAGGCCTTGTGGACAATGCAGATTGAAAGCTATCACTAAGCTATCGCTAAGCGCTACATACTTTACATGGATTTAATTTATAAGCCTGCATTTTTTGTTAATTACCGTTTTGAGAATATTGAAATGTTCCTAGCTATTTTTTTCGGTTGCTTGTGGTTTGCAGTGCTTGGCATTGGCTTTGGATTCCAAGTTTATTGGAATGAAGCCTGGTGTGGTGAATAGAGATTGGCGCGCTTATATGTCCCAACCTCCTTACCCCTCACATCACAACTGGGAATTTAGTCTTCACACGTTTGTAGTTGGAAGATGACCATGAAGAAATTGAGTGACCTTTCAAGAGGCTGGTGCCCCAGACATGCAAGGCTGGATCAGAGCCGGTCCCATGTCACGTGAGAGTATAGTTGGAGTAGGGGTCCCACCCTCAGCCTTCCACAGGGGGGGTCGTGGCATGTGACCGGGTCTCTGTCACGCACTTCAGAGACATTGCACCATTGGCATACATGCCACATGACAAACTACGAGTCCCAGAATGCAAAGTGAAATGAGGACTAGATGAGCCTCCATCCGAATGTCATGGGTCCTGTGTTGACTTTTGTGGCTGCGTATGCAGACGAAGATGGGAGCACGGCTTGATAAGTTGTGAGCATTTGAGTTCCTAAATTGCTGTTGATTTTTCGTTTTGAGAGCGACGTGATCACGGCTGAACTTGTTTAATTGATAAGCAAAGTTTGTTTTAACAGTAAAGATTTCCCATAAACACTGCATGTTGCTCCCATCCCCCTGTAATACTACTCCTTTGTGAAACTCCCAGTTGTTGTGTTTTGCATACACGCCCTTTGCTCTACTACAGGGCTCTTCTACCTTTAGTTCTCTAGGTGTTTTGGACTACAACTCACATCCTTCCTAACCATCATAGTCAATAGCTAGATATCATGAAATTGTAGTCCAAAATATCTGGCAGGCCAAAGGTGGCAGACCCCATCTCTACCAGATGGTTTTCAAGTCTATATCTTCGTTTGGCCCACTCCTCCCACTGACCGAAGATCCTTCGTGGTTGTGTGAATTTGATCAATTATCAAGCTAGCCCGTTCCAATGATGCTGCACTGGTTCACACGGAGTGGGTGCGCCATTGGCATACAAGAGCGGGCACCTGGGACATTTTAGGGTTGACTCTTTGTTTTGTTGCTGAGCCATTGAGGGGTGGTTTCCTCCAATTCTTGGGAGGCTTAGAACTTTGGTGCAGTTCAACGAATTGTCACAAAACATGCCAAAAATATATAGAGCCAAATTAAAACATTTTAAAGATTTGTGAGGCTTCACAGGGGGTGAAAAGCTATATGGTGGGTCGGGAAATGTAGGATTTCCTATCAATTGCCCCTGGACTGTATTGTGCTCGCACCTACAACCTGAATCGCTGTACGGATTCACTCCATACTTTTGAAATTTTGCACCACAATTTCATAACGACACTGCATCTGGTCTGACTTGTGACCCTTTTGTGGTTTGGTACATATTTTTCAGAACTTTTTCTTTTCTTTATTATGCTCAAAAGTAGCCAAAAACCTTTGTCTGGGTCTGTGGGCTGCCGTCAGGTGGTCTCGGACCCAGGTCTGCAGACCTAGCAAAGAGAAAGTAGATCGGTAACTGTTGCTAACTGAAAGAGTCAGTTTGGTTGGTTGGTAGAGGGCAAACGATATGAGTAGCTGCCATTGTGGCCCCCAAATTGAGGTGCAGAGATCAGGGACAAAGGCCATTCCCTGGGAAATTGCCCACTGAGCATTGGTGCATTTTGTACTCTGTGGGTGTGGTAAGCACAATACTGTAAAATGTGCACTCAACACTAGCCATTGGCTAATATTTTAGTCTTGTGAGTAAGAAATGGTGTGCTGTCTGATGTATAGAATTGAGGTGGCAAGTTACTTTTTATTGCTGGCTAGTAGCTTGCAGATTTACATTTTCCTCCTGCTGGCCATCAAGAGCATTCGAATTCAGTGGAAAACTGTGTTAAAAGGAGGTTCTTGTTAAGTTTCCTTTAGAAAAAAATCTTTCAAATTCAGCAAAAATAATGTTATGGTTGCAGTGCAACTGATCAAACCACCCAGAAATCACTGGTTATGGTTTCTGGAGCAACCATAACTGAGCTTTCCCAAAACAGCCCTAATTCAGCAAGCCCCATTTTAATTTATTTTATTGTTCATTTATAACGCGTTTAATACCATCATCTGGTTTCTAAGCGCAGGATCGTGATTCGAACCTGTGTTGCACCGCGTTGTGTTGCTTCCAAGACAAACGCGTTGCCCCTGAGCTATCCTTCCTCAGCATGCAACTGCTCATGACCCCTTTGTATGCAAACACAAATGGTAATGTTTGCATCCAAACTTCTTGCTCGAAAAAGTGCTAAGGACATGAGAACCTGAACCTGATTAGGTTCATTGTAAATTTCACGGTACGGTCAAAAATATAGTTGTAAATAATTGCTTGAGGAGCCGATTTCCCTGGGGGATCGGCAGAGCAAGTGACATCACGAGGAGTGCCTGGAGGTGGCAGCACGGGCGCCATTCATGATCTGGGTTTCATGGGACGGTTTCTGCATGGGGCGCGTGGAAAGTACGGCATGGATTACATTGGGTTTACGTCGTTCAGACCGCATCTCAGCAACCAGGCGAGAGGTCCACTGGCGGCCCATCAAAGATGCATTGAATTTAAAACGTGGACCATTGCACGCCACTGCATCTACAAAGAGGTCCCCCTCCCTACCTCAACAGCAGCATTGCTCAGAGACACCATGTGCGGCCTCTCTGATCATCCGCCGGCCTCACCCTGTTCACCGCTCGATTTAAAAACAAGGCGTGAGCTTCTGTCACAGCGCCTTCTCTGGAGCGCCCTACCTACCACCCAGCATCAGAAACGAGCGCGACTACCCAACCTTTAGAAAACTTGTGAAAACGTGGTTGTTCAACAAATACGATTATTGTCTACATTTTTCCCTATCTACTTTTTTTCTCACCTTGAACCCCTGTACATACGTTGTGATACCTCCTGGTTTGGGCGCTACACTAATGCAATAAATATATAAAATTAAAGATGGACTGTGTACCCCTTGCAATAACTCGTAGTTAGTTGACGTTTTAAAAATAAGGTATTTATAATATGGTATATATGCATCGTTGCCACCCTATTTATAATGCAAGCGTTTGTGCACAAGACATAAATGAGGAGCCACTTGCAGATAACAGAAGACTGACGCCGCAAAACAATGGCCTCATTGACCCCCCCACCATGTTTTACATGGGGTTCGGAGAAGCACTGTGTCCAGTGTGAGTAGCTGGAGAGCCCTTATTGGAATCTAGAATTAATGTAGTGCTTTGTGCTTCTTCAGTGGGTTTCTCTGGCACTTCAGAAATGAATGTAAACATGTTGACACCATTCCAGTGCTGCAGTGGCATGTTGCGGCATTACCCTGCTGCTACCCTGGGGTGCAAGTCATTCATTCTTCGCACCTCCCTGGGGCATTGCCTTTTGGCTGTTAACAGCCTGGTGAACTATGCACAAAACACAGTGTATGTAAAAGAGAGAACCAGGCCCAGGTTATAAGCACCGTCCATCAATAGAGTGTCTGCTGAACTTTCAGGCATAGCCTTCGCTCCACGGGACGACACTGGACGAAGGCTTCTGTGAATTGCATACCCTTGTGCCTTGCTAAGAGTGTGCTGATTGGTCAATCAGGGGGCTGTTCCTTACAGTAACGCCTGCAGATTTCTTCAGGTTCCACTCGCCTCTGTGGCATCCTTAACTCTCCACATGCTCGCAGTGGGTTCTCCCTGGCCTCCTGCCCTCTTGCCAGGCTGCATGCCCATCTCTGACCACTAGCCATGCCACATGGGCTTTGCCACCTGTTTGCTGGCCCATGACCACCATACCTGACCTACCACCAGCCACACTCCTCTTTTTCTGGCCGCACCTCCGCCCGGTTCTCATTTTTGTTCAGAGAAGGTGACTTCTGGAGGAAAGTGTTCTCTGCTGTATAGATGCTTACACCTGAGCTGACCACTGCCTCGGCCAATGCGTCATGGGATACTGGTGCCCATACATGTATACTTGTGCTGTGCATAGTGCACGTCATGGGATACTGGTGCCCATACATGTATGCTTCTGCTGTGCATAGTGCAATTCATGGGATACTGGTGCCCATACATGTATACTTGTGCTGTGCATAGTGCACGTCATGGGATACTGGTGCCCATACATGTATACTTGTGCTGTGCATAGTGCATGTCATGGGATACTGGTGCCCACACATGTATACTTTGCTGTGCATAGTGCAATTCATGGGATACTGGTGCCCACACATGTATGCTTGTGCTGTGCATAGTGCACGTCATGGGATACTGGTGCCCACACATGTATGCTTGTGCTGCTGTGGATACTCGTGCCCACACATGTATACTTCTGCTGTGCATAGTGCACGTCATGGTATACTGGTGCCCACACATGTATACTTTGCTGTGCATAGTGCAAGTCATGGGATACTGGTGCCCACACATGTATACTTGTGCTGTGCATAGTGCAAGTCATGGGATACTGGTGCCCATACATGTATACTTGTGCTGTGCATAGTGCAATTCATGGGATACTTGTGCCCACACATGTATACTTCTGCTGTGCATAGTGCATGTCATGGGATACTGGTGCCCACACATGTATACTTCTGCTGTGCATAGTGCAAGTCATGGGATACTGGTGCCCACACATGTATAGTTGTGCTGTGCATAGTGCAAGTCATGGGATACTGGTGCCCACACATGTATACTTCTGCTGTGCATAGTTCAATTCATGGGATACTGGTGCCCACACATGTATACTTCTGCTGTGCATAGTGCATGACATGGGATACTGGTGCCCACACATGTATATTTCTGCTGTGCATAGTGCACGTCATGGTATACTGGTGCCCACACATGTATACGTTGCTGTGCATAGTGCAATTCATGGGATACTGGTGCCCACACATGTATGCTTCTGCTGTGCATAGTGCATGTCATGGGATACTGGTGCCCACACATGTATGCTTGTGCTGTGCATAGTGCATGTCATGGGATACTGGTGCCCACACATGTATGCTTCTGCTGTGCATAGTGCAAGTCATGGGATACTGGTGCCCACACATGTATACTTGTGCTGTGCATAGTGCATGTCATGGGATACTGGTGCCCACACATGTATGCTTCTGCTGTGCATAGTGCAGAGGCAGCTGCAGCTGGAAGGTGGAATTGGCATTTTTCATATACATTAGTTGCCTCTAGCTTCAAATGCTCATGTGGGGGAACTGGGGAACCTATTTCACATGTTATCTTCTTTTAAGGACCCAATGGCTTCTGAAAGATGGTCTAAAATGATCCAGATGTCTGTCGGCACCTCTTACTCTATCAGTACTCAACGCTAATGGTCAGGAAAAGCATCATGGTAATCAGGAAGGCCTGCTAAGACGCCAGAGCACCTGGAAGCATTGAGGATTCATTACAATTCATAGGTACCCAGGTTTATCTCATTGGCATTTGGCATGTTGAATCATTTGTCTCGGGAGGATAGCTCAGCGGCAATGCGCTCGCCTTGGAAGCAAGATGACAAAGAGCAACACTTGTTCGATCCCTGGGTCTGCTCTTAGAAACCACTAGGTATTAAGCGCGTTCTAAATAACCTATCATATGATCATATGATATACCTGGTGTCGGTGCCCTACCACTCTGTAAAATGGAATCTAAATAAAACCAAAGATAAAGCAACATCGTGTCAAAGGAACATGTTGTGGTGTGAGCGCAGCTATACCCCTCGATCAATTTCGGCCTAGCTGCTCACATACGAACAATACTTCATGAACACCTCAACATTCTGATAAAACGCAGCTATACCCCACGAAAATTGGCCTAGCTGCACACATGCGTCCTACACAAGCCTAACGCAGCCAGAACCCAGTCTTGGTGACCAACCTCCAGACTGCACACATTCTACTAATATGAATACGTCCACCCCTAATGCTAGGATGCAGCTACCATCAGGCAATTACATCAGCTGCGCACATAATTGAAGCACCCTATGGCACCTTACTTTCTCGACTGACCTGGACTACGGTCCCAGAGGGCCTTCAACCTACCAGCGCTTTGAGGTCATACCAATGATATATAGAGCGCTATATAAATCCCAAATAACATAGCATATGAGAAGAAACTCACTTATAGCCCATCATTCTCGAACTGCACTTCTGGTTTGCTCCCGCCGCCCCGTGGCTCCACCAGGAGACCGCTAAACTAGGGAGACCTCCTCAATGGACCCTAACAGGCTGCGTGGAATGCTTGAACCCCCTTCCAGGATGAACCTGTAGATGGAGTGGGCAAGCGCCATGTGGTTGGGTCATTGATGGAACCATGGATAGTTCAATGTCCTCTGGCAGCTGATTCGAGGTAGAGAGATCCTTGACTTAGCGCCCCGGGGGGTGGACACGCAAGGGACATGACCAGGAGGAGGCTATTTGCAGCTGAGGGCCACGGCACCTAGGTGTCCGGAGGGAGGTGGTGTGCCAGGAGATGCCCGAGTTCACTTGAGCCTGAGGGGGGAGCAGCAGAATGGAGCTCAAGCTCTTCTGCACCATCCTTCGGAGAAGCCCTCCAGCACCCATAACTCGGCTACATCCCATCTTGCACATACTGTTGCTTGGCAGGGTCGAACACGATGCAGAGTCAGTTTTGTGCCATCAAGCCACCTCCGGGCAGACGTCGGATGGTGACTGGCTGCCCACTCATGCGCTATGCCACACTTTGCCTGTCGAGCCACTCGAACGAGCAAGCTGAGGCCACCCATTTCAAAGGCCTCCACACTGCGATCAGGCCCGGCCTTGGGGGGGGGGGGGCGGAGGGGGAGGGCAAGCCAAACGACCGCCCGGAATGCCGCGCCACCCAGGGCGCCATTAGCCCCCGCCACGCCAGCTCGGGGGAGTCTTTCAAGGGCTCCCCCGAACTGGCGTAGCGGGAGAAGGCGCAGCAGGCGGGCGCATTCAATGTCAATCAGGTGCTGAGCACCCGATTGTCACCAAATGCGCCCCACCGCCACAGGCGCCTTCACCAACAAAAGGCACCTTAGCAAACCCCCCCCCCCCCCCACCACGCCAGCTCTGGGGAGTCTTTCAAGGGCTCCCCCGAGCTGGCGTAGTGGCGCAGGCACCTCATTGTTAAGCAATGCGCCCGCAGCAGCGGAGCGCATTTAGGAACACTAGGGTGCTAATGCACCCTATTCATAGAATTGCCTCCTCGCAGGAGCGAGGTTTAAAAAAAAAAAGTGTCACTCCGTGGCCACGCCCCCTGTTAACCAGGGGCACGCGGGGAAGGGGGGGCACCAATCCGCCCTGGGCGCTGCTGCCCCTAAGGCCGGCCCTGACTGCGATCAACCCAGCTGGCCCATGGGCGTAATTGCAAGAGGGTGGGGGGGCAAGGGTATTTGTCGTCCTCCCCTGGCCCCTGATTTCGTGGCACACCATTTTGTCACACTCATTTGGCAGGGGCCCCTTTCATTTAGATGTCATGCCTCCCCCCATTTCAGAAAAGTGACTCCAGTGGACCAGCCATGTCACCTCCTGGGACGCCTGGACTGAACCGTCAGCTTTTCCTGATAAAGCAACCCATTGGCTGTTCACATGGAGCCATGCAGCGAGATCATTGGTCCTTTCCAGCTCGGATATACCCTCGGTGTGCCCAAGCCAAGGCAAGCCGTGTACTGGAGTAACTGGAAGCCGCTGAATCACAGGCCCAACCTGCGGAAAGCGCATTGAAGACCAGCTCTGTACCATCGAGCCGCCAACAAAGAGACTAATGTGGAGAACACGTGGGCCAGGTGTGTCACCCTGACCTCGGGCACTGGAGGCTGGATAGGTCTAGGTTCCCTAGTTTATTCGAAGACAATTTAAAGATGTGTTTTCGTGTTTTTTCCCATTCTTAATTAATGTTCCTATTCTTGCGGGCCACCCTACGGCTCTGTTCCCAGATGGCGCGTCTGCCTGTGAGCGTGTAGTCATCTTGTTTCACTCTTAGGCTTCCTTTTCAGGGATGCTGTTATTGCTTTGAGTTATTTGATGTGCTTTAGTAAGGACTTCTATTTTTACCCATCCTCCCTTGGACATTCCTTTGAATGCTGTACTGTTTTGTTCTTGGTTGAAAGCTTCCAGTGCTGACCTGCCTCTCTGGGGAAAATAGCCTGCCCTCGCCCCGTGCTAGCAAAGGCAAAGGAGATGGAATGTCTCTTTAACCTTTATAACTGAAACACTACTGAGGCAAGTTGTGCTATGCAGCTAGACATAGCGCATAGAAGCATTTGCCCCCCTACCCCCGCCCGCTTCTACTTCATCTGACCAAATAAGAATTGTACAACACAACTGGAATACAGTATCCGAGTTCTGTGGCCAAATAGAGCCCTTTTATAAGGTCATGGAACTCCAAGGTGACTTGCAATATCCTTATAATGTACGGTAGGGGGTACTTTATTTGTGAAAGGTTTAAATGTAAACCATAACGCAATAAAAAAAGCACTGTCATCCCCTTCAATGCCTGGCCTCTTGCTTAACCTGACGCAAGAGGTCTTCCATTTACTGGTCCATATAATCAATGTAGAATCTGTTTGGATTTAAAAAGCTCCTATGAAGCGTTGACCATGTTGCAGAAAAATAGTGTAAACATGATGGTAAAATACATAGAGAAAACGTTTTTATTTTGTACTTTAAAATAAGTAATAACATGCAGCTTCCGTGTTAAACTTCAACAGTTCACAAATGTGACATTCTACCATAAACAGTTCCTTAGCAGTTAATCGCTGTAACGTGTCACAGAAAACTATTTGACAAGCAAGGAATTTGAAATGCTTGTAGTGGCTTTAACTGCTGCAGTGACGGCTGGAATTCTGACCTTTACTCGCTCAAGCAGGAGGCACTGTGACGACACAACTGAAGCGTATTAACTGATTACAGACTGGTTGTGATGTCATTTTTTATTACCTGTGACTTGTGATGTCATAGCTAGACTGTAATAAAAACACAATGTCCAGGCTTTTATGTGAATATTGCATCCTGCCATGTATTCTAGTCCACTATGGTCGCCTCTGGGTAGGGGAGGCATTTCTGCCTCCTTTTTCCGGTTGCCTGACTCCCTCATTTGCATTCTAGGATTATTATACGCGGTTACCAATCTATCCCCGTGTACTCCTGAACTGTGCCAATAAACCATCAGTCGTTGGCACAGCGTTCTTCATCTGAAGGTGTCCCAGGAACAAAGGGGGGCTGGCCGGCCACCTAAGCTGCTTGACAGCCGCAGTGGGCATGATGGATGGGTGCCCAGGCCCACCATGGAGTCAACAGAGTTATTCCTTTTAAGCACCCGGAGTCCTTCCTTAGCAAACAAATTCCATCTGGTGTCCTATTCCTCTGAAAGGAACCTAAGCGAGCAAGTCAGTTTCCCAACTCCCTTTCTTTCCTTATGGGTTGTGTTGAGAAGCAGGGCGAGTGCCACAGGCCCCCAGGCGATTGCGGACGCAGCTGTAGAAGGAGATGGTGAAGGGGAGCGGGGTCCTATTCACAGAAGTCACGTTGAAGTGGAACTGTAGCGAATCTTAGCAATAGAATCACGTGTGTAGTGAAACTCCATTTTAGATGGCAGACGCCATTTTGAAATTGAGGCCTAGTGGCATGGCTATGCGAGCATGCTTACAGTGCATTTCAAGGGTCTGAAGGGTGTGCGTGCACTCTTTATTCGCAGTCCTGACAGCTCTTCAGAAGGTTAACTTTCTTTGAACACATACACACACTTCTTTATTGTATCTTATCAGTAGTGCATGTACCCCAGAAGGAATGTGCCCCGCAGGCCGAGAGAGGGTCGCAATGGGATATTTGAAGAAAAGGGCGCAAGGGTTTCAGGCCTTCACCAGTCCTGATCTGTAAGTTATAGTGGCCTGAGACCCCCAAGCCCAAGACATAAACACTTGAGTACACCGACAAGCCCAAGACCCTTACCCATAAAACTGTAAAGTGGCCAATCGATCAGGAAGATTGGAGAACCACAGCAGGTTGCCCTCCCCAATGGGTCATGTGGTCTGTGAGGTGCCAGGGGACAAGGTAACAAATGGATGCTGAGGGTCGAAAGGCACGGAGGCGCCAGCGTGTCTGGGAAAGGAGCGGGGGTACACATAATGCTGAGAAGACTATCATGACCTCGAAAGTATCCTCTGCACTCATGTCCTTGATACCAGGTGCACTGTATGGCTATGAGCAAAATGCATTGTGAATAATTGGCCATTACTGTTTTTCTACCGAGTGACGAAAGAAGATCCCTGCATGGACGAAGATGGACAGGAGATGTTGGGACTAAACACCTGGCATCCCATATGGAGCAGGCTATATATGTATAGGGTCAAACCAACCAACTACCTGGATTTGTAACCTATGTAATGTATGTAATTCTTGACGCTGTGTCCCCTTAAAACCCACCACCCATGCTATTTTCGTCAGAGAGCTCCGTGGCAGCAGAGTTGTTTGAAATGTACTTGGATTTTTGTAAGAGGTGTTCTGGGTTTTTTCCCCTAGCGGGTTGTATTTCTTCTGGTGTGAGAGTTGAGGGGATTCTCTACAGTTGTTAAAATACATAAAATATGCTTTCTGTTTATAGAGCACTGCGTAGAGAAGGTGCCAAATAAAGCCTACATTCAAATCGTCCATTTTGAAGTACCAGGAAAGTTCACACTGAGATATGTGACGTATGATGAGCAAATAAACCAGCGGAGAGCCGTAGTAGGGCTTTGCCCAGTGCCTATCGGAAGAACAGCACCTAGTAAAGTACCAGTACCAAGAAAACCATGGACAGTAAGGTATCCACTGAGGAAACCCTACCAAAAAATGAGACGAAATGAAAATTGCCTAAGTACAGTCCCGGAAGGAACCAAAAAGGTCTTAATGGAAGACGAATGGTGACGTCACAAGAACCCAGACAGAATCACATATAGAAGAAATGACGACCAGAGAATGACACAAAGAGACGAAACGCCATGAAAAAGGATATCGTGAACCTAAAGTGAAAGGACGATGTTGAAATGCAAAGAAATTTAAGCTGTAAGCAAGATGAAGATAGTGACCAGTTTACATCTGTAAATATGCTTGCAACCACAAGAAAGCTAAGAAAACAGTGTACCTCAAAATAAAGCACAGTATTGTAAGTGTATTTCTACTTTGCACAAGAAGCAGAAATAACCCCGGTTACTAAAGGCCAAACGAGAATAGATTCATATTTATCAAAACGACAAGAGATGGCTGAATCGAAACTCGGCAAATGCGACTCGTGCCAGGAAAGCCAAGGTCATACGAATAAAAGAAGCGAACAGTAGCTACATCTAATTGAAACTAAGCACAGAACATCCTGCCTCTGAAAGGTCGAGATAAGAAGACATAGGCAGGTGGCGGGCTAAATAAGAATCAAATAATACAAATTGAGAGAAAAGCGACAAATTCACGTTGTGGGAATCACGTGACCAGCCGAGCAAGAAGAAGCGAGGGTTCACACCTACGCTTGGCACCAGACCAGGAGGAGATATCAGAACTTTTCCAGACAGAAGATGCAGTCTCGAGGCCAACCACAGTGAACTAATTGACACATGGACACTAAAGTGATGATTGATTGTAAACTTAATCAGAGGAAGGCCGGGTAACTAAGGGGCACCCCGCACCTGGCCGACCATTCTGCGTGCTGCTAAGCCAAGTGGAAAAGTATGCATGGGGTTGGTGCCAACCCAATCACAATGGACCAAATAATCTAGGGTCCTATCGTTAGTAGAACGAATGAGACGTTGTACTTTTAGTGACGTCTACAGTAGTCATTTTCGAAGGAAGGGCTTAGATGCCCACCTGACAAGGTTTACCCAATCTCCTTTCTCTGTTAACATATACAGATATAGTACCTATAGTAAAGTTACCTTTTCCTAACCAATAGAATTGCATGTTAACTTTTGAGTGTTACACGTCAGTAATGACGAGTTTTGAGTATAAATGTTACAACATTTGTGAAGTTCGTTGGAGTTTTGAAGCGAGAAGGACGATCGCATCACTGCAGATATCTATGACTCCGCGTTTTCTGTACTTGTCATTAAACGGACTCCCTTTGCCAAACCATTGAGTTGTCTTTATTGATTGGTGTTGGAGTAATTAATCTGCACCCCCATCTATCTCAAGGGTGCAGCTATCTCATCTTAAAGTACTCAGAGCAAGCCTCGGCTCTATGGGCCGGCCGGGGGTCTCTGAGTACAACTGTATGCTGGAAGGCTGCCAGTTTCTGAGTACTCTCAATTTTAGCAGGAACGGGAACTGAGGCAGGAGGAGACACAGTGAGTTTTCCCAGGACACAAAGTGGGTGGGGGGGATTGCAAATGCTGTCATTAGAGCAAGGCAGCAGGATTGCCAAAGCTGAGCACCGAGTGGCGCACTCATCATCCCTAGCACACGTGTTAGGCCCGATACAACAACAAAGGCTATTGGCACATCTGCAGAAAGACTTTAAGGTAACAGAGACAGTCAGTCAACACTGCATTGCCAATGTGCATGTTTGCCTGCTTTCCCACGCATGCCTTTTGATCATAATTACAGAGAAGTGGGCATGTGTGGCAACTCATGCATGCACCATGGAGATGTCAACCAACTCCACTACAGGTTGACCGGACTGACCAGTAGCACATGTGAATTCACAGGCAGCTTGGGATGCATAACCAGCGCTAGGCCATGCAATATGGAAGATGTGTGTTGCAATAGTCAAAGCACACATTTAGGGTGATCACATTTCTAAGATAAAAAACCTGTTCAGGTCATTGAAATAAAACTAGGACTAAAATGTGGCAGTGGCTACCGTTCCTCTGGATTTAAACTGTGCTGATTTGGCTGTGACGTTCGAAACAAAAGAGCCTTTGATCTCATTGTTATACCAGTTGTTGCGAAGAAACCATTGCTCAAGCATTCTCTGTGGCATAATCAGTTAATGCACGTGACAGTTATCTTGTGGGTTTGAGTCTAGCCCATGGATGGCAGAGACCTGGTTTAAGTGTTGATTTTAAATGACCAAACTATTACAATGTTTGTTTGGTCTATCACTGGTATGTTGAAGGCTAGTTTTGACATCACTATAGATCTGTAACAAGAAAATGACATCACTACTAGAGGAGGGTGACATTGTTAGATTCTGTTGCGCCAGCAGCAGAGGCAAAATCTGCCCAATTTCGATCCACTTCGCCCCAAGCTGCCGTTCCTGCAGCCCTGTGTATCAAAAAGAGTGGCGTAAGCTTTCTTGTGCCACTGCACGAATTCAGCACAATCCAGATGAATTGCACAAAGTTTCTTGTGCCGCTGCACGTACCTAGCATGAATCGAAAAGGGCGGTGCATAGTTTCTCGCGCTGCGACCCGAAAAAAGTATGGATCGGAAAACCCCTACGTGCAGTTTCTCAATTGCACAAAGTTTCTCCTGTCACTGGACAGAACTGGCACAGATCGAAAAAAGACCCCTGTGAAATTTCTCATCTCGCTGCACGAAACCTACATGGAAACGAAACATCACGCTCTGTGCAACCACACAAAACCGAGTGAAAATTCCAATGGCGGCAGAGTCGTAGTGCTGATTTCATAGAACAGGCCAGAGCAGATTCCACTGCGAATTTTGCACTCTTCCCCTTAGTGGGCAGAAATTTCACCCACCCCTAATCACTACTAATTACTCTTCAGTGTGATGCACAATTCTCGCCGCTTGAGCCAGCACACAGCAGAACTCCGGCTGTCACCGCACATAATTGAAACCGTGACAAGCTTTTGAAATACCTTTCTTGTAAATAAGTCTGTGACGTTTGACAGCCATTAACTAATGAGGAACTGGTTATGGTAGTCATTTTATTTTGGCTAGTGCTGGAGTTTAACACATGAGAGCAAGAATCTGCATGCTATTCATTATTTTAAAGCCCAAAACGAAAACGTTTTTTTAAGTACAGTTTATTAAACTGGTGAAATTATTTTTCTGGAACACATTAGAAACTTCATGTTAGTTGTTTTTCTTTGATCCAAACAGATTCAACATGTATTATATGCATCGGCAGCTTGAAGGTCCCTTGCATTCCTTTACGCAAGTGGCCAGGTATTAAAGGGGATGACTCTATGTCCATGGGCTATAAGGAATAAACTATCCCCTATTGTACGTAAAAAGGATTATTGCAAGTTAGCTCGCAGTTCCCTGAACTTGTAAAGGAACTCTGCATCGGCATTCAGCCCGTTACTCTATTTGGTCACGGAACTCCTCAGTGTCTTACAGTATATTATAAACTAGAGTAGGGCATACTTCATACCATATCTAATGAGATGATTTATTTTCCCCCCTGCAGCTGTGAATCTGAGAGCGTTCACCCTCCCTTTCCTCAAAACCAGGAAGGAGGTTACAAAAAAGAAAACTTTAGGTATGTGACAGAGGGCCCCATTTCGGAACTCTCCTGGCAAAACTAGTATCATTAAACCTGGAGTATGATGAGCCAAGGTCCTCAGGCCAATCTCCTCCTCTTCGATAGGCGGTTCCCTCGCCTCATCCACTTCCTATCATCTCCAGCTGTCACCTCCTCCCACTCCTTGGCTACCTTGCTCGCTCTTCCCTTGTCCTTTGCCGCACTTCGGGCTCCCTCCACACCTCTGCAGGGCGTACCTCTGATTTGTACCCCTCCCCGGAAGGTCTTGAAGGCTGGCAACCTTCTTCATCTTGCCACTCTCAACTCTCGCTCTGCTGTCAAACACTCCTCTGACATCTGCCACCTCCTTGAAGAACTGGACCTTGATGTCCACGGTTTTACGGAGACATGGTTCACGGCCAGCTTTGTCACAAGCTTTGACACTCTCCTCCCTGATGGCTACAAGATCCTCTCTGCACCCAGATCCAATCGACCTGGAGGGGGCATAGCCCTGATCTTTCCTGAGTGGATTCCTGCCACTATCATTCCCACTGTATTTACTCCTCTTTCGAATGCCTTGTCTGTAGGCTCTCGGTCTCTCCTAGCCACTCTCTTACTGTTGCTACGCTCTACTGGCCCCCTGGGCAAATCACCTCTTTTCTCTCTGAGTGGGCTGACCTCTCCTCCTCCCTCCTGGCCTCAACCACTCAACTCCTCCTCCTTGTTGACCTCAACAATCACCTTGATGCTCCCTGTCCCTCATCTTTGCTCTTTCGTGACCTCTGCGACTCCCTCTCCCTCTCTATCCTCCCCTCTGACCAAACACACTCTGCAGGGCACACACTTGATGTCTTGATCTCCTCTGGCCTCCCCCTCTCTTTCCCTCTGTCCACTCCCCTCTCCTAGAGTGACCACTGCCTCCTCGACTCTCATCTCTCTTTCCCCGAAGCAAAGCCTACCCCAACACTGCCATCTACCTTCTTGGACATCCGGCCTATTAAGCATGTGTCAGTTGAGGCCTTCTCTCCACCCCCTCATCCTCTGGCTGACTCATACCCTGACACAGCCCTGTCTCTTCTATTCTGATACTCTTGATGCTCTTGCCCCTGTCATGAGGATCTGCTGGAAGACCAAAGCCAAGTGCAATTCCTGGAATGACTCCGACCTAGCTACACTTAAACGTACGTGTAGGGCAGCTGAGAGAAAATGGAATAATTCCTGTTCATCCTCTGACAAACTGGTCTGTCGCCTACACCAAGGCAATACCAGTGCTCTCTGCGTACCAAGAAGAAAGTCCACATTCAAGCCTTTGTCTCTGTGGCTTCTAACAACTCGGCCGACATCTGCAAGGAGCTGGCCAACCCTGCTGCAGTCTCTACCCCTCCTGTTGCATCCCAGGTTCTTTGCAATGCCCTTGCCACTCACTTTATCTCAAAAACCCAGGACATCCTGTCCACCCTCTCCTGCACTCCCTCTCCTCTTCCCGCTTCGTCTGTACTTCCCGACCCTCCTTCAGCCACCCCCCCAACATCCTTCTTGTCCTTTCCTCTTTTCTCCCCTGATGAGGTTGCTAGACAAGTTAGATCTATGAAAGTCTCGTCAAAACAAGTCCCTCCCTGTTCCTCTAAAACTATCAAGGACCACATTGATACCCTCGCTCTGGCCCTTGCTGATTTTTGCAACCACTCCTTTGCCTTAGGGGCCTTCCCCTCCCCTCCCCTCTTAAGCACTCCTTTGTGCATCCTCTTCTCAAGAAACCCACAGCTGATCCTTCTTGTCCGGCAACTATCACCCAATTTCCATTCATCCCTTTCTGGGCAAACTCCTGGAAAAGCTGGCCATCTCTCAGCTTAACCTTCATTCCGATTCTGTTGGCTTTCTCCATGACCATCAGTCTGGCTTTAGATCTGGCAGAAGCACGGGAACTGCTCTCCTGAACATCTGTGAGGATCTGCACTCCAACCTAGACTCTAGCATTCCCTCTGTCCTCATCCTACTCGATCTTTCCTCTGCCTTTCGACGCGGTCAACCATACCATCCTGCTCAACCGTCTCTGTGATAACCTGGGTATCACCGATCAGGCTCTGGCCTGGCTGACCTCTTTCCTCTCCGATCGACCCTCCCGGGCCCAACTTGGGTCTTTCCTACTATCTTCCTCTCCACCTGTGGTGTTCACCAGGGGTCTAACCTCTAACCGTGGCTTTTGAACCAATACCTGGCAACTCTCGCCCACTGCATTGCCATTTTCTGCTCAAACTTCCACTGCTATGCAGATGACACTCAAATTATTTTCAGGCTGTACTCTGCCACATCCTCTACCTCTCTCATCTCCGATTGCCCAACTGCCATTCAAGAACGGTGTGCCGCCAACTATCTTTGTCTGAATGCCAGCAAGACTGAGATTCTCCTCATCAGCACACCTTCACCATCCTTTCCCCTCACTCTCTGGCTGGCCTCCCTTGGCCCTCCTGCCATCCCCACCTGCGAGGCCAAAAACCTCAGGGTCACCTTTGATTCCACACTTTCCTTCTCCGCCCACATCCCTGATGTCTCAAAAAAGTCAAACTCCCTACTGCAGCTCCTCAGAGGTACTCTGCCTTTCCTCTCCTTCCCCCCCAAAGCTCACTGTCTCCCAACCTCTGGTTCTCTAGGTTGGCCTATTGTAACATCCTCTTTCTAAATCTACCTGCCTCTACTCTCTTCCCTTTGCAAACTATCCAGAACAGGACTGCGAGACTTGTCCTTGGCCTCAAGCCCCGGGATCGTATCTCACCAGCTCTGAAACCACTCCATTAGCTCCCAGTAGATTCAAGGATTAAATTGAAAACCGTCTGCATTGTCAACAAGGCTTTCTGGGGACTGGGTCGAACATACCTTCAGCTATCCCTATGCAAATACCTCCCTTCTCGAGCTCTCTGCTCCTCAACCTCTAACTCCCTCAGGGTCAGTCGTTTTTCAAAGAAACGAGCTGGGGCTAGATCTGTGTCTTCGTCTGGGGCCTCCCTCTGAAACAGCCTCCCGGCCACTCTAAAACTTGAGGAGGATCTGATCATCTCCGGTTCCAGAAGCACCTCAAGACCTTCCTTTGCTTCTGCCTTCGCCCGTCCTCTCCCCTGCTGATTCTGTTCTCCCTCGGAACCCTGTACCTGGCCACCCTATGTCCTCCAGGACCAGGTACCTGCTCACCATGCCACCCTCCCGCACTGCCTCCGGGCCACCGCTTGCACTGGGGTCTGTATCTGTACCCATACAGTTCCCCCCCCCTTTTTATTCCTGCACTTACCAGACCTACCCAGTCTGCTGCCCTAAACCCAGCACTTGCCATTTGCTGGCTGCACTACCACTGTTTTTTGCCTTTATTATTTATTAATGTATTATTTATCTGTTTCTCCTTGCTCTGCACTCTCCTTTTCTCCCCCTTCCATGCACTTCTTCCCCTCCCCCATGAACTTGCCCGCTCCCAATGTCACTGGGCCTAGTAAGATCGTTGTTTTGTTCTCCCCTGTTCCCCTCCCTTGCCTTTTCGCACTCGGAAACACTTGTGTTTGAGCGCAATAGAAATAAAATATCAATATCAATGAGCAGTACTGTAGGAAAATTGCCGACACTGACCTGTTTCTGATGCAACAGCCCGAGGAACTTGAGAATCCCCCGGGCACCCTTGCTTTCCCGATCCTGATAACTCAAGAACCGGTAGGGACAAGGACTCCAGGGAAACTCTCTGGGAGGGGGGGGGCCCCACCGGTCAGATGAGTCTTCAATCTGGCCTCGTTTTCAGCCACGGGAGGTCGGGAGCTGAGAAGCCGTTCTTGAGGTAAGTGCAGACGCCAAGGAGGACCGGCGCATCAGTGGCCATGCTGCAGAGGGATAGATTGACAGGAAAGAGCGTGCATGCGTGTGCATTAAAGAATGAGTCCTCTGATGTACAAAAGCAAGTGCACGAGAATCAATTTGGAAGAGGAACATCCGGTGGAGGATGGAGGAAGATTATAGGAGTGGCGAGGAGCGAGGGATCGTCAGAAGGAGGTTGGAGTAAGGTGGTGGAAGGGGGAACGAGGAGGGGAAGTGTAACATCAAACTAAGGAATGAGGAGGTGAATGTTACAATGATAAGGAGAGGGTGTTTACACTTAGGTGAAGTGGGAAAGATTAAGGGAGGTGGTTACAGGGGATTTTAAGGAAGGAGTGTCTCTGGGCCCTAACAAGAGAGCAGAGGCAGCGTTCCCATGCGCCCTAGCAGAAGAGGCGGGTGGGGGCGGGGGGGGTTTCGATGCTTTGCAGCTTCAAGCAGGTGCAAGTAAAGAATGAGGAGGAATATAAGACCTGGCAGAGGTTCCCTTGGGTGTCAGCACGTAGCATAACACTGAGGATGAAGGTGATAGACAGGTCAGCATTAGTGCCAGGACCCTAAGACAGGGGGTTGACAAGACCCCTAGGTGAGAACCAGGGGAAGTCATAAAGATGTCCCTGTTTGTTGTCCTTGGTATCCTCCAATCTCTAGTTTTGCAAATTATGTGGTGCTCAAAACCTGTGCCTCTACATATTTTTTAATTCTTTGCCGACGCATTGATTGTACATGACAATCGTTTACCCACCTAAAATGCCTGGCTCTGTGCTTTCTATATGATGCCAATATTATTTCTGAGAGGTAATGGTTTAATTGCAGCTGTAAACCAGCTTCTGTTGTAATAAAAATGTACTCCGCCAAGTGTGTCTTCAGCTGCTTGATTTTTAAGCAATATGTGTGTCCTCCCATTTGGTCCTTGCACTGAATTTCTGTTAAAACACACACTGGCAAATCAAACCGTGTTTTCTCTTGTACAGGCAGTAGATAGACATTTGGCATGCACCGCCATAATATGTCTAAGTACTAACACCATTTGCCAGTAGTTGCCAAATATGGCTAGGGAGTAACATTATGGCAGTGTCTGGAACTTTGCACTGTAATCTATGAAAATCAGATCCGGAAATGTGCAAACATTCGTCAGGGTACGAAGCTTATTGCTGCCCACCATCTTCTGGCTCCTCTTTCCCAGCATGACCTAACCTCCCACTGGCGTCACGCACCATCTCTCGATCGCACACATCACCACCGCCAGCCCCAGATTTGGCGTCAAACACCACATCACCGCACGGAGATTCTGCCTGTATCCTGTTGCTCACATGCCTCATCAACCCCAGAATGTCATTTCATGGTGTCATTTCTCTGTGAACGCAATGCATGTCACGTCAGACTGCGGTCTACCTGAAACCCAATTAGGTGAAGCAAGACACTAAGGAAGGGCACTTAGTGCAAGGAAGGCTCACCCATGGAAGTTAACAGCTTTGAAAAATAGTGCCCTAACCGTGGGGTCGAGTCAGTGCTTGCTGCAGAGTTTGTTGCGCATGCAGCAGGCCACTGCCTTAAATCACGCATCTCTTCGTTGGCGGTCCTTGCAGTGAGGTCGGCAAAACGAACACCGGGAGAAGAGCTCAGGGGCAACACGCTTGTCTTGGAAGCAAGACGATGCGGAGGAACAAAGGTTCGATCCCCGGGTCCGCGCTTAGAACCCTGTGGGTTATAAATAACCAATTATAATTATAACACCAATGAATGAAGCGTCTATGTTGACATCTTCACACAACGGGCACCAAGTCCCAATACTAAACTTTAAAATGGACAATGTGAAACTGCAAGTCCCTTAACGTAAAGTGACAGTGGTTGAAGAGGGGGTAGGCTAAAGGTGTCCCACGCAACCGAGGACATGTTCGTATAATACAGTACAAGCTCTGTATTCTAGAAAACTAGCCGGAACACTCTATGGCTAGCAAAAGGAGCATTCCTGATAAGAACATGGCGGATAGCAAACTTCCAAGTCCTAAGTGTGGGCCAGTAAATAGAGCACTCTGTCTCCTGGGATAGCAAACTTCCAAGTCCTAAGTGTGGGCCAGTAAATAGAGCACTCTATCTCCTGGGATAGCAAACTTCCAAGTCCTAAGTGTGGGCCAGTAAATGGAGCGCTCTGTCTCCTGGGATGCGGTTATCCGGCACAATCACAATGGGGGGAATGTGAATGGACTTTTGACTGTATTTCTTTTTTTAATTTGTATTATATATTTACACGTGTTTACAATATTAACAATAAAAACTCATAATTTCTGGACATGGAAACAGAGGTCAAAGTGGGGTGGGGGGACCAAAGGGTACGACGTCCCCTTAATTTTCGGGGCAGTTCGCCATCTTTCCATTACTTTATGTGACCCATAATAACGTTCCAGGGCGGCAACTTTTTAAAAATACTGTTTTTAAATGTTTATTTGATCCCTTTTGGGGGCCCGAACCTTAGCCCTGCTGCTACCCTGCGCTCTCTCTCAGCTGCTGGATGAGGGTAATGTATGTTAAGCGGCTGCTTCAGCTACAAAACCCATTCCCAGGCCTCCAAAGCGCCCCCCTGCTTATGAATGCCTGCAGGCACAGCCTTGTTTGCAGGCAATGGGAGGGGTGTGTCTGCCCCAAGCGCTTCTTCTGCTTCTTGCTGATAGATTTGTATCCATCGGCTGTGATTTTTGGATACTGAGGCTTGAGCCTCATTACTCCATCTTCTCGGGTTGAGTATGTAGTCGTGGGTTAGGACTCTTCGTGGTCTGTGTGGCCTCGGGTGGAGTATGTAGTCGTGGGTTAGGACTCTTCGTGGTCTGTGTGGACTCGGGTTGAGTGTGTAGTCGTGGGTTAGGACTCTTCGTCGTCTGTGTGGACTCGGGTTGAGTGTGTAGTCGTGGGTTAGGACTCTTCGTGGTCTGTGTGGACTCAGCTCTTCGTGGTCTGTGTGGACCCGGGTTGAGTATCTAGTCGTGGGTTAGGACTCTTGGTGGTCTGTGTGGACTCGGTTCTTCGTGGTCGGGTTCGACTCGGGTTCAGTATGTAGTTGTGGTTTAGGACGCTTCGTGGGCTGTGTGGATTCGACTCTTCGTGGTCTGTGTGGACTCGGCTTTTCCTGGTCTGTGTGGACTCTGGTTGAGTATGTAGTTGTGGGTTTGTTTTCTTCTTGGTCTGTGTGGTCTTGTCACAGTAGAGCTGGTTTCACAGGGTCTTTGCAGTGTGTCTGTGGCTGGCCATGTTCTTTAAGAGGTGTGAACGGAGGATGGTGAAGGGTAGGCTGCGTGTTGAGTGGGACAATGACACACTAATGGATGTCATTTAAATGCATTTTCTTTCATTGTGTTTTCTTCAGCCTTAGAACGGTTGTAAAACACAATGTTGCAGGGTGGAGTGGAAGAAAGGAAGGACCCAGGTATGCGGTTCGAATGGGGTGAGCGGGTGAAGGTGAGCATGGGGGGAGTGGGCAGAAAAGGGGGCGGGGCAAAGGGGACATAGTTCCACTACTTTTTTTTGTTTACACTTCGACCACCGCACGGAAACATGTATATCTTTGAGGATTTGGTGATGCACACCATGAAGTGCAATACGTTCGCTACCTAGGGCCGCTGCGCAGACGCGCATAACGCGCACCGCCGCGGCCACAGTCCGTCTGCTGATCCTCTGCCACATGGCACTCACATGCCCCTGAGCTATAACGATGGGTGGTAGGGCTACATCAACAGGCCGGTGACCGTGTGTGTGCCCACCCCTGCTGACTTTCACAAGATGCTCCCCCGCCACATGCCCCCCCCCCCCCCCCCGACCCTGCTCAAACCAGAGGAGAAAGCGGATAGCGACTGGATTCTGGGAGTCCTCGAGGCCTGTGGGATAGGCACAGTGGACTCTATGTTCCACGAAACAAGTTACAAGCGGTCAAGAGGGCACCCGGGCAGCAAGCGTGAAACAAGGATATAGCGTGCCAACCATGCCAAACTACCCTCGCCGTTGCCATAAGAAACTCGGGAAAACAGAGCCTCCTTCTTTGTGCCTTTTTCAAAGCAATGCCACCCGCAAACATTTCTCAGAAAAGAAGATAAATTAAAGCACCCTGAGCTTCGCTTGGGAATAGGAAGTGTGGGTTTGCTAGAAGAAAGTAGCAGCAGAATTGGGCTTTTACACCATTTTACGAAAGAGAATGGTGCCTGCTTCCGTCTGCAGTAACCTACCCAGTTGGTAAAATAGCTCAGCAGGTTGGGCGCCCGTTAGAATCTCAACATGGCAAACTCAGTCCCTCAACCGAGTTCGCAAAATAAGTTCACTTGCGTGGGATATGTTTTTAAGCATCATTATAGCCTTAGAACTACGATCCTAATATGAGGTTCTAGTTGAAAAACTATAGGTCATTTTCTAACGAGTGGTGACGAACATGAAAGCGTAAAACCACCTCTAAGCTTCCATTTTGCGCTCTGTCTTTCCCCCCGGCTATTCTAAGGCGTAGGAGGGGTGCAAAGCAGAGTTTGCTTCTCGACTTTGCTTTCCTCCTCGTCTTGGGGGGCACCCGGTTTTACGTGTGGGCAAGCTTTTCATGCAGGCGTAAAACCAAAGGGGTTCCAATGGAATGCGTCTTGCATTTATATCGGGTGTACAGCAGGCGGACATTATCGGACCCCATTGTAAAACGTCCCCTGCAAAGCGTTATGTCCAGTCCGTGTTTTATCTCGCACAAAGCGGAGAGTGAGCAGTGAAGGCGATGTTTGTATTCATTTACTCTTCACAATTGCACTCTACATTGTGACTGTTAAACATTGGATGCAGGGGACCCAATAGCACATAAGCACAATTGTTGTTGGCCCCCTGCATGCACTTGGCATATAGTATAAAATTGCCCCTCAGCCAATGCATTCCCTTGAGTTTCAGACAGTAATTTCTCTATGAGTTCATTCAGTTTGCAGCGTTGTCCAACTCCAGGCCTCGAGGGCTGGATCCATGTTGAGTTTTCAGATCCCTCATTAATATTCATGATGAAAAATGTGCATACCTTTTAGACTCGTATGCAAAAGTATCTCATGAATATTAATGAGTGGTATCCTGAAAATCCGACATGGATCTTACACTCGTAGGCCTGGAGTTGACAAGGCTGGTTTAGTATCTTCCAAGCAATCTGTAACATCAACCACGTGGGTAATAACAACATCGATTGATTAGAGTGTTGTCATTATTAGAGCTCATGCCACAGTCCCCGCCCACCCCACCCCTTGCTTGTGAGTGACCATGCTGTGCTGCGAGAGCGGTTTGTATGCACAGGAGGGCACTCCCTTTCAAGCAAGGGACGGTGCATTAGGTTTGGATAGGAAAGAAATGGCAGGCAGAGATAAGACGCTAGAAAAAATAAAAGATAAGTATAATGAAACCAGACCTAGAAAGGCGAAAGAAAGGAAATACATATAGACCAAATGGAGAAAGTTAAGCGAGAGGGAAGGACCGACTACATGGAGAAATGGGGGAGTTAAGGAAAAAATGGCCAAAAGGCTGAACACTAGAAAGAGGTAGAAACGTAAACCATGGATGAAAGAGAGGAAAGGGCACAACTTGTAGGGCGGAGGACAAGAATAGGATACCTGTAACTGTACCTACAAAGGATGTATCTATGTGCCTCGCAGTCCCGTAACATTATAAAGGCCCTTGACCGCAAGACACTCCTCGGTTCATGCAATATCATAATTCCGCACTGCACTGCAGTCCTGGATCCCATCTATAAAGTACAGTTGGAAGGGAGTATATTATCCCTTATATAAATATGACCATTCTGAGCTTGTGAGCATCTAAGCAAGATATCTCTTGGCAAGCACCCCCCCAAAAACTGCTCTGGAAGTTGATATGATTTGAGAAAAAAGTCAAGGACATTCAGACTTGGATGAAAACAGGAATTATCGGCGTGAGGAACAAGAAAGCATTTTTTGTATTGGTTGAATTATTTTCTGAATTTTCAGCAAAGGTGACTCATGTCCCAACCTGGATCTAGCGGCCAGCCCAGAATTCCCTTTAAATACATTCAGGGTTCTCCTGTTGTGATTAGAGCTGGGCGAACCCAGTGGGGCTCCAGCTGGCATGAGCCCCACCTAGGGCTCTGGCCTGAAACCCCTCTCGGCAAGTGCCTGCCCAAAGCAGGGGCTGGCCACGAGCCCCATCAGGTGCTTGCCCACTCCTTAGATAAGTAAATAAAAGGCGCCATCCAGTGAATGTGCCGACAGCACTTACAGGAGCGCATCTGCCTGCCTTGCGGCGGCCCTGGGTGCCCCTTAAACCTTTCTGCTGCCCTCAGGCCCGTGTTGCCCCCCTTTTGACCCCCAATTCCATGTATCCCCTTTTGTTGCCCCTTAACCCTTTCATCGCCCACAGACCCTTGATGACCCTTAACCCTTTTAGCTGCCCCAGGCCCTTTTTGCCCCGTTTCGCCCATTTTCTTGACCCCAGTCCCATTTAACGCCTTGTTTTGTCCCTTAACCCTTTTACCTGCCGCATGACACTTTGTTGACCCTAGCCCCTGTTCTTGTCCCTTTTTAATCCTTGTTATTGCCCTTTTTAGCCCACATATGTTGCCCCAGAACCATGTTGCCCATTCACCCTTTAGCCCATGTTCATGCCCCTTCTGTAGCCCCCAAACCCTTCAGCAAATTGTTGCCCACCCGTCCTGTTTAACCCCTTTTTGTTGCCCCTAGCACCTGTTCTTGCCCCCTTCTGCCCCTGTTCTTGTTGCCCCCAGCTCCTTTCGCCAATCATGTTGCCCCCCCCCGTACTGGTTGCCCCCTTTTCTTGCTCCCTTTAGCTCCTATTCTCACCCATTCCCTTTTCTTCTCCCCAACCAATGGTCGAAGTGTAAAAAAAAAGTAGTGAAAGGATGTTCCGCTGCCCCACCCCCTTTTATACCCCACCCCTTTTTTCATCTCCATTCAATCCCCCACAGTCATTCCCACCGCCCCAATAATTCAAACCACCTACCTGGCTCCTTCCCTCCACCCCAAAAAGCTGTGATTTACAAAAGTTCTCTCAAGACTAAAGAAAAAGCATTGAAAGAACATACATTTAAATGAGCACCCTCTGAGTGTCATTGCCCCCTCAGCATGCAGCTTTATGTAGCCTGCCTTTCCCTTCGCCCACCATTAACACCTTTAAGGGGCATCTACATGACAATAGCCCTGATAGCCCCCCCCCCCCCAGAACACCTCTGTGCCTACACAAGCCCCTGGCACCAACAGCAATTCCCAAATTGCTGCGTGACTTGGGAATAGGCAACATTTGCAAGCATCCATTTAAATATACACAGCCTAGCAAGAACTTGCGAGATAGCACAGTGTGGTTTAACATAGAGTTGGTAAATCGGAGCATAGGTTCAAATCCCCAGCAGGGGAACTGTTCTTTTTTTTTCAAGTGGCCTTTCCTACCATCCTTGAATGGTCTCCAGGTCACATAAAGTAAGGGAACTATGGCTAGAAGTAAGGGAACGTCGTGCCCTATACTTTCCTCCCACTTTGACATCTGCTCCAGCCCTCTTTAAATGCTCCAATACCTTTCCTTCCCCACAGCCCCTTTTTTGACCCCCCCCCCCCCCCGTTTTGCACAGCGGTTTCGCGGGCTTGTCTCGTTTGGGGCCCTAAGAGCCAGGCTAAACCCCCAGTCTTGGCCCTAATGAAATCTCTGCTCCCACAGGTCTAGTTATGACTTTTACTATTTCTCGCAGTCTTGCCAGTGACAAGTGTTCGCCCCTTGCACTGAGCAGAGGCTGCCTCGGCCCCTCACTCTGAACACTGCTGAAGTCAGCTATGCGGCGTAATACTGACATCACCCTGGTAGCCATGGCGACGCACTGTGATGCCGTAAACACAGGATTCGGCCTTGCCCGCAGGCCATGACAGACAGAATCACGGGGGGAAGAGGAGCGGCGGAGACTGTTCCAACACATTTTCCCACATTCCTCTCACATTACAGTGTCTAGGCAGGGTTAAGGATTCTCACACACACGCCAATGCAGGCGCCAATCCCCTCTCCACATGGGGCGTGTTGGGACGGTGGGATGCTGCTCCTTTCAGATAACGACTGGTGCTGACACTCCCCTTGTGACCCCATAGATGATATTTGAGATATTTGGTGTAGCGCCATGTACTGGAAATTCCAGTTTCAGAGCGCTTGGTAACAGACGCTGTTGCTAATTACCATCATTAGTTGTGTGTGTATTTATTTGAAGAACGCGGGTGTCAATTTCGAACAGAAATGACTCACAATAGCACAGTTGTGGAAGGCGGAGGCATTCCCCGAAAGGGTGTCTGTACAATAGCAGAAAGATGACAACTGGTGAGCCAGTTTATGCGGGTGTAGACAAAGATACAAAACAAAAACAAAAAATAAAAATAGAAGGAGCTGGTGTCTAACAAAGGTAATGTTAACCCCTGGTAGGGAGGGGGCTGGAAGTGCTTCAAACTAGCGAGGAATACTGTACAAAGATAAAAAAAAAGTACATCTTTACACTACGCGGCAATGCAGGGAGTGGTGGGGTCAGGTATGGAGGATGGGGGAGATGTCAGGGGGAGCTCCCTCTTCAGCAAGGCTGGGCTTTGAAGAGATCCACAGTCGGGGGGACTTTGATTGCGATGGGCCGCAGGTTCCGGGGAGCAGGGCGAGTAGGGGGGGGGGGAGCAGCAGTGAAAGTGGACAAGGGCAGGCATGGGACATTGAGGTTGAGTGCAGTGGAGGAGCGTTAGGAACAGATGCTGAAATAGACAGAGATACTCACCCAGGTACTGCGGGAACAAGATCCTTGATAGCTTTGTAGACTAGGAGAAGGAACTTGAAAAGCGAGCAGTTGTGCAGGGAGAGCCATCCAGCATCTTGTCAGTGGGTAGAAGTGAGGGGGGATCTGGGTAGGTTGTAGAGTGTGGGTAGCAAAGTTGAGGACTTTGGCTACAGGGAGGAAGGAGTAGAGAGGAAGGACAAGGAGAAGGCTTGAGCAGTAGTCGAGGTTTCTGAGCACGGTGGTGGAGATGAGCTTTCACGAGTGGCGAGTAAGAAATGGATGCATTTTCCAGATCTACTGGATTGGTTTCTGGAAGAGTTCATCACGAGGCACTGGCGAGCTGTTCAGTGATGGATTTCAGTGAGACCGTTGCTTATCGGTTATTGGGGCACATTTGGGGTCCTGAATTTACGAACTTGCAAAGATGAAGGCATGAGTCTGCCAGGATGCCTAGTGCTCCCTTGTCCAAGCGGTAGCTCCTCCTCGTTGAAGACATACGCCCTATTTGTAGCGCTACGCATACCCACTCTGAGAACATGATGGGACACAACTCGGGGTAGCCTATGCAGTGGCCTATGCAGTGTCCATGGAAGTGCTCCTTATATACTCAGTATATACATACAAAATAGCACGCATAATAAATACGAGGCGCTCAAGAGTCCTGCATATCGGATAAAGCAATAATCAAACCATACACACAAAAATGTAAATATGGATTAAAACGTGACTCAAGAAACCACAAAAATAGTGAGCATGGATTCCCCAAGTGAGATCAGAATAACAAAAATAAAAGTAACCAAACCGTTCCCACATTATGTCCACAGCAATAAGAAAAGAAATAATGCAACTGAAAAACATGGGTGTTATCACATGTGGAGCAATGTAGATTCAACACTGGGTTTTTTAAACCAAAAAAGTAACATTGAATTAGGACATGCTGTTTATTTCTTTGCTTCTGTCACTATGTTTGAAGTCATTCAAATGTTTGTAATAAATGTCAATCTTGCGAAAAGGGATGGAAAGCCACTCAGCTGCCAGTCACCAGTTCATACCACCACACTCCAGAGGAAACAATGCACAGAAGGGTGATCCATACCTCTTGCACAGAAGGGTGAGCGATACCTCTTGCACAGAAGGGTGAGCGATACCTCTTGCACAGAGGGGTGACCGATACCTCTTGCGCACATTGTGCCTCACCTTTACAGAGACTTGGGTTTGCAAGTTGCAATGCCTGGCAATGGCCTCTCCGGCTCCCAGATGGGCTGACCTGCACATAGCCAGGAGAAAGTGGGGCTCTGCGGTGCGCACATTCTGATGACCTTTGTTAACCGTATGATACCCTTCACTTGTGGTGCGGGGGAGGGAATACAAATGTATGCAGGGGAGCCGATTTATGAATTTCCCAGGGGGGTGGGGGGCCCAAATACAGGAAGTGACATCACTGGCAGTTATATGACTGCAAATTTGCATGTAGTCGCCAACTTGGTGCAACGGCGCGCGGGGGGGCGGGTGTTGGCGCGCGCAGCGCAGAACAGTGGAAACATTGACTAGCATGCACTGCATGTACTAAAGTCAAGAAAGGAGATTTAAGCCTTCGAGTTGCATTCCAGTAAGACATCACTGGCCCTATTCCACCGCTCTATAATCGTCCAGCAACACAACTAGGATGGGAGAATGAAATGCTTGCTAAACAGAAGGTACAGCTGCAAGGTGGAGTACCACCACCAAAAAAAAAGTTCCCAATTCAAGGGAAACGAGAAGTAAAGCCGTTTCCCGATTAAAAACGACCAAGCAAGACGTGTGTGGTGCAATAGTTCAGTAAAACATCAACAATTCAAACTTAGAATAGTGCTGCTGTAGATTGGCCAGCCACAAGTGACATTTGCTAAGATGTTGCCTCTGGGTAACCAGATAGAGTTAGGGATGTAGCCTAATCTTAAACCTTTCAGTGGACACATCAGATGTGCTGCTGAAGTATAATGCAATCCTGACTGAAGTATAATGCAATCCTGGCTGAAGTATAATGCAATCAAGTGTGGTTTCAGACTTGGGGGGGGGGGGGGGGGGAAGAGTGTTAACTGCTTTTAACATTGTAGTTACCCAGGCTCACCCTGCACCCAGGTGATGTTTGGGACTGATGGAAGCACTCGCATCTAAATGTTGTAGCCATGGTTGTCTCCATGTTTTACAAACTCCCACTTTCCGGGTTTTCAACATTAATTTGAAACACCCCTTATTCAAAAAATGAAGTCAGTAAAAAAGCCAATGCTGAAAAGCCTATTTCGCACAAGTAGTAAGACCCAAAGGGTAAGAGCGACTGTATAGCAGACCATGCAAATGTAGGATACTCCAGGATTACCTTCAGTCAAAATTCACCCACTGCAATGTTCCTAAGTTCAGATTGCAGAGTAGTGTCCGACTGAACCTCAATCAGCTCTTCCTGGGCATCAAATGGATGATGCACCACCTCCTCTGCCAGAAAGGTCTGCATCACCCAGTCATTAATGCCAGAATTTACTTCAGGGAAGTATTCATCAAAGCTGGACCTTAATGTTGCTAGGTGGCTTGCCCAGCTCCAACTGTTCTTTTGCAAAGGTCTAGCTTCCTCTTGAAGGCAAATATTTCTTGATTCATTCTTTTCTCGGTGTTCCCATGTCCACAGGAATGCCCCCAAAGGTGGGATTGGGAGTTTCTGGGGTGGTGAGTTCTTCTGGTCTTAGTTTCCTTGATAAAATACACAAATCACATAGTATGTCAACCAGACAATGTATCATTGTGTACAGCTTAAAGGGGGCCACCTGACCCAAAGCAGCACACTAGGAGATGTACTTTGGAACAATCAACATTGTAAACACACCTCTAGTTTAGATTGTAAAGAGTGCTTGTGCTGCAATTACAAGCACCCAGTTAATAAGGTCCAGACTTAAAACACTTGATCAGCATTCAGTGAGTAAAATAACCTTATAAAAATAAAATGCAGATTTGCATAAAATTACAGAGAATTTTGGGATTATGGGGGTAATACCGCTGAAATCCACCATGGAGTCCTATGGACTCCAATTAATGGGGACTAACACTGCCTACCACCACTTGTAATCCAGCAGTAATACCGCCAGACCAAGTGGCAGTAATGGTAATACAGTTTGGTGGTATCTCAGTAGATTTACAGGCTACACAGAGACATCACCTCTCTCCATGTTGTCTTTTATTGTAAAGTGGATTGCCAGGTTTCAGACCTGTAAGATACCCCTGTCTCCTCAGGTGACTCAGACCCCCACCATTCCATCCTACATAAACTTGATGCCCCCAGGCTGTTCTTCTAGTCTACTTTTATTCTACCCATGTATATCCAGGAACGTCATACTCCTGTTACTTTCATGGATTATTTTACTTCCTGTTCCTTAAAGCCAGGGGTCTTAAACATGTGGCTCTCCAGATGTTTTGGACTACAACTCCTATGAACCATCACCATTGACTATGCTGGCTTGGGCTCATGAGCATTGTAGTCCAACACATCTGCAGACCTAAAGGTTGCAGAACCCGGCGTCCAAGCAGAGGCCTGGAACTCCATACAGCCACAAGCAACTTATCATTTGACTCTGGCTCTGAAATAGAGACTTTATGCCGGCCCTTTACCCACAAACACTGGTTGTTAATATTATACCTTGGAGCTGCACGCGTTAATAGCACTAGTGCAAGAAACGTTCAGGACGGGCGGTAAAAATACTTCTGTGGGTCTTATGCGGCCTATGAGTTCACAGGGTTTGGTTGACCAGGGAATAGCACACAAGGCATGGACTTGGGACAGGATGGCAGGTTAGCTGCTGGCAACCTTTCAGGTGGCAACCGTAAACCCATGAAGAGGGAGCGGAGATGTGCAGTGCTTCTTTGCCCCCCTGATTCTCTGATTTGTCAGAGCTACATTTTCAAAGCCTCTCTCTGAATGGAGCATGAGTGCATTCATCTCTCAGTTGACTCACACAGTTATTGTTCTGTCTGCGTCTTTCATTTGTTATAAAACAGCACCCAAGGTTGGTGGCTCTTAGGGGGCAGGGAGCCTGGGACGCTCCAAGGACAATGAACTGGCAGCCAGGGGGTTTTAGTAATGCGCTACTTTTGTAAACAAAATGAACCCACAAAAAATCTTTTTTTTGTGACTGCACCAGTAAATCATCAAGAATCAATGACTGGGAGAGAGGCTGCAGGAGAGCGATTCCCCCTAATTTGTATGGTACAGTAGCACAGATAGGAGAAAGAGGTTGGTTGGCTCTCGACTTACATCTACCTGTTCAGTAGCACACCTGGGAGTGGGTAGTTGAACTGGTGTTGTGGTCCCCGTTTCTCTGTGATAGCATACTCTTGAGGGCATACTTTTTTAATGAACATTTAATTGCAACTGCATGTGTATACCAAGTGCTTAATTTGTAAAACACACCAAAGTGACATCCCGGGAAGCGATGAAACACAACCTTTACCCCTTGACAAAATAGGAAGTGGCATCAAATAGCATTGTTCCTAAGTAAACTACACTACGAAAAATATGGTTATGATTTCACTAAGGTGATATACATTTCATACAAGAATGGATCACCATACGTATCATTAATATCTGTGTGTATAGAGCCATATTGCCAAATTACTGTGACTCCAAGCAGACGTCCAAGGCCACATGATAATATGGTATTATATTGCACTTACCCTTAAGCTCTTTTTTATAGAACAAATATGCATACAATATCACCCAACCTGTGTTGGTACTTATATCGACCCAAGAAGGATGAAAGGTTTTTGAAGAATAAAAAAAATGAATTTTCCCTATTATTTTTTTTTTTTTTTTTAAACCGGCCCAAGAATGGCCTGAAACCAGCCCTTACTCCCCAGGGACGATTTCGGCCGGCTAGGGGCCAATCCGACCCTGCTGCCACCACCCATAGTGCGACAGAGGCTGGGCCTTTGTGGGGCCTCAGGCTCCATTAGGAGCCTATTCATGAAGACAAAAAAAAGCACACACATTCTTTTGCCGTGATGACCATCATCAAGGCAAACAAAGGTGTGTGCTTTTTCTTTTGTCTTCATTAATAGGCTCCTAATGGAGCCTGAGACCTCACAAAGGCCCGGCCCCTGTCACACTAAGCATGTGTGGCAGTGGCCTGTGGATCAGGCTGCTGCTTGTTAACGAAGCAACAGCCCGACCCTTTGGTCATTTATCCTCTTTTTTTTTCTTTCTTTCAAACTGTGGATGCGCGCCCCCCTGGGCATGAGGCGGCGGCCCACCAGAGGGGCGCCCCCCACAGTTTGAATACCGCTGCGCGCTAAACCCTCCCCTCCAGGACCACATACACCAATATGAGTCCTAGAGGGGAGGGCTTAATAATCGCACATTTTCGCGATTATACCCGGCCGGAGAGAAGTGCTGCAGTATCGATGGAAAGGGCCATCGATGCTGCAACACTTCTCTCCGGCCCGGGTGGGGCTCAGCCCCGACTTGATTTTGCCGGGTGGGGCTCGGGCCCCGGAGCCCCCCGTACTCGGTGCCCCTGAATGTATGTGCTAGTGCAGAAGAGTATTTTGTGGCAGGCAACACCATCGTTTGAGGCCAGAAGCTTTCTCCATCTTCGGGTGGAGGTAAAACTATGAGGAAATACTAGGGGTTTTCCCACTGTGTTTCTATAGCAATAACATTCTGTTTGCGGTGCTGCCCGTAGCGGTGGTAAAAACGCACTGCATGTTTGTAACGACACTGCATTTCTTGCAAGAGCCTCTCCCAGAGCTCGAAATGGAAACAAATGACTCTTGGAATCCTCCCCGCTCCCTTCATGTGGCGGGAGGGGCCACGGCTCATGGGCGGAGCCCCATCCTAGGTTGAGGACGCCCGGTCTCTTGAAGGAACCAAAACCTGGCGATGTGCACAAAAGCAAAGATAATTTTGGGAGCATCATTTTTATTTTAACACAGAATTTTTTATTTAACCTATGTCTGTGATAGTGGCCAAAGCATGTCGGGGGTCGCTTGTGTTTCCATGCAGAGGGGGCCTGGCCTAGCAGTTCGGGCTGGGCTGCTCCCATTGATGGCAGTACTTGCAGTGCTTAATTTGTACGAAAGTAAGTGACAGGGCCCAAATATTTTCTAGCACGCTTGTGACTCTGTAGGTGGGCAGTTCCCGCCATTGCTGCAACCACCCACAGCTGCTCCCCACAGTGTCGACACATTTGGGGTTAAACTACAGCTGGCATTGGGGTTGATGGATGCTCTGGCTATTATGACTTCATGATCAATCTGAGTCTGAGACCATAAGTGCTGATGCTCAGAAATAAGTGCCTGGGCTGAGCCCCGGCAAACACATCCACAAACTAAGCACTGAGTACCTGACTGATTTGCATATGGCTGGACCCCTTTTACAATGGCACAGATGGGCTAAATAACAGTGGTGTGGAAGGTTGCCCAGAGCAGTGCCAGTGGTTCAGATTGATCCAAAACCTTCCACCCATCTCAGCAAGGATTGCAAATTGGGTTCTGCTCAGAAGTGTCTGTAAATCCCAAGACACATACACCCTTTTGGACAGCCAGACTGTCAATGGGATGTGAGGCTTGATCTGTTTCCTCTAGGGCACGGTTGCACAATTTACGGCCCGCCATGCCATTTTGTCTGGCCTGCGAGGAACAAAGACTTTCCTAATGGAGGGCGGCCCGCAAGCAGCATCGGCCGCCCTCCACTAGGAAAGTCTTTGTTGTCTTCCGGGCGGACAAAACACTGGCCCTCATTGGTTCAGTGCACACGAACCACGCAGCTCCTACAAGCCACGTAGTGCGTGTGTGCTGCACCAATGGAGTGCCAGCACTACAGCTGGCGTGGCCAGTAAGTCTTGATGCCGGAAGGCATTTCAGCCTTGTCACGCCCACGCCAGCTGTAGTGCCAGAAGCCTCGCCAGCGTTCCAGTACGTCTGGTAAGTACATGGTGGGGGGGCTGTATGTTTGTGTGTGTGTGTGTGTGGCTGTCTCGGGTCCGTCTTGACTGTGTTTTCTGTTTTTGTATGTATGTTGAGATGGGGGGTGGCGGGTGAGTCAGGTCTGTATGGGTTTGTATTTGTATGTCTGCAGTGTATGTTGAGATGTGGGGGTGGGGGGTGTGTCGGGTCTGTGTGGGTGTTTGTATTTGTATGTCTGTGCAGTGCATGTTGAGATGCGAGGGTGGGGGGTGGGTCGGGTCTGTATGGGTGTTTGTATTTGTATGTCTGTGCAGTGTATGTTGAGATGCTGTGGTGGGGGGTTCGTGTCTGTGTGGGTGCATAGTGTGTTGGTGTATGCTTGTGAGTTTGTGTGCTGAGTTGGGGGGTCGGGGGTTTCGGGTCGGTATAGGTGCATAGTGTATTGGTGTATGCTTGTGAGTTTGTGTGCTGAGTTGGGGGTGGGAGGGTTTGGGTAGGTATGGGTGCATAGTGTATTGGTTTATGCTTGTGAGTTTGTGTGCTGAGGTGGGGGATGGGGGTTCGGGTCTGTATGGGTGCATGGGGTGGGGGCCATGGGGCATAGTGTTTGGTTGGGGGTGGGAGCCATGGGGCATAGTGTTTGCTTGAGGGGTGGGTGTCATGGGGCATAGTGTTTGCTTGAGTGGTGGGTGTCATGGGGCATAGTGTGTGTTTGAGGGTTGGGGGCCATGGGCATAGTGTTTGGCATGGGGGCCATGGGGCATAGTGTTTGGTTGAGGGTTAGGAGCCATGGGTCATAGGGTTTCGTTGATGGGTGGGAGCCATTGGGCATAGTGTTTGATTGGGGAGTGGGGGCCATGGGGTATAGTGTTTGGTTGAGGGGTGGGTGTCATGGAGCATAGTGTATGGTTGAGGGGTGGGGGCCATGGGGCATAGTGTTTGGTTGGGGAGTGGGGGCCATGGGGTATAGTGTTTGGTTGAGGGGTGGGTGTCATGGAGCATAGTGTATGGTTGAGGGGTGGGGGCCAAGGGGCATAGTGTTTGGTTGGGGAGTGGGGGCCATGGGGCATAGTGTTTGGTTGAGGGGTGGGGGTCATGGAGCACAGTGTTTGGTTGGTGAGTGGGGGCCATGGGGCATAGTGTTTGGTTGAGGAGTGGGGCCCATGGGGCATAGTGATTGGTTGGGGCAATGGGGCACAGTGTTTGGTTAGGGGTGGGGCCATGGAGCATAGTGTTTGGTTGGTGAGTGGGGGCCATGGGGCATAGTGTTTGGTTGGGGGTGGGGACCATGGGACATATGTTTGGTTGGGGGCCATGGTGCATAGTGTTTGGTTGGGGAGTGGGGGCCATGGGGGATAGTGTTTGGTTGAGGGGTGGGTGCCATGGGGCATAGTGTTTGGTTGGGGGTGTGGGCCATGGGGCATAGTGTTTGGTTGGGGGTCGGAGCCATGGGGCATAGTGTTTGCTTGAGGGGTGGGGGCCATGGGACATAGTGTCGGCCCCCAAGCGAGAACCCAATAATAAAGCTAAAACAGGCACAGTTAGGAGATGTACATCCTTTGCTTTTTGTGGAAACCTGACTCAACGAAGGCCATACTCCTCTTGGGCAACTCAAACAGCAAACTATAGCAGTCCAAAATAACGGAATGTCCATTGAAGGGTCAATAAAATATATATAATTAAACAGACGATATGCAATAACTAAATAGAAATAAATGATTGCAATGAAAAATGTGTAGTACAAAATGTAAGTTTGAAATACAAATAAAAATCGTTACACCTCAAAAAACAATTCTTTGTCCATGTGTTTAATAAAAATTGGGGGTTGAAAAAGCCTCCTGCTATACCACGCCACGCTGCGCCTACCGCCCCACCCACACATTTACTTTTTGGCCCACTATAGCCATCATGTAAGGTACTTTCGGCCCTCTGTCAAAATCAGTTGTGCACCCGTGCTCTAGGGTTGTACCGAATAGTAAATTTACTATTCAGTGGAATACAGAATAGTGGACGAAACTATTCCAAATAGTTAACGAATTGTAGGTTACTTCTGGAAATGTGTCAAGATATGCATAACAAGCCAAAACTGTTGGCTTTGCCAATGCTTGTTTTAACAGTCCTTCAGTGAAGGACATGCTTATAAATAGATCATAGCATAGATCGTGGGGACATGGGAGAACATCATTGGACAACGGAGGTGGTGGGGAGACATGGCAGAACATCGCGGGACAACGGAGGGGGTGGGGAGACATGGCAGAACATCGCGGGACAATGGAGGGGGTGGGGAGACTTGGCAGAATATCGCGGGACAACGGAGGGGTTGTAGGGACATGGGAGAACATCACGGGACAACAGAGGGCTTGGGGGGACATGGCAGAACATTGCGGACAACGGAGGTGGTGGGGGGACATGGCAGAACATTGCGGGACAATGGAGGGGGTGGTGGGACATGGGAGAACATCACAGGCAACTGAGGGGATGGGGGACATGGCAGAACATTGCGGGACAACGGAAGGGGTGGGGGGACATGGCAGAACATTGCGGGACAACGGAGGGGATGGGGGGACATGGGAGAACATTGTCGGGCCACCGGCTTTGAACCAGTGGCCTGACCAACATCAATACTACTGTGGTGAGGCCGCAGGCACACCCGCAACCTTACCGTGCTGAAGGGGCGGGGGGGACTCATTAAAATTAGAGGCCGCCGGGTTGGGCAAAGTGCCCCGGCGGCCTCGTGTGTCTGGGGGCCGCTCCTCCATCAATATTATTGCGGTTAGGCTGCGGGGATGCAGGGCACCCCCGCAGCCTCACCGTGCTGAGGGGGGAGTGGGGTTCACTTACCTGTGGGTCATGGAGGTCTCTCTGGGTGCTGCTGGCATCTGCTGTAGTCCGTCCGTTGGCATAGGAAGTGAGGGAAGGAAAGAACTGTTCCCTTCCCTGACTTCCTATTTCAACACGTTCTGAGGCGGTTTCCTCTGTGGTCAGGCTGCAGAAGCCAATGAGCAAACAGCTTATTTGGCTTCTGCAGCCTGAACAGTTTAAAACTTTCTATGATTGGCTGTCATCTCCCAAACAGGGAGAAGGTAGCTAATCATAGAAAGTGGACTTCGGTTCGAGTCACTATGCAGAAACTATTCTGCTGAAGCCGGATAGTTGTATTTCAGCCGAACTTCGGCAGAATAGTGACTTGAAGCCGAAGTTCGGTACATCCCTAGTTTCTTCACAGACCTTGTACAGTAATAATGCAGTCTCACTTACAGGAGTCTCCTGAGTGCTGCTTGTGGGGGGAAGAGGGTGTCCTAGGATCCAGACAGATCTTGCTGGATCTGGGCCTTGGGCATCCGCGGAACATCTCTGCGGCGAGACACGGGCAGCTCTGTCTTGTTCCGGCCCATTTCTCACCCTGGCGTCCCCGACCTAGAGAGTGTACTTTCTAACAGGAACTGGAAGCCAATCCAGCATGGAATCCGTGCCCCCAGAAGCGTTATTCCAGGCTCCGGAATTCTTGCAAACGCGTGGCCAATTTAAATGTGACTGTTACGTAGTATGTGTGCACTTGCGCAATGTCACCTGGCCTAGTAGGATTGTTTTCTGTCTTCCCTCTGTTTTCCCTCCTTTGCCTCGTCGCGCCTTGAAACACTCGTGTATATGCGCATTATAAATGCCATATCATATCATTTCATAAGGCTGCACGTCCAAGGGCGCCAACATAAAAAGTGATTTGACGTTGTCGAAGATGGAGAAAGTACTGGTGAGCTCCCAGGACTCTGAAAATTTAAGAAGTGGATCTGTTACAGCGTGGGGTTTATATCAAGAATGTGAGTTCTATGTTGTAGTGGGGGGGCTCCTAATTTGAAAAAATAGAACTACTTTTACATGGCACTTTTTTCAAATGGGGGTGGCTAAACTTGAAGTACAAGTTTTACTTTCAGATTTCAGGGTTTGTGGAAAGAATGATTTTTATAATTTGGAATGAGAGCGGTAAGGATGGAAGTCCTGTTCCACTCTTGGAAAGTGTGTTCTATGTTTGGAATCAATCTACAATGGTAATGTTTGACATGCGAGTTTTACATATGGAAAAGTTTTCATTTGAAATGTGAATTTTACAATTGAAATACGACATAACAGTCTACATCAGGGGTGCACAACTGATTTGGACAGAGGGCCGAAAGTATCTTACATGAGGGCTATAGTGGGCCGAAAAGTAAAAGTGGGCGGAGCGGTAGGCGGGGCGTGACAGGAGGCTTTTTAAACTCCCAATTTGTATTAAACACATGGAAAAAGAATATGTTTTTGAGGGGTAACGATTTTTATTTGCATTTCAAACTTACATTTTGTACTACACATTTTCCATTGTTATAATTTATTTCTATTTAGTTATTGTATCTCGTCTGTTTAATTAAATTATATATATTTTATTGACCCTTGATTGGACATTCCGTTATTTTGGACTGCTATACTTTGCTGTTTGGTTTGCCCAAGAGGAGTATGGCCTTCGTTGAGTCAGGTTTCCACAAAAAGCAAAGGATGTACATCTCCTAACTGTGCCTGTTTTAGCTTTATTATTTGGTTCACTCTTGGAGTGCAACACTATGCCCCATGGCTCCCACCCCCAACCAAACACTATGCCCCATGGCTCCCACCCCCAACCAAACACTATGCCCCATGGCCCCCTCACCCCCAACCAAAAACTATGCCCCATGTCCCTCACCCCAACCAAACACTATGCCCCATGCCCATGTCCCCCACCCCCAACCAAACACTGTGCCCCACCCCCAACCAAACACTATGCCCCATGGCCCCCTCACCCACCCAAGCAAACACTATGCCCCTGTCCTTCACCCCCAACCAAACACTATGCCCCATGGCCCCCTCACCCCCAACCAAACACTATGCCCCATGGCCCCCTCACCCCAACCAAACACTATGCCCCATGGCCCCCTCACCCCAACCAAACACTATGCCCCATGGCTCCCACCCCTCAACCAAACACTATGCCCCATGGCACCCCCAACCAAACACCATGCCCCATGGCCCCCACCCCTCAACCAAACACTATGCCCCACGGCCCCTTCACCCCCAACCAAACACTATGCCCCATGGCTCCCTCAACCCCCAACCAAACACTATGCCCCATGGCCCCCACCCCTCAACCAAACACTATGCCCCATGGCTCCCACCCCCAAACAAACACTATGCCCAATGGCTCCCACCCCCAACCAAACACTATGCCCCATGGGGCCCTCACCACCCCCAACCAAACACTATGCCCCATGGCTCCCTCACAACCCCCAACCAAACACTATGCCCCATGGCCCCCACCCCTCAACCAAACACTATGCCCCATGGCTCCCACCCCCAACCAAACACTATGCCCCATGGCTACCACCCCCAACCAAACACAATGCCCAATGGCTCCCTCAACCCCCAGCCAAACACTATGCCCCATGGCCCCCACCCCTCAACCAAACACTATGCCCCATGGCTCCCACCCCCAACCAAACACTATGCCCCATGGCTCCCACCCCCAACCAAACACTATGCCCCATGGGGCCCTCACCACCCCCAACCAAACACTATGCCCCATGGCTCCCTCAACCCCCAACCAAACACTATGCCCCATGGCCCCCACCCCTCAACCAAACACTATGCCCCATGGCTCCCACCCCCAACCAAACACTATGCCCCATGGCTCCCACCCCAACCAAACACTATGCCCCATGGGACCCTCACCACCCCCAACCAAACACTATGCCCCATGGCTCCCTCAACCCCTAACCAAACACTATGCCCCATGGCCCCCACCCCTCAACCAAACACTATGCCCCATGGCCCCCTCACCCCCAACCAAACACTATGCCCGATGGCTCCCTCAACCCCAACCAAACACTATGCCCAATGGCTCCCACCCCCAACCAAACACTATGCCCCATGGGGCCCTCACCACCCCCAACCAAACACTATGCCCCATGGCTCCCTCAACCCCCAACCAAACACTATGCCCCATGGCCCCCACCCCCAACCAAACACTATGCCCCATGGGGCCCTCACCACCTCCAACCAAACACTATGCCCCATGGCTCCCTCAACCCCCAACCAAACACTATGCCCCATGGCTCCCACCCCCAACCAAACACTATGCCCCATGGCTCCCACCCCCAACCAAACACTATGCCCCATGGCTCCCTCAACCAAACACTATGCCCCATGGCCCCCACCCTCAACCAAACACTATGCCCCATGGCTCCCACCCCCAACCAAACACTATGCCCCATGGCTCCCACCCCCAACCAAACACTATGCCCCATGGGGCCCTCACCACCCCCAACCAAACACTATGCCCCATGGCCCCATCACCCCCAACCAGACACTATGCCCCATGGCCCCATCACCCCCAACCAAACACTATGCCCCATGGGACCCTCACCACCCCCAACCAAACACTATGCCCCATGGCTCCCTCAACCCCCAACCAAACACTATGCCCCATGGCCCCCACCCCTCAACCAAACACTATGCCCCATGGCCCCCTCACCCCCAACCAAACACTATGCCCCATGGCTCCCTCAACCCCCAACCAAACACTATGCCCCATGGCCCCCTCACCCCCAACCAAACACTATGCCCCATGGCCCCCTCAACACCCAACCACACACTATGCCCCATGGCCCCCATCCCCAACCAAACACTATGCCCCATGGCCCCCTCAACAAAACACTATGCCCAATGGCCCCCTCACCCCCAACCAAACACAACAAATCAGCACCCATACAGACCTGAACCCCCCAAACCCCAACTCCGAACCCCCCACCCCGAGTCCCCCACCCCCCAACTCAGCACACAATCTCAAACATGCACCCATACAGACCAGAACCCCCCACCGTCCAAATCAGCACACTCTCAAACATGCACCCATACAGACCCGAACCCCCACCCCCCAACTCAGCACACACTCTCAAACATGCACCCATACAGACCAGAAACCCCCACCCCCCAAATCAGCACACTCTCAAACATGCACCCATACAGACCCGAACCCCACCCCCCAAATCATCACACTCTCAAACAAGCACCCATACAGACCCAAACCCGCCACCCCCCAAATCAGCATACAAACTAGTAAGCATGCACACATACAGACCCTGCATCTCAACATACACCGCACTTACACTCCAAAGCAAACATTCATGCACACCCGACACCCCCCTCCCACCCCCGCATCTCAAAAATACACACAAAAAACATTTAAATCCAAACATTCATACACATCGGACACCCCCCCACTCCCGCATCTCAACATACACACAGAAAACATTCAAATCCATACATTCATACACATCCGACACCCCCCACCCCTCATCTCAACATACACACAAAAAACATTAAAATCCAAACATTCATACACATCCGACACCCCCGCATCTCAACATACACACAAAAAACATTAAAATCCAAACATTCATACACATCCAACACCCCCCACCCCCGCATCTCAACATACACACACAAACATACAGCAAAACAGACCCGAGACACAAACACAAACAGACCACTTACCGGAGACGTGCTGGAAGTCGCTGGAATCGTACTACGGATGGCGTGGTCCAAGGCTGACAATGTCTTCCGGCATCAAGCCTTATGGACCACGCCAGCCGTAGTGCTGAACCTCCATTGGTGCAGCACACACGCACTACGTGGCTCATAGGAGCGACGTGGTGCGTGTGTGCTGAGCCAATGAGGGCCAGTGTTTTGTCCGGCCCGGAAGACAACAAAGACTTTCCTAATGGAGGGCGGCCGATGCTGCTTGCGGGCCGCCCTCCATTAGGAAAGTCTTTGTGCCTCGCGGGCCGGACAAAAGAGCATGACGGGCCGCAACTGGCCCGCGGGCCGTATGTTGTGCACCCATGGTCTACATGTAGGGAGGCCTGTAACAGGAATTATCGGCCCACACTGAGTTAAGGCCTGAGGTCACATAACATGGGTAAGGGGTGATAACACCCATTATTACCCTTAAATTGTTCATTTAGTGCTCTTTATAGGAACCAATCGCACCCGGGACGTGTGCTCAGCCAATCAGGTGGCTGGAACAGCAGACAAGAATACACTGTGTACCCCCTGCTGTTTCCAGCCACCCGAAGCCCTTCTCTGGGTGGCACCATCTTGATTGTGGGGAGGCAACAGGGAGCCTCTCAGGAAAACATAGAGCATTGATGTGCAATGGTGCAAACTTGTAACTTCTGTAACCAAGCTGTTAAGCCCTCTTGTCACATGCGCCCTGCTACCTCAGGGTCCGGCGCGCACAATAAATAAATAAACAAACAAACAAGGGACCAATGAGGGCTTGCAACAGCAGCACATGCTCTTTACCGACCCATTAATTAGCATTGCCTGCAAACATGCCAGCATTATAAGGATGCGTTAGGGCTCTATTGTGTGATAGGTGACCGCCACTTAAGTTAGCTGCCCCACCTCCAAGGGGAGTTTTCTTTAAAGAGGGCAAAGGTCCCATGGCGCACAGTAGAGCCTGCTGTGAAGGGCTTGAATGCTATCAGAGCTTGGGCAGAGGGTAAACAACCGAACCCCCCCCACCCCACCTCCATGATGGAGCTTGTCCATGTTTCCTAGCCCAGTACCCAGTGCGTGCAGATCACAAACGGAACTTGAAATGCATGCTTTTACAGGCAGTTAGAGCCTCCATTCCAAGCTTGCTGATTGGCTATAGACATGGAAACACTGCATAGGATGAAAGAGAAGCTGGCCTCTACTGATGGTTCCACACTTTCTTTAATGGAAAGAAAACATGCTTCTCTAATCCTTTTTAATGTTAGCAAAGGGAGTTCTAATTAAGCAATAGAACCCTCGCTTCGGGGGCATTACCGTCTCAGGTAATGCCCTGGGGCCCATAGGTAAGGACCCGAGCGGTAATGCCCCTGACGCGAGGGTTCTATTGCTATTAGTACCCCAGCCCGCAAAAATTGCATGACCGGGGCACTAAAAGCTTTTTTTTTTGTCCTGAAACGCTGCAGCGTTTCAGGAGAAAAAAAAAAGACCAAGAAAATGGCCGCCGCCATGGAAAGGGAAAACGGAGTCCGTTTTCCCTTTCCATGGCGGGCATCGGGAGCGGACGCGCTGGGAACACAAGTGTTCCCAGCGCGTCCGCTCCCGAAAAAGGATCAAAAATAAGGTAAGTGGGGTTGGGAGGGCGGGAGGGGGGAGAAAAAAAAATAAAAATAAAAAACGTACCTGCGTCCCCGGCAGGGCACGAGGGAAGCCTCCAGCCGTGTGGAGGCGCGGAGCGGGGATGGCCCCGCTTCGAGCCTCCTCATTGGCTGAGGGGCTGCCACGCCCCCGCCGGGAACAAAGGCCGTGGAATCCCGATGAAGGGATTCCCGGCCGGGTAGGGACCTGGCGAGAGCCAATCAGAATGGCTCTTGCCTTCTGATTGTCTCTCGCCGGGTTACTAATTTGGACTAAGAAACTAAGATTGTAATTATGTGAGTGTTAAATTTGGGATTTGAGTTTCATCTCTGAAATTATTGTTCCAATTTGTAATGATGGTAAATCTGAAGTCCTCATTTGAAATCAGTATTTATTTTGGAATGAGCAATCTAATTTGGAAGGAGGGAATGGAGGTTGGTACACAATTTTCACATTTAGAATGCAAGCTCTGTTTGGGGAAAGGTATTTTATATAATTGTTGTGAAAATGTAATTTTTTTTTTTTAAAAACGCAATAGGTCAGCTGAGCAGCCACCCATATGCATGATTATAGAGCTGAGTGGTGCAGCCATTGAGACTACTGTGAGTTACTTACCCCCTGCCCATAACCCAGAAGTGTTAGGTTAGCTTTTCATCAACAGCTACCAGGAGCTGCGTTTTACGCCACGGGCCAACTTGCGCCTTACAAGTAGATCTACCTGACATCACCTCAAGCACATCTAGGAAATACTTAAAGCAGTAGGTGCCAGTGCCCAAATATTTACTCTGACCGTCAGTGGCATATGGTAACAGCCACAACCGGGTCGAGGTTGTGCAGCACAGTAGAAGGACAACCCCGGTTAATGATTTTAGGAGGCCCAATGCTAGTAACCAAGAGAAGGGGGCACCTAAGTCAAAAGGAGACAGAGTAGCTGCTAGCTCATTGCAGCCTGGAGGGCAGAGGTCCCAAATGAGAGACGTGACGCAAGATGCTGCTTCAGATACAGGGAATGAGAGACGTGACGCAAGACGTTGCTTCAGATACAGGGAATGAGAGACGTGACGCAAGACGTTGCTTCAGATACAGGGAATGAGAGACGTGACGCTAGACGCTGCTTCAGATACAGGGAATGAGAGACGTGATGCAAGACGCTGCTTCAGATACAGGGAATGAGAGACGTGACGCAAGACGCTGCTTCAGATACAGGGAATGAGAGATGTGACGCAAGACGCTGCTTCAGATACTGGGAATTAACCCTGCTGCGAAGCAAAGAGTATCGCGTCGGTTTCTGATTTATTTGCTAAATTACCTGCAGGTGTGGGGAGAGACAACCTGGAAGCCCGCAAGGGTGATTTCCATTCTGCAGCGCCCTCATGCGCATGCGTTCCGGACCACAACCCAGGAAGTAGAGCACTTCATTCCAGCACAGCTATCGTATGTGCCCCAGGGAAGCAACGGGACGGAAGGAGCAAAGGCAATGCACTAAGTGGGTGTCTGCAATCCGGTTAGCAAGGTTGTTTCCTAAAACAGGGTCATATGTAATGCGCAAAACATTGTTTGCAGAGAGAGCGAGAGACACTAAGTGAGACTGAGAGAGAGTGAGACTGAGAGATACTGAGACTAATACCCTGGAGCTGTTTTTAGCTCCTGCTCATCCAATCTTCATTTTGATTCCTGTGGGTGTGGCCTAAAACAATGGCAAGACCAACATTTAATTAATATTGTTACTTTTATTGTTCTTGATGTTTAAAAGTGTGGGGTTTTTGGGTTAGTCTATAATTTGATTGCTCTGTGTGTGTATGGTTATGTTTAATTAACTGCTGTTATTAAGTGGGACAGGAGTATAACTCAGGGTCAATAGCTTGTCTTGGAAGCAAGACAACACAGAGCCACACAGGTTCAAATCCCGGTCCCGCGCTTAGAGACTGGTCTCTGGTATTAAGCACGTGATACAAGATTACTTATTATATTCTAACGTTTGTCATTACAGGTTTCATTTCTCTTAAAGTATCGATGTATGTCATATTTATGCTATTGTATTCACACAGCTCTCAACCCACACGCTTTTGGCGGGTGTCACCCGCCTTGTAAACAGCTGACTCACCCGCCAAGCCTCCTGCACGCCCATTTGTTTCAATGGGCCTCTCACCCGCCAAAAATAAAATCGGGTGTTTTCACCCGCTTTTGCGACACAAATGGTTGAGAGCTATGTATACATGGTATTTATTTTTTAACGCAAGATAGACGTCTGCATGCGCTTCACTCCTATCAGGGATCGTCTGTGCAGTATGGGCTGAAACTTTGTGCTTGGAGCGTGGGGGCATGTTGAGCAAACACCAGCAACGTTATGTTGGGTTTAAAAGTTTTTTTTAAGGCATTATTTTTAAGATAGATTTTTTTGTTTATGTATTTGTGTCCTGTTGGCTTCAATATTTCGGTATATATATATATATATATATATATATATATATATATATTATATATATATAATGTTTTTTATATTATTTTATTATTTATTTTTTTATTGGGTTAGGGGCGCCTTCTGGTCCCCAGCTCCATTTGCCTCGCAGCCCACGGATGTTCTCTACGTGTACGTGCCCGTGTTTATTACACGTGTGAGGGTTTCCCGTCAGTCGCGGGTTTCACAGCGTGTGTCTCTGGCATGCCACACTGTGCGTGTGCGGCTTCTGCAACGTGCTGGAGTGACGTGTCCTTGACTTTGTAAAGGTTAACCAGCGTGCAAACAGCTCAGCGGGAGCGCACATTCTTAAATGCCAGCGCCCGATAAGGAAATCTATATATTTTGAGAGTCTATTGATCATTTAAGCCTCTTTTTCTTGTTTGCAGAAACCACTGTTCTTTTCTGGTGTAAAATTGAGGTTATGTTTGTGTTTACCAGAGCCAGTAAACCAGGCTTTAACTGTACACTTCATTAAGAATAATGATGGTCATTAAAGAAGGAACTTTTTAAAAAAAAATGTAGCAGATGGGAAACTAGAAAATGTAAAAACGATGCAGTGGGAAGGAGCTTTCATGGTGTATGAGGCAAGCTGACCACCTAACTGGGATTGTGTCTGGTAGTGCGACTACTCTCCATACGCCATCGCAGTTAAAGGCAGCATAGCAAAGTGAGATACGCCTGTGCCCAGACACGTGTTCAGGCTGCAGGACACAGGCTCAAATCCCGACAGGGTGGACTCGGCCGTCATCCGACCCCAGTGTTCCAGAATCCCATGAGTCGGGAGCTATGTACTTCCTGGTTATAGCCTAGAAGACCCTGCTTAGCTTGACACCAACAGCTACCAGCAGTCACTGGCCAACTGGTCCCATGCAACTAAGCGCCCGATTCATGGCATTTTTTGCACGGTTCAAAGTGACTTTGCACTGCTCAAAAGTGAATTTGCACTGCTGAAAAGTGACTTTGCACTGCCAACACAAACCCTGATTCATGGAACTGTGCAAAGTGTATTTCTGCAGTGCAAGGTCCGTGCATAGTTTTTGCAGTGAAAAATGACTTTGCACTGCAAACATACACTTTGCACAGTTCCATGAATCAGGGTTTGTGTTGGCAGTGCAAAGTCACTTTTGAGCAGTGCAAAGTCACTTTACACCGTGCAAAAAATTCCACAAATTGGGCCCTAAATCCACCTGACAGTGATATGCATTTAGGAATGTGTATAGTGAGCATCTGGACACAGCCAGGAGACATTTAAAGCATAATGGGTCGTATAGAAGTGAGAAAAGGTTATAGTTTGCATCTCACGCGGGAGTGTATATCGCTCCATCTTACTGCGTGAGGCCGGACCCAGGAGCTGCGTTTAACTCCTGCTAATCAAATCCTTATTTCGATCCCTGTATCATGTATGGTAAATTGGCCAACTGCACTTACTGGAGGATATTGAAGCACACGGGAGCCTGCTTGGAGTCCTATGTACGTGGGTTATCATGCAGGTCTGTTAGAGCCCTCACTGGAAGCAACCTACAGCTCTTAGTGTGGGTTACAGATACAGCCATCGCCGCATTTCCTCTTTCTCATTTTGTTGAAAGGAGTACTGCCGAGTTGGGGCGAGGTAGCCTCGCGTGTTGGGGAGTTTTTTTTTCTCCCGAGGTTAAGCTTGAATCACATGGACTTGTTATTGATTCGCCCAGATGTCGGGGAGTGTGGCACAGCTGTCTCTGTAGCCTGATAGCATATGACGCCTCCAGCTCGCCCACGCTCGGGTTCCAGGGTCAGTTCTAAGTCCCGTGTCTGGCCAGTAACTTCATTCGGCACGTGCAGACCTGTGCTCGGTGTACTCGGTGCACCGTCTCGGATCTAATCCCCGCGGGCTGCAGTGGCGCTTACTCATTGCCCGAACGAGCTTCATGTGCAGGGCACGTCTCTGGCGCCATCCACCCCACGTGCTACCCGCAGACGCGACTAATGCGTGGTAAATCGACCCCTCAGTTCTCGAAGCGCTACGCCTCCGACCCCGCCATACACCTGCAAGTCGCCACATGCATGCACCAGGTTCTGGGTGGTTGAACACATGAGCTGTGCAGAGAATAGATACTGTAACCACGGTGCAGTGCTACCAAACCATACTGGCGGCAGCTGTGTGACAAGCAAACCGTCTTTTGACATTGCAATTTCAGGATCACACAAGCGAGCACACACCTTACATCCCTTTCTTTCTCCCGCTCCCACTCGATCTTTCTGCTACCTTCCTGCATGCTGCAGAGTGGCGCAACACCATTGAGCTGACCGGGCTTCAGCCTCAGCTCCCCTCTGCCCCCTTAAATTTGAGGCTGTTTTGGCTCGACCTGGCTGGCCCACAGAACCACCATGACCGGACAGAAGAGGACACTGCGCCTGGGCTCGCTTTCACTGTTAGCGCCTGTATTCACATGCATACATTTCTAGGCAATTGGAATCGTGATGTGGGGTAAGAACTTGCATGCCAGGGGAGTGATTGGAAGGGTAGGTGGGACAGGAGACTGCCCAATCCCACAGCAGTCCTTAAGTGGGTGCTTTCAGATTTAAAGGAGAGTTAACTGCCTGTAACATTGCACCCCCCCCCAGACTAGGCTCAGAATGCATAATGAAGTTAGATGCCCTCCACAAATAAGTTTTACCCACCCTCACTGTCTCAGAAATTAGCATCTCTCCCAACATTTGAAAGGTTAGCCACCCCCTCCAACGCCCCCGCCCCCGATATTTAGTTTTTTTGTGCCCCTGATTCTGCACGCGCTCTTTTCACATGCTAATCAGCTTTAATACAATGCATGGGACGCCCAGATGCTTCATGTCACGAGGCACAATTTTTCCAGTCCTAGGCTTTTCATGGTTTCAGGTGCTTTTAGCCCAATTATTGTGCCAGGAGCCTACCTAGACTACAACTCCCAGAATACATCAAATGAAATCCAGAGGCTAAAAAATAAAAGAACCCACCCTGTGATTCAAAGACTGGTGATGCTCCTTGCAATGTCCTTTTCCGTGAAGTCACTTTCACTTCCGTTGGTGCAATCCATATGCAAATTGGGAGGGTTGAATGTGTTTTGCCCTGAAGCGCCTGGACAGGCTCTAATAGATATGTTTCCTGCATCTGTAATGGTACTGCAGTTTTATTTTTGATGTGTTTATGTTGAAATGCCACCTGCCACTAATATTACCAAAAATGTTGATTGGGAGGGTGCGTATGATGCCGCATGGAATTGCGCTCCCTGCAGGGTCCTTCTGATGCGCTACCACCAACAAAGTGTCCGCCAAAGCCATTTTATAAAGTTGGCCACCCTAACAATGAGGGTGCTTCCATCCGAGCAGGAGCACACTGCATACAGGTGTCCATGGCCCACCCTGCTCTGGGCCACTGCAACAGCTGCAGCCTGGAGCGGTGCGGGACACGGACACCTGGCAGTGCTGTGTGCTCTGCCTTCAGCTCCAGTCCTGGGCGCATTCACTAGTCTGACTTCAGGAGGAAGTCAGGTCATTTCTTTCTCGTGTTGGAGTGCATCCAACTCCAGAGAGAAATGATCTGACCTATTGCTGAAGTCTGACTAGTGAATGCACTCAGGGACTTAAGAAAGTAACATTCTAGTTGCAGAGCCCAGGCCGCCCTGCTTTATATGAGGGGCAAGAACAAGTGTGTGTCAGTTTAGCATTCATTTCCCAAGGTGCTTCTGGGGAGAAAAGTAGCAGGACATTTTTCGTGACTCTCCCTCTTATACCATATCTCGTTACCCCGTCACTTTTGCTGCTCTGTATGAGAAGAATTTCAAGGCGTCTGAGTGAATCCTATTAAACTGCTTTCTTCTTTGCGTTCCTCTGTAGTTAATTGAGAGAACATTGCATGGATTTCTCTGGTCACTTTCACTCTTGAGCAGCTTTTGATGCCAAGTCTGAACATTCTAAAGATGTTTAACCATGTTCTGTGTCTGACAATAAACACAATTTCTTTCGCAAATTGGCGGAAAGTAATTGTCAAGAGCCCTATAAAAATTGAGCCTTGTTTCAAAATTAAAAATAAGCAATTTTTCCCTCTCCCTTCTTCCATCACAGATTTTGGCTTTGGGAACTTTTATACAGCGGGGGAACCGCTGGCGACATGGTGCGGGAGCCCACCGTACGCAGCCCCGGAAGTGTTCGAAGGGCAACAGTACGAAGGACCTCAGCTCGATATCTGGGTACGTTCAGTTCACGTCTTTCCGCTCTACGATGAGACCTTAACAAGGGTGGGCTGCTACGCCACTCGCGGGCACCCAACGCATCGTTTTTTAGATGGCTCTTCTCCTCCCATGCAAATGACCCAATGAGGGTCCCCTTCAGTTATTCCCAGGACCCAATCACAGAACGCAAATGGGTTTAATATACTCACCTGTGCACTTCCCCTCCAGTCTGCTGCCATCTGCTGAGGGTGCACCAAGATTCCCCTCACTGACCCCCCCCCCTGGTTCTTACCACACTCCACAAACCAAGAGTACCGATTCCTGGTGTAGGCGGCGTACCATTTCTCTGCCCATTAAATCAACCCGAGAAACTTCCCGCCTTCGGTCTTATGAAGGAAGTGGGAAATGGGGCGGTTACATTCTGCAACACATTTTTTTTTTTTGACTAGTCAAAGTTTCCAATCCAAGTGTTCCACTGCAAGGCTTTCTCATTTGGAAGTGTCCTCTACAATGTGTCATTTAATAGAGATTATTCTTATGTTTCTAAGGGCCTACCTCTTGAAATCATTTGCAAGTCTGCAACACCTAGCATATAATACTAGCACATTGCACATGAGGAGGAGTCTGATTCCTCCTTTGCCCGGCCCTCGGATACCATCACTTTGCAATTTTGTTGCTATGCTGCGACTGTTGTCAAATGTTGAGTCATTGTAAGGCACACTGGCATGGATTGTGGTGGTCTATTTCTGTAGCCAACGCGTAACCAAGTAAAGTGATGAGTAGTCCCCATAGGGATTGTAATTAATGTGTTAACTTCTAACCGGGGTATCTACCCTCTCACCGTCCAGATGTTTTGATCTCTAAATCCATGACCTTCACCGCTGGATGGGGCTGTTGTGAGTTGGAAGCCACAGCATCTGGAGGCCAAGGGTTGGCTACTTAGAGCCATCTACTGCAGAAGTGGCGCAGGGCCTCGAGGACTGTGGTTTTCGGGCATGTTTCGATGTATTTGATCTCTGAAAGTGGGTGCTCATTATCATGTCCAGGGGATGGCTTCACTTGTCGTGGCAGCCTTCAGCACTGGCCCACTAAGAGTGTAACCAGCGGGTGCAATTGATGAGGGGTCTGGGAACCTAAACACCTTTGAAAAATCATTCTAAAAGGAAGGAGACGGAATAGGGAAGTGTGAGAAAAGCCAACAAATCTTCGAAGTAAACCAATAGCTAAGATGTTGGCACCTGGCCATTATTTACTCACACCTAGAATAGGGGGAGGTAAAGAAAACAGCACGTATTGGGTAGCTAAGCTGGTAGTGCAATGCCCATTTCAGTAACAGTACCGACGGAGCAAGTATGCTCCGCACCATTCAGCAAAGGCGAGCACACTTCTCTACCAGCATACAGGTCCTACCAGTTGAGACACCTGTGTGCTGACAGGTATGTAATTAAGCTTTAACACCAGATCCAGCACAGCGGAGGGGTGGTCTTAACGCTATTAGCTCCCTGGGTTGCCAATCCGGTAACCCGTGGTACAGAGAGCATTGTTTTTTTTCATTCAATGAACAGGACACCTCACGGCGTCCTGTTGATTGAATGAAAATACTTCAGTAAGATGGCCGCCATGAATCTGGATGCTGAGGCTCCATACGGAGCGTCTGTTCCATTTCCATGGTGGCCACAACAGATCAGGAATGGAAGCAGCTGCGGCAGCAGCATCTGCCACGATCATGTAAGGGGGATGAAAAAAAAGAGAAGAGACGGGGGGGATATTGCGGGTGGGGAAAGCAGCCATCAGGCAGCTTGGAACGCGGGCTTACATCTGGAGGTTTAGCCTGCGTTCCTTGCCTCCTGACTGGCTGCCTGCCTGTGCCGGGTGCTTACTAAGCAATAAAACCAGATGAGCAGGCATATTAACGGTTCATGGAATGACCTGCGGCCAAGTTTCAGGTCCGAGCAACGCAAGGGCCTTAGCGTTGGCTCCGGGGTATTAATAGACCTGGTAATGCCCCCACCTCAAGGAGTTCATTGCTATTCGCATCCTGGCATATTTATCCAGGATGCTAATCGTTTTTTTTTATTTGAGAAACGGCAGGTTTGCTATTTTGCAACAAAAAAAAATAAACCTAAGATGCTCGTGATGGACAAGGGAACTACACATAGTCCCTTCTCCCATTCCATGGCGGCCATTGCTGCAGAGTGGGAAGCACCAGAATACGGAGTGTTCCATGCACTGGTGAGGTAAGAGGGAGCACAGGTAAGTGTGGGGGCAGTGGGGTGAGGGAGGTGGAAATTGAGGATGGGTGCAAAGGTGGATTGGGGAGCACTTGCCTGCTGTCCGGCAGGTAAGATGACAACCTCACACTTCTGAGCAGGCTTGGAATGCAGCTGTACCATGAGGTAGAGCACCCGTTCTGAGCTTCCTCATTGGCTGGTAGGCCGGGGTGCTAATGAATGACGAACGCGCTCACCACTACATGGACCCTACTGCCGTTTAAGTAAGACAGGCAAAAAAAGTCTTACTATGATTCTAGCGTGTCTCTCCTGATCCCTTGCTATTGACTATGCTAGCTAAGGGGCCGATGGGAATATTATTCCAAAACATCTGGGGGCGCTACAGGTTACAGCCCCCTGTTGTGGAGGGGCCTTTATCAAAGTAGAGTAGCTATGTACAAGCATTTGTGCTGAGAGTACTGAAGAGTCACACAGTATTTATTGATTGACAATTGTCCTTGTTGTCGCAGAGCATGGGTGTGGTGCTGTATGTCCTGGTGTGTGGGGCGTTACCATTTGACGGGCCAACGCTGCCAGTCCTGAGACAGAGGGTCTTGGAAGGAAGGTTCCGGATTCCATACTTCATGTCTGAAGGTAGGTGGAAGAAATAACTTGATCACCTGCCTTTGCCTGTTCAGACGACTTTGTGCCTTTCAGTAGATCTGTACCTTCAAATGTATTGCCTTATAACATTAAAAGGACAGCATTTGAACCTGTTGTCCTCTTGCAGAGTTGGGCTGGAATGCTAACATGAACTGAAGACCTATTCAAATGTGTGGTTCCAACTCAGGAGGATAGCTCGGGGGCAACGTGCTCGTCTTGGAAGCAAGACGACACGGAGCACCACAGGTTCGATTCCCCGGGTCCTCGCTTAGAAACCTCTGGGCATTAAGTGTGTTATAAATAACCTATCATATCATTAATCCTGTTGATGTCCTTGGGCCAATCGACTGAGAGTTTAACCACTGAGGGACATTCCAATGTAAAATGTGAGCTTTTCCCTGTGGATAGGTGCACTGCTCAGTGGTTTGCAATTATCAGAGAGGCAGAGACTGAGGCCATAGACGGGGGGGCGTGGGGGTGTCTCTTCTTCAGAAGAGACTTTCCCACAGACTCCTTGCACCCTGCTGTGGCAGTAAGGTGCCAGATCACATCTTATGTCCAGATATTGCTCGTATAACTTGGGGGGTCGGGGGGAAGATAAGACCGAAGCCTGAGCTCTCGCGCTGTCTTTCTCGGTTTAGGGGTCCATGCTGCAAGTACTTGGGCCTCACTACAAATACGGTGGTGCAGTAAAAATAGTGATAGAGTGGAGGTAATTCCATACCAACCACTTTACTGCCACATTACAGCACAGCGGAACTACGATTTTCAGAGGTACAGTGGGCTGCATATTTCCTGCAAAAGCTGTCGGAATTACCGCAATAGAATTGCAGCTCATTGTAATTCCAAAATATGGCCCATCGGGTCCTATGGACTCCAAAAATGGGGACTAACACCACCTTGCCACCTCTTGGGATCCTGTGGTAATTTAGCGGGTACGGGCAGCGGCAATGGTAGTCTATTTTGGTGGTGATTCTGCAGATACCACCCATTACCCATCAAACACGTATTGATACCCAATCACTAAGAGTTTGGTGGTAATTCAGAGGTAATTCTGCTGATTTACAGCCAAACTTGTAATGATACCCTTTGTCACTTCTCGAGGGTTCTGACTATAGGGCCACTCCCTCTGCTGTGGGGGAATTATGAGTGTGCATTCTCTACTATGGCACGGGATTGCAGGCACACTTCACTGGCTATCGTATAGTATTTAGAGGTATAATTACTTCCTCGCTATTATGATGTATTCATTCATTTTGGGCCTATGATTTCAGCGATAATAACTTTGTTTTTTCCATGATTGCATGGACATTTTCCTTGGTGTGAAGGCGTCGTACTAGACCAGGGGTGCACAACTGATTTTGACAGAGGGCCGAAAGTACCTTACATGAGGGCTATAGTGGGCCGAAAAGTAAAAGTGGGCGGGGCGGTAGGCGGGACATGTCAGGAGGCTTGTTCAACCCCCAATTCGTATTAAACACATGGAAAAAGATGTTTTTGAGGGGTAACGATTTTTATTGCATTTCAAACTTACATTTTGTACTACACATTTTCCATTGCTATCATTTATTTCGATTTAGTTATTGTATAGCGTCTATTTAATTAAATTATATATATTTTATTGACCCTTGATTGGACATTCCATTATTTTGGACTGCTATAGTTTGCTGTTTGGGTTACCCAAGAGGAGTATGGCCTTCGTTGAGTCAGGTTTCCTCAAAAAAGCAAAGGATGTACATCTCCTAACTGTGCCTGTTTTAGCTTTATTATTGAGTTCACTCTTGGAGTGCAACACTATGCCCCATGGCTCCCATCCCCAACCAAACACTATGCCCCATGGTCCCCTCACCCCCAACCAAACACTATGCCCCATGGCTCCCATCCCCAACCAAACACTATGCCCCATGGCCCCCTCACCCCCAACCAAACACTATGCCCCATGGGCCCCCTCACCCCCAACCAAACACTATGCCCCATGGGCCCCCTCACCCCCAACCAAACACTATGCCCATTGGGCCCCTCACCCCCAACCAAACACTATGCCCCATGACCCCCACCCCAACCAAACACTATGCCCCATGGCCCCCACCCCCAACCAAACACTATGCCCCCTGTCCCTCACCCCCCAAGCAAACACTATGCCCCCTGTCCCTCACCCCAACCAAACACTATGCCCCATGGCCCCCTCACCCCCCCCTAACCCCCAACCAAACACTATGCCCCATGGCTCCCAACCCCAACCAAACACTATGCCCCCTGTCCCTCACCCCCAAGCAAACACTATGCCCCCTGTCCCTCACACTCAACCAAACACTATGCCCCATGGCCCCCTCACCCCCCTAACCCCTAACCAAACACTATGCCCCATGGGCTCCTCACCCCCAACCAAACACTATGCCCCCTGTCCCTCACCCACCAAGCAAACACTATGCCCCCTCTCCTTCACCCACCAAGCAAACACTATGCCCCCTGTCCCTCACCCCCAACCAAACACTATGCCCCCTGTCCCTCACCCCCCAACCAAACACTATGCCCCCTATCCCTCACCCCCAACCAAACACTATGCCCCATGGCCCCCTCACCCAAACCAAACACTATGCCCCATGGCCCCCTCACCCCCAACCAAACACTATACCCCAAACACACTCTCAAGCATGCACCCATACAGACCCGAACCCCCGCCCCCAACGCAGCACACACATTCTCAAGCATGAACCCATACAGACCCGAACCCCCCGCCCCCAACGCAGCACACACATTCTCAAGCATGCACCCATACAGACCCGAACCCCCCACCCACCAACTCAGCACACACATGCACCCTTACAGACCCGAACCCCCCACCCCCCAACTCAGCACACACACATGCACCCTTACAGACCCAAACCCCCACCCCCCAACTCAGCACACACACATGCGCCCATACAGACCCGAACCCCCCACCCCCCAACTCAGCACACACACATGCACCCATACAGACCCGAACCCCCCAACTCAGCACACACACATGCACCCGTACAGACCCGAACCCCCCACCCCCCAACTCAGCACACACACATGCACCCTTACAGACCCAAACCCCCCACCCCCCAACTCAGCACACACACACATGCACGCTTACAGACCCGAACCCCCACCCCCCCAACTCAGCACACAAAAAACATTCAAATCAAAACAGTCATACACATCCGACACCCACCCCCACCCCCGCATCTCAACATACACACAAAATACATTCAAATACAAACATTCACACACATCAGACACACCCCCCACCTCCGCATCTCAACATACACACAAAATACATTCAAATCAAAACATTAATACACATCCGACACCCCCCCACCCCCGCATCTCAACATACACACAAAATGCATTCAAATTCCAACATTCATACACATCCGACACCCCCCCACCCCCGCATCTCAACATACACATAAAATACATTCAAATACAAACATTCACACACATCAGACACACCCCCCACCTCCGCATCTCAACATACACATAAAATACATTCAAATACAAACATTCACACACATCAGACACACCCCCACCTCCGCATCTCAACATACACATAAAATGCATTCAAATTCCAACATTCATACACATCCGACACCCCCCCACCCCAGCATCTCAACATACACATAAAATGCATTCAAATTCCAACATTCATACACATCCGACACCCCCCCACCCCCGCATCTCAACATACACATAAAATGCATTCAAATACAAACATTCACACACATCCGACACCCCCCCACCCCCGCATCTCAACATACACATAAAATGCATTCAAATTCCAACATTCATACACATCCGACACCCCCCCACCCCAGCATCTCAACATACACATAAAATGCATTCAAATTCCAACATTCATACACATCCGACACCCCCCCACCCCCGCATCTCAACATACACATAAAATGCATTCAAATACAAACATTCACACACATCAGACACACCCCCCACCTCCGCATCTCAACATACACACAAAATACATTCAAATCAAAACATTAATACACATCCGCCACCCCCCCACCCCCGCATCTCAACATACACATAAAATGCATTCAAATTCCAACATTCATACACATCCGACACCCCCCCACCCCCGCATCTCAACACACACACAAAATACATTCAAATTCCAACATTCATACACATCCGACACCCCCCCACCCCCGCATCTCAACATACACATAAAATGCATTCAAATTCCAACATTCATACACATCCGACACCCCCCTCCCCCCGCATCTCAACATACACATAAAATGCATTCAAATTCCAACATTCATACACATCCGACACCCCCCCACCCCCGCATCTCAACACACACACAAAATGCATTCAAATTCCAACATTCATACACATCCGACACCCCCCCCCCCATCGCAACATACACACACAAACATAAAGTAAAACAGACCCGACACACAAACGCAAACAGACCACTTACCGGAGACGTGCTGGAAGGCAGGTAAGCGGCAGGAAAGCTGGAATCGTACTACGGCTGGCGTGGTCCAAGGCTGAAATGCCTTCCGGCATCAAGCCTTATGGACCACGCCAGCCGTAGAGCTGGCCCTCCATTGGGTCAGCACACACACACTACGTGGCTCGTAGGAGCAACGTGGTGCATGTGTGCTGAGCCAATGACGGCCAGTGTTTTGTCCGGCCCGGAAGACAACAAAGACTTTCCTAATGGAGGGCGGCGCGGGCCGCCCTCCATTAGGAAAGTCTTTGTGCCTCGCGGGCCGGACAAAAGAGCATGGCGGGCCGCAACTGGCCCGCGGGCCGTATGTTGTGCACCCATGTACTAGACTATGAGCTCATTAAATGTTCCCCGGTCTGGAAACAATGCAGGTAAAAGAATTGCTGGTATTTCTGGCACCAGCATTTTTACCAGACCAGGGAAATGCAAGTTTGCTGGTGAGAGCCACAGATCTACCTCCAGACCGGACCTGCTAGGAGATCAGGCCCCCACTGGCCAGAAAATGCTGCGGTCCCCTCCATGGAGGCCTACGGGACTCCATGGAATGTGGAGTTATCAGCATTCCCACCGCCCGCAACCACCAAACTGGAATGAGGGCCCATGAATTTAAAATGATTCATTCGACTGTGCCAAAGCTTTCAACATGTTCTGGCAGTTCCTTACTTGACTTGCCTTTATTCTAGACCTCCATTCCAGTAGTAGAGAGTTACGGTAAACACCTTCCCTGCACCAGATTCTCCTACTCTATAAACTGCCTCAGATGTGATGGAGAGCAGCTCTCTGAGGATAGCTCAGGGGCAACGTGCTCGCCTTGGAAGCAAGACGACGCGGAGCAACATAGGTTTGATCCCCGGGTCTGCGCTTAGAAAACCTCTGGGTATTAAGCGTGTTATAAATAACCTATCATATTCATTCATATATTCCCATGACCGCCTCTTCCCTCATCCGTAAACACATTGGTGTCTTCTCCCACCATCTGAAGTTCTCTGTAAGAACCTTTTAGCCTCTGCTGTTGCGGTAGTAGGTAGGGGAAGCGGTCATGGGTGTCATTTTAGGGGGCGTCAAGGGTGTTTGCACACCCCGCCCCCCAAAAAAGTTTATGGCACAACATTTTGTCCCCCTCATTTGACAGGGGCCCCTCTGCTTTAGATGTCATGTCACCCCCAACATTTTCAGCAAAGTTAATCCACTGGAAGCGATGGTCACCAATCCTGGTCAAATTACATCCCCCACTCATAAAATGGGTTCCTTCGTAGCCAGGGTTAGGAAAGAGCAAACCACGGCTCCCCAAGTCTCTGAGGACTGTTACGACTCATGATGGGTATCTGATAGGGGTGCTACCCCAGTAAATAGACACAATCTGTTGGGGGCCAGGGCACATCTGAGTATACTCCAGAGAAAGAGGATTACTTCCCACTTCATACAAGAGAAACTCGGTGGGTAGCAAGAGAGTTCTATCCAACGAGGCAGGGAGGGGTACATCGAGTTCCCAGGAAGATGAGACCCAAGTAAAGTAGAATAGGGGGCATCTTACTAACTCTGGTTATGATTGCGGATTCTATGATGCCCTACCTGTACTCCCTACACCAAATACATGCAACCTCTCTGCCACTGCATTTCCTCTCCCAGCCCGCTTGGCCAGCACTCACTTGCAAGGCAGCTAAGCTCACTCTGTAGGAATCCTCAGACTACTCACATCCATTACATTTTTTGAACTAATGGTATTAGGCAAAAGTGCACGGTTAGGGGTACCCTTGCATGTTCGGGTTCTGCGACTGTTAATAGTGCCCACCTGGGATAATATATGCAGCATTACCAAAATGATCTACCACCCTATCAGTGCTTGGTTTTTTAAATACTCTGTTTCCCAGTGGCGCTGTCTTCCCCTCGTGCTCCCATTCATGGCACCTTTCACTGCTGGAAATGACACCAAGAACCCTCTGGGTTGTTAAATCCAACCTACAAGATATTGTCAATACAGGCTCCACAAGGGTGTGATTTAAAACAACCTGTTCTGATGGTGGGTAACTTCTCTTGATACTAGCGTAATGCGACACCCTACCAAATAAATTAGGTTCGGTACCCAGGGATTTCATTGCAAAACATTCATCACTTATGTTCAGCCCAGAATATTAATTGAAATGAAACTCACTGAACATGTAAAATGTTGGTGAGGAGGATAGCTCAGGGGCAACGCGTTTGTCTTGCAAGCAAGACAGTACAGCGCAACAGGGGTTCAAATCCCGATCCCGCAGCTTAGAAAATAATCTCTGATATGAGTTCTAAAAGAACAGTTATTATTATAAATGTAAAAGACTATGGTGGTTTTTTGGGAAAGGGGATAGTGAGTTTATAGAGGTGGGTGTTTGGGGTTTATTGAGGGGTTTAGGGGTGTCAGACCTGCCCACATTGTGCAGCAGAAAATCAGTTCAAATAGCAGTAAAAAAATTGAGGGTAAAAAGACATCATAATATAAATCAAAGACAGAAGTGAGGACGCAGTGGAGTCGCGGGTGTTGGCGCGTGCAGAGAACTGCTTAGAATTCCAATTGGGTGTAGCAGCCACTACTTGCTAACAATAACTAAATCTCTGTAGACATGGCGCTGAAAGCGGAAGCCTACCAATAATCTTCTTTACTGGGGCGAAGGAAATCATAACAGAGTTATATTTAAAAAAAATGAGCAATGCCACGGCAATTCAGCAAATTCTTTCAGTCTTGGAGTGCTCAAACTAATCACCCATTGGATTAGTGTGCTGGATCATACACGGAAGCAATCATAGCACAGGTTGGGCTTTCCTACGCAATGTAACTCTCATTTAACGATAAGGAAAATCTAGTTTCATTTGTTAATAAATTTGTGTAATAGACAACTTATGATTCTCAAAACTAGTGTGACATTGGCTATGCTTTATGGTCTTGTGAAAGGTTGTTAAAGTATCTCTGTAGTTGTAAAGGTCATTTGACAGAGTGGAGTTGCAGTGACATAGCAGTTCATCGATGTATTCGATTTTTCTGGATCCATGGTTTTGCCGCTGTGTAAATCTACTCTCCCTTGTAGCTTATGCTGTTGACCCACACTCGTTTCTCTTTCCGTCCAAAAGAGTGTGAGCATCTGATACGGAGAATACTGGTCCTGGAGCCATCCAAAAGACTGACCATTGCGCAGATCAAAGAGCACAAGTGGATGATGGTGGACGTTCCCGTGCAGAGAGCCGTTCTGTACCCACAAGGGCCTGATAATGCCCCTTCCATTGGCGAGTACAACGAGCAGGTTCTGCGGCTCATGCACAGTCTTGGGGTCGACCAGCAGAAAACAATTGAGGTAGCAATCATGAAAATAGCAACTGTTTCAGCCGCTCTTAATGCAGGAGTGTGTACTAATTACAAGAGGTTATTTATTGTGTTCATCCGTGTTCCGTCCAATGGGAAAAACCAAATCACTTCATAAACCAACTCGATTCCCTTTGTCTATCTGTTTTCAATAGAATTGAATAATAGTGTGTAATCTGCTTTTAAGCACTTGGGATACAGGGAGTTGCTGTAATCCAGGCACAGCGAATAAGTGGGCTCCTGATCCCACAGCTTTGGTCAAGTGCAACAGCAGGGGTAGGAGCCTGGTCTCCTGATTCCAGAGCCAACAATTAGATCTCTCCGCCTCGCACAACCTTCCCAAAATTCCACATTAACTTGCTTTCCCCACTTCCAGAGTGTAACTATGATCAAAGATGGGCAAAACTCTTGTAGGACAGGCCCATCATGTTCACATCAATACAAAGGGAACGCTTCATATGAAAGCAATCGGTCCTGCAGCTTCTAAAGCAACATGTGCATTCTCTAACGTGCATTTAGCATTGGTTTTAGGCCTTGCATGAAAATAAAAGAAGCTAATTTAGGAAGACACATTGGATTCAATGCTTCTGAATCCAAACTCCATTTGCATTTTAAACTATAATAGAGTTCTATGGGAAAGCATACACTAAATAAAGGCTGCAGTAATAAAATGCATGTATTTCTACTAACATTGTCATTTAAAAAAAAATGTGTTCTATCAAATCTGTTTAAAATTGCCTGTTTGCCAGCCAACCATACCCCCCCCCACCGTTGCCCCCAACTCTTCCACGGTGAAGCTGTTCCTAGCTGCCAGATTTTCACTTTTACCTCGCCTAACTACACCCTCCAACTAAACCTCTCTAAACCCAAATTGCACTTATATCCTCTTGGTTCTATGTGTAATTGTTCATTTTAATGGCTACTGAGAACTTCTTCATGACATGCTCCAAAGGGCCCAGGTGTGTAGCCCCTTTGTCCAAAGTGCCTTCTTTGTGACATCACAGCGCATTGTGGTAAATTCCCTGTGAGGGTCTTAGGCTTGCAGCCGGATCTCTCCATCGGGTCAGAAAATCCACGTATGTGTGCAGGAACGTATACATTCCTAAATAGAGCGTATTTCTAAACGTGGTGGAGAAGGTGAAAGGCCTGTGGTTTATGTGCGCTGTTGGGTTATCGACACTGTCCGTTCTGTCAACCTTGGAAACCGGCATTCGGAACTGTGGCCTCTACAATGAGTGCCTTAATGCGCCATCTTATCCTCCTATCGTTCCAGCCTCTATGAACTCTAGCTACTCATCTGGCTCAAAGAGGTATGGCCCCTCGATGCCCTAGAGATTGTTTGATGGCGCTACACATGTATAAAAATCAAGAAAAAAAAAATATGCTACAAAGTTAGGTTTAGTTCGGGAACCATGAGGAAAGTGTTTTTAATGGCAACATCTGTAACGTTGAGGTGGAAAAATAATGCCTGGGTGCCCACTACTCTGGGATCAGCAGACTCTAGTGAAAGAAGTGCTACAGTCCTCTGCGACGCTGCCACGTGAGCCTTTATCATCCTCCGGAGCGTTGGCACATCACACTAGTGGGGGTTGGGGGCAGGTAGGAAATGTGTTCTCAGCCCTGAGCTAGGTCAAGGTAGAAGATCTGGGCCATGGCTTGAATGTCAAGAGTGGATCTAGGAGAGCTCTCAGATCCTGCCTTCCAGGTTGGTCAAATGATCCACCCCATGTCACATCCCTTTTCCTCCCTGTGCCGCCAGCCGTTTTCTCCCATAAATAAAGAGTGCTTAGACCCAGGTAAGGCAATGATAAGCACTATAGAATATTGATGATCATTTTCCTTTTGATATACCCATGTAATCTCCCAAGTTGGGTCCCTACCAAGATAAGATGCTCTTGGTTTCAGTACTCAACTGGTTTCAGTCATCCAAGAACTCCCTGGATCAGTCCTCAAAGTACAGCAGTCCGTTGCCTCCCAGCGAGTTTCGCGTTTTACGAATCCCATACGCGATGCCATTGATGGCGTTCGGGCATGGACAGCCATCAGCTATTTTGACCTATGTATTTCTGTTCAGGTTGCACACCTGCACATTTGCAGAGTGGTTTGCATCAAAGTACTGATGCAGCCTGGGGTGCGGACGATTTTCCTGCACAGACACAGAGTGATTTCCCACAATGCGTCCTGTTCCAAAATGGTGGGGAATGTGTAAGAACCCACAGCAAGATTGATCGTGTGTGTTTTCTCACATCCTCTGCGTTTTGCATTGTCATTAAATAAAAAGTGGGGGGTGCTGGCTTTGACTATATTTACAAAGCATTCCAAAGAAGAGGTTTTAAGGACAAGTGTTACCTAAAATGACCTTTCAAAATATTGCAGCGAATGAGACAGCCCACTACTACTTGCTCTGCTTTTAAAGAAAATATAGAAAGACACAAAATAAACTCTACAGTCAAGAATAAAAACCACCCCTAGAAATGCCTACCAGTCCTTAATCCCCAGGAGTAAAAAAATCTCAAAATTGGGGACACTGCCTCTCTCAAAATCCCTAAAGCCAAAAGATTCTTCATGTCCTGAATCCTAATCCCCTCCTCAACCACCTGCAATGCCTCCCACGCATAGCCCTCCCCGACAGCTCCCCCCACACACAAATCCAAAATTGAAAAACCAATCAGGGTCCAGGTAACCCAAGTAGTTCTGTCAAGAAAGCAACACAAATCTACACGAGCAGCAAAGCCTAAAACTGGCCTTTGCGAGAGTCGTCTCCATCAATAGTGTAGCAGACGGAGCAGCAAAGGCGACCGAGCCTGGCTGGTTTCCTGTAGCCAAATGTAGCACACTAGGCTACCCCCCTGCACTTGCATTGAAATCATTGGCGGCTGGGACTCGGTCCTTGGGCGTGTGAACATGCTTCCGGAATATTCCCCACAGCACCCAGTGGACAAGCACCAGGGTATTGCCGCCATACGATGCCCTCCTGGATCAGTTCAGTGTCACTGTGGGATTTGACATGCTGCCATGCAACATCAGCAGTTGCCACTGCCCTAGTTCGCATGACTGCGTTTTTTGTGTAGCTCGAGCCGCAATCTCTGCCCAATGAACTAGAGGTCCCATCAGGACCGTGCCAGGGAGAGCAACCAGTGCAGATGCTCGCCCTCTAGTTCTGCAGGCTCAGAACCTTAGCTGTTGTCCATTTACTAACTGACTGCAGACATTGGGTGAGTTGAGACTATTGCACTTTACGGCCTTAGTTCATGACCACATGTTTTCTATCATCTAGATCAGGGTTGTCCAACTCCAACCCACCGGGGCCAGTATCCTGGTGGGTTTTTAGGCTATCCCTCATTAATATTCATGAGAATAAATGTGCATACATTTAGTATCAATGTGTGCAAATTCATTTCATAATAATAATAATTTAGCATTAATGTAGCGCTACGAACCCTCAGGTATCTGAGCACTGCTTCTTATTACCCGCGGTGTGTGGTGCTCATTTATCGACCTCGGAAGAAAGAAAGGCTGAGTTTGGCCCTGCCGGCATTCGAACCTGGGTCAGCAGGATCTGCACTGATTTCAAAGCGAGCGCTCTACTTGCTGTGCTATCGGACCAGCTATTAATATTTCATGAATATTAATGAGAGGTATCCTGAAAATCCGACATGTTCCCGCCCTCAAGACCCGGAGCTGGTCAACCGTGGTCTAGATCATTCTGTCACTGAATTTTAAATGGCAATCAAATGACCTTCATTTTAGCAGCAATACAATATTTAAGACTCCTTTGTGAATATGAATTGTGTTTCTTAACTTGCTTTCATCAGTTTACAGTGTATATAAAATGTATTTTATTATAGGATTTTTATTTGCGAAAAACAGTTTTAAACTGTTACGCGATAAATACATACTAACACGCTGAATGGTCTTTGCAGTGCAGGACTGGAGAGCAAGGGGTTACATATGTGCTGTGACATGAAATTGCACAGCACAGTTGTGCCTCTAGCCATGTTAAAAACGGCATTGATTGGGAGGGTGAGGAGAGGGAGGCACGGCCCTTCCTATTGCCATTGCACCAAAACCTTCTCCAACATGGCCGCCTCTGCCCTGACGAGCCATCTGCACACCAGCCATCCACACCTGTAGTAAGTTGTGGGAGAAGGTCCCGGTCCTGAGGAGCTTTGCATACTCCCCTGTTCTGTCTAAAATTTGAATGGTGAAAGTCATTGCAAGCAAAGATTATGAACTCAAGAGTCTGCTAGCACAACAAAATTCAGGTTTTCATTTTTAGAAAGACTTGCATACAAATGACCTCTTGCCAACTAAAATGGCTTCCTGCTTGAGAGATCATAATCTCTGCAAACCGAAGAGTGAAGACTCCTCACAATCGTTTGGTGAGGTTGCACTCCAGCCAATATCACATCTCTCCCACCCTAGCATATGGGGTATAATTAGGGATGTGGGTATATGTTGAGCCCCTTTTCTGTGGCCTGGAGCAGATTAAAAATTAATATATGTAAATTCCTAGATCCTTATCTAGACGCAGGATGAAGTTATTGCTTTCCAGTAAAGTCTTTTAAATTTGGAAGGAGCTGAATTTTATATGGGAACTTGAGCACCTATCAAGGGTGGCAAAGACCCCCAAAAGTAGATGTGAGCCCATCAAACATTCTGTAGCTCACTACACTGCTGATTGCAAGGACATTTTTAGTTCCTGATCTTCTCCCCAGGTGGAAATTGGCCAGAGTGCATGCCCACACTCACTATTCAGTATTAGTACCTGGCGAGGGACAATCAATGTGTAACAATTGTTATGATTGGCCCTCAAAGGATCGTTACCAGCCCGACAAAGCCTTACCTGTTGTTCCGTGCGTGCGTCCCTCAATGTTCCTTCCCTTTCTGCGACTGCCCGCCATGGAAAGGGTGAAGGAACTACCTGCAGTCCCTTCTCCTCGTTCTCTGTTGGCCATTTTCTTTGTTTACATTTTTTTCTAATCACTTTTTAATGGCCACCATGAAAAGGGAGAAGGGACTTCCTACAGCCCTTTCTCTCCAATCCACGGCGGCCATTTTTGTGCTTGTTTTTTTGTCAAGTTGAGAAACGGTTTACACAACGTTTCTCAACTCGAGAAAAATACTATTAGTACCCCAGTACAACGTGCGGGGGTAAATAGCAATAGAACCCTCGGAGGGTGGCATTACCAGTCTGGTACTGCCCAGAGCCCTTGCTTCGCTCGAGCTTGTGACAGACTCCCGTGGCATTACCAGACCAGTAATGCCCCCCCATCGAGTTCTATTATTTAATTAGCACATGAAGATTGTTACTGACCTCATCTCAGCCAAACAGAATGTTCAGAGTACAGTCAATAACTATGGGTATTGACTATGTTCGAAAACTTCTCTGTTAAAAAGCAAACGAGGAAACAACAAAACAATTTCGGGACAAAATTTTGGGAGGATCTTTTTCTACTACAAATCCTATTAAACACAACAAAGAGAAGGCAAACACATGGGGAGTTACTTTCACTTTATTATTGAGAAATCGTTTACTTTTACATGACACCTCCTGCATACTCGTGTTACACCTTCTGCAGAATAAGGAAGTTTACACGTTCAATGCTTAATTTATTAACATTATTTAAATACTACAAAATCAAAACACATTTTTCTATTTACTTGACTTACTAATAAAGTAAGATTTTACTTCACCATGAAACCCCCCAAAATGTGCATTTCTGTTACCACTATGTGCTAATAGCCTTATAGCCCTCAGAGGGGGATTATCACTTGGGATAATGACCCAACGCTATTTAATCTGCCTGTTTTGGGATTTATCGGACGATTTATCATGTTGTCCTTTTGGCATGTTCGAGTGTATGGATCACTTTGCGGTTGCGTGGCGTCGTGACCTTTGATGTCGATGACTAAGTCTTCTGCATGCATATTGCAAAGATTCTTTCAATTGCATACATGATAATGGCCCAAGTGCTCTAGCTTGAGACAGGCATTGCGGGGGTTGAGTGCGAGCAGAACATGTGGGGGCACGCCGACTGTGGGTTTCTGTGCAATGCTGCGGTTGGGTGGCAGAGGCGTCAACAGGGTAGGGCCTGAGTGGGCAAGGCCACCCAAATCTGTAGATGCCCACTCGGCAGCAGTGTGTGGGCATTTACAGATGTTAATATCACTGCGGTGGGCCCAACTACATTAGCGTCAGGTCCCGCTTGTTAGACAATGCTGGCTACGCCTCTGTTGGGGGGGGGATTGATTTTCACACCAGTCTTTTTTGTATGTTCAGTCTCTGCAGAACAAGAGCTACAACCACTTTGCTGCGATCTATTATCTGCTGGTGGAGCGGCTGAAATCGCACCGGAGCAGCTTCCCCGTGGAGGCACGACTCGACGCCCGCCAACGTCGGCCCAGCTCGGTGGCGGAACAAACAGTTGCCAAGGTAACGCTCCATTAGCCAAGTAATCCTATAATACCTTGCTCCCTCCGTAGTCCCTAGTACGCTGCCCCTTTTGTAGCATTTCAGGGTAACTACATGTTTTGTCTACTTGTAGCGAGTGGAGTGTTCTTTTTAAGGACGATAACCTTTACAAAATGGCCTGAAATGGAAAGCGGTGTTGCTGGGGGCGGGTTGAAGCGCTTTGTTTGGGAATCTGCAGCACACAGGGTTATCATTCTTAATCTCACCGCCAGAAGGCCTTCAAAATACCTTTCTTATTTTTCTGAGTTGTGTATTTTTATGATTTCGATGAACGTGAAGTTTTCCAAAATCCCTGTGCTTTGCCACCCAAGAAATCAAAACCCAAAATAGTAAAGTGTGTAGTCAAGCCGGCAGGGGGACAGGTGCCCGCAAGATGTGCTAAACAGCTGCATTGTTTTATTGGTTGATATTTCTGGCTGACGTGTGTCAAGTGCCACCCAACTCGCAGAGAGGACTCGACGGCCTTTATTTGTATGGAATCCTGCTGTAGCTCATTGGGTTAAGGCACATGTTGACGGAAGTTTCTGAAGTTCACTCTGACATCAGACTGTGCCTTTTATCTTTCAGAGTAAAGAAAAGGAAGGTTATTTGTAATACTGGTCAGGAGAGAAAGAATCGATAATGTCACATTTGCATGCAACGCTTCATGGCGGTTTTCTCGCGCTTCTAACCCCTGCTATGGGCTTTATTATACAATGCACTTGCTCTTGTCTTTAGAGGTGTAAAGGCCCTGGGGAACCTGATCCTGTGACTTGCGCCTGCACACAATTCTCTCCCTCATCAAGCGCTTTATTATCCCACACGTTTATTTATAGAATTGCATCAAAGCGCTGTTGGGAAAGGGAGCATATAGAAACGGCCAACTAATAGCGAACAACATTTTAAATGTTATTAGAAACCTCGCCCATTTAGCGGATATGTCGTTTTCATGGGACTCAGTGGACCATGTAGGTGACTGAGCTAGCCCGCGTTCTGTTATGTTAAGTTAGTATAGCGCTTTATATAGCATTGGTATGATCTCAAAGCGCTTTCTCCATAGCAAAGTACCTAAGTGTTTTCAATTAGTTATGTCGTCTTGCTCAGTCGTGCACAAACACAGGTGGGCTACCGTCCAGCACGTTAGTGCCTGGTCAGCTGGATGAGGCAGTCGCTTCACCCCACAAGTCTCCAGTCACATATTGGGAGGGTCGATTCAGCCATTAGACAAATTAAAGTGTACCTTCCAGTTGTGTGATATCATTTAGTACTATCCCCTTTTTATACAGCGCTTTATGCCGAAACCCCCCCACTGTTAAGCGCTGTAATAAGAGCGGCAATTAATAGCCAATTTAGGAGCGCGCGAATGCTCGGGTCCCGGAGGTCAGCCCTGCTGGGATTTGAACCTGTGACTGCAGGTTGCACACAGATGTTGGAGGCGTAATTCATCTATACAAATGTGCACATAAAAGTGTGTGTGTGGTGGAGGGGGCGGCTGGGGTAGGGCAGAATGGCGGTGCCATAAATTATCCAACAATGCAGTAGTTGTGAAAAACGGATGCATTGTCATTATTAAAAGACTTTGATATTTTCGTGTGATATAGCTTATAAAACGAATATAAGAGTGAGCGGATAGAGAGCCCCTCTCGGGAAATTAATCCGGGGCCGAGGTAAGCTTATCAGTAATGAAAAATGATTAGTGTGCAGGACTGCCCCTCTCGCTGAGCTAAAGCTGGTAAAACAGCTCAGCAAATGAAGAGCATGCCTTGGAGATCCCCTTGCAGCGCCAGCGCCGGCTCAGCCTTTCATCCTCTAGCGCTCAAAAATGAGTACCAATAATTGGATAATACATATTCGCACCCAGGGAAGGCGCTCGGCAAATCAACTGGCTGGAACAGCGGGTTGACACTGTTTCCAGCCGCTTGAGACCCTTCGAATACACAGTCTACTACTGCCCGCTGTTTCCAGCTGCTTGAGACCCTTCCAATACACAGTGTACTGCCCGCTGTTTCCAGCCGCTTGAGACCCTTCCAATACACAGTGTACTGCCCGCTGTTTCCAACCGCTTGAGACCCTTCCAATACACAGTGTACTACTGCCCGCTGTTTCCAGCCGCTTGAGACCCTTCCAATGCACAGTGTACTGCCCCGCTGTTTCCAGCCGCTTGAGACCCTTCCAATACACAGTGTACTACTGCCCGCTGTTTCCAGCTGCTTGAGACCCTTCCAATGCACAGTGTACTGCCCGCTGTTTCCAGCCGCTTGAGACCCTTCCAATACACAGTGCACTGCCCGCTGTTTCCAGCCGCTTGAGACCCTTCCAATACACAGTGTACTGCTGCCCGCTGTTTCCAGCTGCTTGAGACCCTTCCAATACACAGTGTACTGCCCGCTGTTTCAAGTCGCTTGAGACCCTTCCAATACACAGTGTACTGCCCGCTGTTTTCAGCCGCTTGAGACCCTTCCAATACAGTGTACTGCCTGCTGTTTCCAGCCGCTTGAGACCCTTCCAATACACAGTGTACTGCCCGCTGTTTCCAGCCGCTTGAGACCCTTCCAATACACAGTGTACTGCCCGCTGTTTCCAGCCGCTTGAGACCCTTCCAATACACAGTGTACTACTGCCTGCTGTTTCCAGCCGCTTGAGACCCTTCCAATACACAATGTACTACTGCCTGCTGTTTCCAGCCGCTTGAGACCCTTCCAATACACAGTGTACTACTGCCCGCTGTTTCAAGTCGCTTGAGACCCTTCCAATACACAGTGTACTGCCTGCTGTTTACAGCCGCTTGAGACCCTTCCACTACACAGTGTACTGCCCGCTGTTTCCAGCCGCTTGAGACCCTTCCAATACACAGTGTACTTCCCGCTGTTTCCAGTCGCTTGAGACCCTTCCAATACACAGTGTACTACTGCCCGCTGTTTCAAGTCGCTTGAGACCCTTCCAATACACAGTGTACTGCCCGCTGTTTCCAGCCTCTTGAGACCCTTCCAATACACAGTGTACTTCCCGCTGTTTCCAGCCGCTTGAGACCCTTCCTATACACAGTGTACTACTGCCCGCTGTTTCAAGTCGCTTGAGACCCTTCCAATACACAGTGTACTGCCCGCTGTTTCCAGCTTCTTGAGACCCTTCCAATACACAGTGTACTTCCCGCTGTTTCCAGCCTCTTGAGACCCTTCCAATACACAGTGTACTTCCCGCTGTTTCCAGCCGCTTGAGACCCTTCCAATACACAGTGTACTGCCCGCTGTTTCCAGCCGCTTGAGACCCTTCCTATACACAGTGTACTGCCCGCTGTTTCCAGCCGCTTGAGACCCTTCCAATACACAGTGTACTGCCCGCTGTTTCCAGCCGCTTGAGACCCTTCCTATACACAGTGTACAGCCCGCTGTTTCCAGCCGCTTGAGACCCTTCCAATACACAGTGTACTGCCCGCTGTTTCCAGCCGCTTGAGACCCTTCCTATACACAGTGTACTGCCCGCTGTTTCCAGCCGCTTGAGACCCTTCCAATACACAGTGTACTGCCCGCTGTTTCCAGCCGCTTGAGACCCTTCCAATACACAGTGTACTGCCCGCTGTTTCCAGCCGCTTGAGACCCTTCCTATACACAGTGTACTGCCCGCTGTTTCCAGCCGCTTGAGACCCTTCCAATACACAGTGTACTGCCCGCTGTTTCCAGCCGCTTGAGACCCTTCCAGTACACAGTTTACTGCCTGCTGTTTCAAGAGGCTGCAGACCGTTCCTCGGGTCGCGCAATGTTGATTGTGGGTAGCCTCTCTTCCCCACCCTCCCAAAACAGATCGTACCCCTTCTCCACTCCCTCCCTTCCTCCCCACTTAGCAGCTGGACCGGAGGTTTGTGCTCCAGTCCCGGAGCTCCTACCGCCCGTGGCCACTGCCATAGAAATGGAAAAGCGCCTTTGGCCCTATTCCTATGGAGGCGGTCCTCTTTATATTTCGTTTTTCTTCTCGGGAGATTGGCATCGCGCAATAGGCGCAACTAATCTCTCAGAAAAAGAAATTCAACTATTTGCACCATGCTGCAAACCCCAGATTGCAAATGGCTATCACCCACTTATCAGAGGGGGTGGGGGGGGTCGGGCATGGCCAGCAACAGCACACATCCCTTATGAGGCCGGAGCACGGGCGGGCTGTTACTGGTCATGTCTGCTCCCCAACGCAGGGGTGATCGCCATAATATTACAGCGCTGAGAAGCAGGAGCATGGGCGTAATTATAGGGGATATGGGGGGGGGGCAAGACCCCCACAACTTTTGTGGCATGCCTTTTTGTCCCCCCATCTTTTGGTGGGAGGGCTGGGGGGGCCACATTGTGGCCGCTGCATTCCTTGATCATGTAATAGGACAGCGCGAGCCTGGCTGAGGTGCCCAGCCAGGCTCGCGCTGTCTCATTACATAATGTTGAGCTCAGCTTAGCTGCGTGTTTGTTTGTTGGAGGGCTATGCTGCAGGCTGTCCCTAGTGAGGGGGCAAATTGGGACAATTACATTGGGGTCAGGGGAGAATCCAGCATTGCAAGAGTGAGGGGTGAGGTGACCCACGAAATGTAGTATGTGTGAACATTTTAATTTACACCCCCAAACCGCCCACCCCCGCCCCAATCTACGTTTTTGGTAACATTAGTGGCAGATGGCATTTTTATAGATAAAACAAATAAAACTGCAGGATCATTGCAGATGCAGGAAAGTCATCTATTAGAGCTCTGTCCAGGCCCTCTGGGGCAAAATACATGGAAACCACCTAATTTGCACATGGATTGCACCCAACAGAAGTGACTTCACAGAAAAGGACATTAAGGAGCAGGAAGCAGGCCAAGGTGAGTTGCTCCCTAGGTCCATGCCCCAGATGCCACACAAATAGTGTTTAACACTGTAAAAGCGTTTAAAAGATGGCGATTTTGCATGCTGGGCGCTCCACTCTCCTTCCCCATGTCCCCTTCCTTCCCCAGTCCATTCCTGCCTCCCAACCCTCCCCCACGCCCTGATTGGTCAATTCCCCTCCTTCCAAATAAACTTGCGCCGCGTGGCCTCCTGGCTGCACCATTGCAAAGTAGGAAGCAGGCCAAGGTGAGTTGCTCCCTAGGTCCATGCCCCAGATGCCGCACAAATAGTGTTTAACACTGTAAAAGTGTTAAAAGATGGCAATTTCGTGCTCTCGGCACTCCACTCTCCTTCCCCATGTCCCTTTCCTTCCCCAGCCCAATTCTGCCTCCCAAACCTCTCCCGCGCCCTGATTGGCCCTTCCACCCCATATCATGAACCCTCCCGGGGCAGCCCTCTGCCAGTCGCAGCCCTGGGTCGGGGGCGGCTCCTGCAGTGGTGGCTCCGGGGTATGTCTGCAGGGGAAGCCAATGAAGCCAGCAGTGAACAGACACCAACAAAAACTGTAAGTGTGGCATGGGTGGGGTGTAGAGCAATTACTCTACTCCAGAAAGCCTGCACCACTCTACCTTACTTCTCCATAACATAGACTACCAAAGACTTACACCATACACACTTAGAGAGATTTGTGACCACCAACCTAAATCTATTCATGGCTGGACTGTAAATGTTGCCTTGCATTACAAACTAATATAATTGCCAATGTTAAGTAGTGCCACACCTAGAGGGAACGGTGAAGATTGGCCTGCCTTCCATTTAGACAGATGTAACAATGTTAGCATGTTCCACACTTAGATGGAATTCTTAACTTTAGCCTGTGTCTCATCTGGATAGAAATGTGAATGTTAGCATGCGCCACACTTAGATGGGATTCTTAACTTTGGCCTGCGTCGCATCTAGATAGAAATGTGAATGTTAGAATGCGCCACACTTAGATGGGATTCTTAACTTTGGCCTGCGTCGCATCTAGATAGAAATGTGAATGTTAGAATGCACCACACTTAGATGGGATTCTTAACTTTATCCTGCGTGACATCTAGATAGGAACATGAATGTTAGCATGTGCCACACTTGGCTGGAATTGTTGACTTTGGCCTGTGTCTCATCTGGATAGAAATGTGAATGTTAGCATGCGCCACACTTAGATGGGATTCTTAACTTTGGCCTGCGTCGCATCTAGATAGAAATGTGAATGTTAGCATGCGCCACACTTAGATGGGATTCTTAACTTTGGCCTGCGTCGCATCTAGATAGAAATGTGAATGTTAGAATGCGCCACACTTAGATGGGATTCTTAACTTTGGCCTGCGTCGCATCTAGATAGAAATGTGAATGTTAGAATGCACCACACTTAGATGGGATTCTTAACTTTGGCCTGCGTCGCATCTAGATAGAAATGTGAATGTTAGAATGCACCACACTTAGATGGGATTCTTAACTTTATCCTGCGTGACATCTAGATAGGAACATGAATGTTAGCATGTGCCACACTTGGATGGAATTGTTGACTTTGGCCTGCGTCACATCTAGATAGAAATGTAAAAGCTAGCATGCGCCACACTTAAATGAAACTGTGAATGTTAACAAGTGACACACTTAGATGGACTTGTGATCACTAGCCTGCCTCACATCTAGATAGGATACTGAGGATTAGCAAGAGCCACACTCAGATGGAATAGTGAATGCTAGCCAGCATCACACCTAGACATAAATTGCAAGGACAGCAATGCCAATTAACCAATCAACTAACAATTTCACCCATCTGCATACACTTCTCAAACTCTAACCAAACACAACCACAAGTCTAAAACACAACAATCCCACAAACCTCACAGCACTGCAACAACAAAACAAATCACACATAGTCTTGCACAACAGCACACAACGACTACCGACCATAAAACACCCCAAGCGCAGCCAACGGACCCACCGGGCTGAGGATGCCAACAGCACATCACAGCTCTCTTGCACTTTTCCAGCTTATCCCCACTAACTCACCCCCCCTTCCCTTTTTCAGAGCCGCCAGAGCGCCAGGAGACTACTCCGGTGGTGATAGTGCGCGGTATAAATATCCTTTAACGTTAACATTAACATTAGTCTTTAATACATAGACACCATGGAAGTGACTTAAAAATAAGTTGCCATAAGTAAGCCAAGTGGCAAATAACTTGTGGTGCACAATACCTATATTGCACTATTGTTATATATGGAGCAACTCTATAGATATTAGGCTTTTTGTTATAATAGCATGATGTATTAACATAAGCTTTGAAGTGAATCAGAATTACGTACAGAGCTTCAGATAATACACAATGTGATTTAATGAGTTGCCCAGGATCACACACTTAGGTTAAATGGTGAAACTGGGATGTAAACAAATTAAGCAACTGTGCACTTTTTCCCAGGTTTAGTTGATATAGATATTTAGTAAGGTTTTGCTTTACATTTCATGTGCTTAAATAATTCTTTCTGGCAATGCCTTGTAAGCAAACCACATTACGTAATAAGCTAGCCTTTCATAGTAAGCTAACTGTAAACGATATACATTGTCATAGAAATATGTTTAGGAATGAAAGTATGGCTTTAGTTTTATTCTCCACATCCTGAATGCAAAGTCACAATAGCATCATGCAGATTAATGTGAGTCTAACAAATCCTCCTTGGGTTTTAAAGCCATAGTCATTATTTCATAAAGGAGGCACCATTATGCACCCTTCTCACTGCTGATCACTCCCTCCCATGCATATTTCTAAAGGGACAAAAGTCCCTGCTAATAGACCCCTCCCTCCCATCAGTGCCTAATGGCTCGCAGTGTAATTCTCTGTTGACACAGAGCAACGTGAGGACCCGCTGATTCCCGCAGCTCCTTGGGTAAGTTGTCCTGTTGCCAAGACAATAAGTGTGCTGAGCAGGAATTGCTTGGCACACATTGTCCTACCAGTGGGACATCTTTCCCTTTGGGCACCCTCTTTGAGCTGCTGAACAGGAGTGGCGTCCCACTGACAAATGTCCCGGTCTGACCTCCTGCTCGTTACGCTACTGCTTGGGGTCATTTCAACACAAGAAAACATACCTTCATTTTAATGAGTCAGAATGTTGCAAGTAATTAATGAAATCAGAATAAGCACCTAATGTGCTGTTTTAGAATCTTGCCGGCATCTACTTCGTATTATGTCTATATGCTTGTTTGCGTCAGGGCCCTGGTGGCAATAATCAAACACCAGGTCCCCTCAGCCTGCTTGCTGGTCCTCTTTAGGTAGAGGGGGCGCAGGCTTTTTAACTGTTGTCAATGCAGTGAATTCTAAAGACCAACTGTAGTGTTATATGTTTCAGAAGACGGGAGTGTCTTTAGAATTGAGTTTTAAAGATACGCCACAAGTCTTAGGAAAGTTATAACAGAGCGTCGGCAATGAACACTTGTGGTGTAGTAGTTTAGTGTTATCCCTCAAAGCCACCGTCCGACCTTCCTACAACCTGCCCCTTTCTTTCAGTTGTCATGCCCCCTCCCCAACATTTGGAGCAAAGTTACTCCACTGAGCAGGAGGAATCCTAAAGTGCTCTCTATACCTTATTTCTTCTGTTTTGAGTAATTCTGACCGTGTAAGAACCACTTCTGCAGTGGGAACAGGAAGAAGCTCATCCCGGGGAATAGCAAGGGATATGCTTTGCCTCATGGGGAATAGCAAGGGATATGCTTTGCCTCCCGGGGAATAGCAAGGGATATGCTTTGCATCCCGGGGAATAGCAAGGGATATGCTTTGCATCCCGGGGAATAGCAAGGGATATGCTTTGCATCCCGGGGAATAGCAAGGGATATGCTTTGCCTCATGGGGAATAGCAAGGGATATGCTTTGCCTCCCGGGGAATAGCAAGGGATATGCTTTGCATCCCGGGGAATAGCAAGGGATATGCTTTGCATCCCGGGGAATAGCAAGGGATGTGCTTTGCCTCCTGGGGGAATAGCAAGGGATGTGCTTTGCCACCCGGGGAATAGCAAGGGATATGCTTTGTATCCCGGGGAATAGCAAGGGATATGCTTTGCCTGTTGTATGTGTTTTCTTCATTGAAATGGACGCTCTTGTTTGTTACGGGTATTAGGGTGTGATTGAAACTTGTATTTGGGATGTGGGAGATGCTGTAGTTCTTTGCTGGTCCAGGAATTTGCGGTGTCCTTTCTTGGGGGACAGCCAGCTGCTCCCTGGAGAAATTTGTTTTCTGCTCTTTTCTGGATTGCCTGTGCGCGTGGTGCAGTGCTGTTCCAGATCTCCAGAACTTTCATTACCCCGATTCATGAAATTTTGTGCACGGTTCAAAGTGACTTTGCTCTGCTGAAAACTGACTTTGCACTGCAGACACAAACCCTGATTCATGGTAGTGTGCAAAGTGTATTTTTGCAGTGCAAAGTCAGTGCATAGTCATTTTTGCAGTACGAAATGACTTTGCACTGCAAAAATACACTTTGCACAGTTCCATGAATCAGGGTTTGGGTCGGCAGTGCAAAGTCACATTTCAGCAGTGCAAAGTCACTTTGAACCATGGAAAAAATTCCATAAATCGGGCCCCAGGTTACTAGTATTGGGCTCAACCCTGATCATGGGTAGAGAAATTGCCAACCTTTGCCTCAAGTCATGAAGTTTTGGTCAGTAACATCGTGCAAAGTTCAGTAGGCGTGCTGCTGCAAGATTCATTCACTACCCCAGCAAAAAAAGTACATCACACCGCAACACAGAAATGAAAATTGGTCTCCCCTGTTTCAGCAGCCAAAACAGGTTCCGTTTTACTTTGCGCATGACACCACAGAATGTTGGGGCCAGAGAATGTGCTTGTAAATTGGTGAGTAATGTGTGCACGTGCCATTGAAATAACATTGGCCGCGCCTAGAAGGAGTACTTGCGCTAAGAGTCATTTATCACAGTATTTCCTTGCCATTAACACATTCTTGCATTGTGTCACGCATTGTGTGATCTGTTTGGCCCAGCGAGAAAGGGTGTGGTGCATTGTGCAAATAATTAAATACATGTGCTCCAGAATTATTTCCCATAAAGGGGGCTTTCCACGCACGCACTGTCGGACTGGGCCATAAAATGGTCTTGGGCACCATTGAAAAAGTGGCCCACAGTTGCAATTGGCAATTCATTCCTTTTGTGACACTGTTTGAATAGCCCCCAAGGGGGAGTTTTTTGATAAAGTGCAATGCAAATTGTGCATTTCAAAGAATTTGTATTCAGCAACACTGGTTAAAACTACTAGCTGCAGCGTGAATTACTCATCAAACTGGCCAAAAAAGTCCCCCACTTTGACTCAAAAAAGTGGCTGACACCAGAATTTTGTGTTTTTGGTTCAGCCCTGGGCCTATTGCCCTATAGGCGCGTCTGAGCCTGATTTCCACGGTTTAACTGCTCGGAATCGAAGTGTTCTGTATTGGACTCCAAGCTTATCATGCAGCGCCGGCCCCAGGTCTGCCAGCGACCTGTGCTAGATTTTCCCGCCAACCCACCACAAATGCAGAACAGCTGGGGGCTTGGTTCTGTTGCAGTGTGCCTAAGGGGCGCACCTGCCGCAGCGTGATTCTTTAATAGGCACTCGGCCAGACCGATGGTGTCCTGTAAACTTAAGTGAGCTGGAGGCAAGGCACCCTTTATTTGCTGCGCCGGGGTGGGGCTTGTGCAGCCGCACTCCCTGAGCGCACCTTGAGCCATCGCCATTATCGTGCACGCAGAAGTTGGCTACCAACTTTGGTTTGCGTCCAGTGTGCAATGGAGAATGGCCCGGAGTTATGTCATATGCAGCCAAGGTAAAATAGACCCTTTTTGGCTGATGAACTAGGAGGACATGTCATTATTTCAGTTTTTTAATGTGCTTTTTGCAGCATGGTAAATATATATTTTTTGAAAACGTTATCATTCTCAAATGTACTCTAAAAGTCATATAGCAAACTACAATGTTGTTCCCATTAGAACACAATACATCTCAACTCAAAATCTAGAGTATAACAACATTACAACCACAAACTCCATTAAATTGGTGAAAAATATAACAGGTTAAGTGGCAAACATGTTTAAATATGATCGGCAGAGAACAATTATAAAATTAGTTCCTAGGAGAATGTTATGTTAAAGGTTCTTATACCGCGCATTGTTGCCACCTGCGTGGTTTCTTAGTGCTCTGGTGGATCTGCAAAGCAAGGGGGAGGAGGGTAAGTTAGTAGGACTGAGCGGGGAAAAAAGAGCAAGAGAGCTGTGATGTGCTGTGGGCAGCTTCAGTTCGGTTGACACCGTTTACTGAGCATAGATGTGTTTTTCGATTGGTAGCCGCCTGGGCGAGGCTATGTATGGTTTGTTTCGTCGTCGTTGTGGTGTAGTGAAGTGTGTGCGGTTTGTTGTGTTGTAGGGGTATGTTTGTGTTTAGTTGTATTTGAGAGGTTTATGCAGAAGGGTGAGTTTTTAGTAGGGTTGGTTAGTTGCAGTACCCTTTCCTCGCCCCGGTGGTCTGGATGTGTCCCAAATCCCTTCCGCTGTCATACCTTCTGGTATGCTGCAATTACCACCCCGGCAGTGAATGCAGAAGTGTTGGTTCATAGTAGATATTCAGTGGCAGTACCCTTTCTATCCCGGGTGTCCCGACCAAGTGCCACCCATATCCCTCCCCCCTTAGGCCACACGTGAAAACCCTTGTGACATGGCCATTTTAGGTCACTAGCCACGTTTAGTAGCCAGGCGCAGTAAATGCAAATGCGCACACTAATAGTACTACACACATTGTGCAAATGTTACTGCTGCCACAAGCTTGTCTTTATACTCATATAACAGTAGCCACAAAATCCCTGTGTAAACGTCTAGGGTGATATTACAGTACCCCATGCACTGCATTGTAAAATGCTGTGTGCACTGTTAGAAAAGTTACCAAAACAGGTACAAAGTAAAAAGACAAAAGGGAAACAGTTTCCTGCTACTGATTGCCTGAAGGGCTGATCAGTTTCCTCCTGACCAATTAGCAAAAGCCCAGGGGAGTGAAGCTGGAGGCTTCACTTCCTTGTAAAAAGTCAGGACAGGTTCAAAAACAAGAAAGTTTGCTGGTCCATAGAATATCGAGGGAAAGCTGCCTAAATGAAAAATCTTTCCTAACACTAACCTGCTTCAGCCCAGCTGGATATCCCGTTTGAACATGAAGAACACTGCTTATAATGCTATCATTTAGGGCGACTGACTGCAGGCAGAAGGGAGCACTGAAGTTGAACAAGGATTGAAACCCTGCCCAGCAATGTCGTCAGCTGTTTAACAAATATTAAGAAAATCAGTGACGGGCTGTTTGCACGCCTTCGTTTCCCAAGCAAGGCTTTCCTTATGAACCCCGGGGCATGACTGGTTTGGTGGAAATACATTTGGTTGAGACTCGCATTATGGGCATTCTGGCGCAAAAGCACGTCGAAATCATGTAGCAGAGAAGTTGGCAGCACTCAACAAAAGGATTGCAGACACTCAGCTAAAGGTATGACGGTCAGCATTGGCTCGCAAATCCTAGCACTCTAGTTGCTCAGCTTGGACGGTCTGGATTGAGGTCTAAAGCTGTAACCCGACCCCGTAGCACTAACTCCCGTACAATGCTCTCGGAGCTGATATCCCAAAAATGGATTTTCGCATCAAAGTGGCCAGTCATCACACTCTGTTCTATGCAAACAATGGGCCCGATTCATGGAATATTTGCCCGGTTCAAAGTGACTGCACTGCTGAAAAGTGACTTTGCACTGCTAACACAAACCCTTATTCATAGAACCATGCAAAGTGTATTGGTGCAGTGCAAAGTCATTTTGTACTGCAAAAGTGACTTTGCACGGCAAAAATAGACTTTGCACAGTTCCATGAATCAGGGTTTGTGTCGCCAGTGCAAAGTCACTTTTCAGCAGTGAAAAGTCACTTTGAACCGTACACAAGATTCCATGAATCGGGCCCAGTGTGTGTGTTGTCTAGGAGGAACTTGGCAGACATGACTTTCCCACTGTGGTCAGTGTGTGCATACGTTGTACACTGACACGACTGCTTTGTGTTAATAATCACAGTTTCATGAGTTGTGTCAAGAATACACACATTCTGCGTGCTTGATTGATATCACTTAAATGTGTGATATTGCTGTGTACTTGACATTTCCCTTAAGTGTGTAGTTATGATGTTAAACGCTCTCAAAACAAGACATGCTGTTTAAAAATCACAGGTGACCAAGCAGCATTTTTTTGGCTGAGCCTTCTCTATTGAAAACAGCGATTGGTCACCAGTGCTGGAATTTGTTCAGATTATCCAGGATTTGGAAACTGGCAAAAATGATCTACCTGGATCCTGAATTTTAGCAAAAGAAAAGCCCATCTGCCATAGATCATGTGCTCGCCGTGTTCCGCATTTCCCAGCGCTCTGAGGCAAACTCCTGCATTTAAGCGCTTTATGGTAAGATTAACGTGCAATGGCTGCAGACACAGCTGCGCGAGGGTTTTTGGGAGAGGCTGCTGCCCCTCAAGAGCAGTGGATGTGTGTGGTTATTAGAAATGAGAGAGTAACACAAAGCCGCTTGCGGTGTAAAACAACTACAAGCAGGTGATGCCGTTATCCTTTTTCATTCACATTCAAAATGTAGAATGATGACATGTAAGACTTTCCTAGATTGTAGCAAATTAATTTCCAGCCATCGTAAACTGCCCCGTGTCAGTTTTGTTTCCCTCGTAAGACTCGCTCAGTGAATGTTGTTTCACTCCTGTGCCTATGTTTGCCTTGGACAAGGCTGGTAATTGTACGCTTCCATTCAGGATGGCAAGAATAAAGCTGTGACCCTATTTTTTCTAATGCTCATTATGTTACTATAACAATTACTAGGCGAGTACTATTGTCATGCTGTCAGGTTGTTTTGTCATGTGATTCCTGAACGTTTAAAGGCATCTATAGGACAGAGCGTGATTTTATTTTATTTTTATGTTTTTACACTTTTTACTAGCCTGTCGCCTACCTGTGCTGACTCCAGCCCTGGCCCCCACACCACCTCTCAAGCATTTCAAAGTCACCCCCCATGAAATGCAAGAGTCGTTACCGCTCCACCCCTCCCCACACCATTTTCAGAACTGGTGTTCACGTGACACAGCCCTTGGCCACTTCATAGCCCGTCTAAAAGAGAAGAAAGGGCCGTGCACCTCATGAGGGGAAGCGTTCACCCAACTACTGTGCGAGAGCTGAGCCAGAGGATTGGATCAACGACAAACTGGGCGACAGAGAACCAGCCGCCTAATACGCTAATGTGCAAAAACAATCTGTAGAAGCCGCACAAACTGCACTGCCACTGTATCAGTCACGGAGGCCATCAGCAGCAGGAGATGAGCCCTGCTGCCACAGAGCAAGAAAGGGGCGCTGTATATCGGCCACGGAGGCCGTCGGCAGCAGAAAGATGAGCCCTGCTGCCACAGAGCAAGAAAGGGGCGCTGTATATCGGTCACGGAGGCCGTCGGCAGTAGGAAGGCGATGAGCCCTGCTGCCACAGAGCAAGAAAGGGGCGCTGTATATCGGCCACGGAGGCCGTCGGCAGTAGGGAGGAGATGAGCCCTGCTGCCACAGAGCAGGAAAGGGGCGCTGAATATCGGCCACAGAGGCCGTCGGCAGTAGGGAGGAGATGAGCCCTGCTGCCACAGAGCAGGAAAGGGGCGCTGTATATCGGTCACAGAGGCCGTCGGCAGTAGGAAGGAAATGAGCCCCGCTGCCACAGAGCAAGAAAGGGGCGCTGTATATCGGCCACAGAGGCAGTCGGCAGTAGGACGGAAATGAGCCCCGCTGCCACAGAGCAAGAAAGGGGCGCTGTATATCGGCCACAGAGGCCGTCGGCAGTAGGAAGGAGATGAGCCCCGCTGCCACAGAGCAAGAAAGGGGCGCTTTATATCGGCCACAGAGGCCGTCGGCAGTAGGAAGGAAATGAGCCCCGCTGCCACAGAGCAAGAAAGGGGCGCTGCATATCGGCCACGGAGGCCGTCGGCAGCAGGAAGGAGATGAGCCCCGCTGCCACAGAGTAAGAAAGGGGCGCTGCATATCGGCCACAGAGGCCGTCGGCAGATGGGAGGAGATGAGCCCCGCTGCCACAGAGCAAGAAAGGGGCGCTGTTTATCGGCCACGGAGGCCGTCGGCAGCAGGAAGATGAGCCCTGCTGCCACAGAACAAGAAAGGGGCGCTGTATATCGGCCACAGAGGCCATCGGCAGTAGGAAGGGAATGAGCCCCGCTGCCACAGAGCAAGAAAGGTGCGCTGTATATCGGCCACGGAGGCCGTCGGCAGTAGGGAGGAGATGAGCCCCGCTGCCACAGAGCAAGAAAGGGGCGCTGTATATCGGTCACAGAGGCTGTCGGCAGTAGGAAGAAGATGAGCCCCGCTGCCACAGAGCAAGAAAGGGGCGCTGTATATCGGTCACAGAGGCCATCAGCAGTAGGAAGGAAATGAGCCCTGCTGCCACAGAGCAAGAAAGGGGCGCTGTATATCGGCCACAGAGGCCATCGGCAGTAGGAAGGAAATGAGCCCCGCTGCCACAGAGCAAGAAAGGGGCGCTGTATGTCGGCCACAGAGGCCGTCGGCAGTAGGAAGGAAATGAGCCCCGCTGCCACAGAGCAAGAAAGGGGCGCTGTATATCGGCCACAGAGGCCGTCGGCAGTAGGAAGGAGATGAGCCCTGCTGCCACAGAGTAAGAAAGGGGCGCCATATATCGGCCACGGAGGCCGTCGGCAGTAGGAAGGAGATGAGCCCTGCTGCCACAGAGCAAGAAAGGGGCTCTGTATATCAGTCACAGAGGCTGTCGGCAGTAGGAAGTTGTGAGTCCTGCTGCCACAGAGCAAGAAATGGGCGCTGTATATCGGCCACAGAGGCAGTCGGCAGTAGGACGGAAATGAGCCCCGCTGCCACAGAGCAAGAAAGGGGCGCTGTATATCGGCCACAGAGGCCGTCGGCAGTAGGAAGGAGATGAGCCCCGCTGCCACAGAGCAAGAAAGGGGCACTTTATATCGGCCACAGAGGCCGTCGGCAGTAGGAAGGAAATGAGCCCCGCTGCCACAGAGCAAGAAAGGGGCGCTGCATATCGGCCACGGAGGCCGTCGGCAGCAGGAAGGAGATGAGCCCCGCTGCCACAGAGTAAGAAAGGGGCACTGCATATCGGCCACGGAGGCCGTCGGCAGAAGGGAGGAGATGAGCCCCGCTGCCACAGAGCAAGAAAGGGGCGCTGTTTATCGGCCACGGAGGCCGTCGGCAGCAGGAAGATGAGCCCTGCTGCCACAGAACAAGAAAGGGGCGCTGTATATCGGCCACAGAGGCCATCGGCAGTAGGAAGGGAATGAGCCCCGCTGCCACAGAGCAAGAAAGGTGCGCTGTATATCGGCCACGGAGGCCGTCGGCAGTAGGGAGGAGATGAGCCCCGCTGCCACAGAGCAAGAAAGGGGCGCTGTATATCGGTCACAGAGGCTGTCGGCAGTAGGAAGAAGATGAGCCCCGCTGCCACAGAGCAAGAAAGGGGCGCTGTATATCGGTCACAGAGGCCATCAGCAGTAGGAAGGAAATGAGCCCTGCTGCCACAGAGCAAGAAAGGGGCGCTGTATGTCGGCCACAGAGGCCATCGGCAGTAGGAAGGAAATGAGCCCCGCTGCCACAGAGCAAGAAGGGGGCGCTGTATGTCGGCCACAGAGGCCGTCGGCAGTAGGAAGGAAATGAGCCCCGCTGCCACAGAGCAAGAAAGGGGCGCTGTATATCGGCCACAGAGGCCGTCGGCAGTAGGAAGGAGATGAGCCCTGCTGCCACAGAGTAAGAAAGGGGCGCCATATATCGGCCACGGAGGCCGTCGGCAGTAGGAAGGAGATGAGCCCTGCTGCCACAGAGCAAGAAAGGGGCTCTGTATATCAGTCACAGAGGCTGTCGGCAGTAGGAAGTTGTGAGTCCTGCTGCCACAGAGCAAGAAATGGGCGCTGTATATCGGTCACGGAGGCCGTCGGCAGTAGGAAGGAAATTAGCCCCGCTGCCACCATGGGAGCCGACTTATGAATTTCCCGGTGGGGGGCCCAAATACAGGAACTGACATCACTGGCAGTTATATGACCGCAAATTTGCATGTAGTCGCCAACTTGGTGCAACGGCACACGGGGGGTGTTGGCACGCGCAGCGCAGAACAGTGGAAACATTGGCTAGCATGCACTGCATATACTAAAGTCAAGAAAGAAGGAGATTTAAGTATTCGAGTTGCATTCCAGTAAGACATCACTGCCCCTACTCCACCGATCTATAATCGTCCAGCAATGCAACTAAGATGTGAAAATGAAATGCTTGCTAAACCGAAGGTACAGCTGCAAGGTGGAGTACCACCACCAAAAAAAGTTACCAATTCAAGGGAAACGAGAAGTAAAGACGTTTCCCGATTAAAAACTACCAAGCAAGACATGTCTGGTGCCATAGTTCAGTAAAACATCAACAATTCAAACTTACAATAGTGCTGCTGTAGATTGGCCAGCCACAAGTGACATTTGCTAAGATGTTACCTCTGGGTAACCAGATAAAGTTAAGGATGTAGCTTAATGTTAAACCTTTCAATGGACACATCAGATGTGCTGCTGAAGTATAATGCAATCCTTGCTGAAGTATAATGCAATCAAGTGTGGTTTCAGACTTGGGGGGGGGAGTGTTAACTTCTTTTAACATTGTAGTTTACCAGAAATTCTGGTAAAGTAGTGTACAATTTTAAAAAGCAGTTACCCAGGCTCGCCCTGCACCCAGGTGATGTTTGGGACTGATGGAAGCACTCGCGTCTAAATGTTGTAGCCATGGTTGTCTCCATGTTTTAAAAACTCCCACTTTCCTGGTTTTCAACATTCATTTGAAACACCCCTTATTCAAAAAATGAAGGAGTCAGTAAAAAAAAAAAGTACACCCCACTTATGCTTAATAACGTCTTACCTTCCAAGAAACGGGCATACACCTCATTTGTCAGGGACTGCTATTAGAGGCCCTAGTACTCGCACCGTTTTGCACCTGCTACAATCAATGGCCAGTTAATACCACTATGGCTGTGCCTGCCAAGTGCCTTTCCCCTGCCTGCACAAAAGCCCAAACGATTGGCATTGCCGATGCTTGTTTGAGGTTACTGTAGACAGATGCAGAGAGAATTAAAGTGTGCAAAATAAAAAACGGCATTCACCGAAATATTCCAAATTGTTCAAATGACAGCCCGCCCCATCAAGAACACAACTCTGTGTAGCGACACGAAACGAAGTGGTCCATACCCATAGCCATGTGGCCCTTCCCAGATGTTGCCCATTGTAATCAAAACACAGGACTGCGATTGATGGAATTAACAGTGACAGCTTTAAAATTAGCTTTAGCAAAGCCAACAGGTTTAGCTCCTTTGCCAGCACAGGCTGCCCAACCGAGGGTCTTGGAAGGTGCCATCATGGCAGAAGGACGGCCACTGGAGAGGAGGGCATCAGCCACATACTCCGATATCCCCCTCCTTGGTCCGGCTTTGCATCGGAAAAATGGTCATCAACTGCCAGGACCATCCTCCATTCCCAGCTACTAATCAGGTGCTTGCACAATTGTCAAATAAACTACCTAGATGTTTGCAATATTGCCAAGAAGGAACGGCAACTGTCCAGGAACCTGGGCCATGGACAATGATTGCCAATAAATACCCAGGAACTTGCCCCATTGCCATCAACTGGCATGGCTTTCACCCTAATCAAGAATTACCATCAGCTGCCCAGGTATTTACTCCATTGCTAAGGATTGTGATCAACTGCCCAGGTATTTACCTCTCTGCCATCAAATACCTAGCTACATGCTCCATCAATAATGACTGAAACACTGCCCAGGTACTTGTGCCACAACCCTGGATTGCCATCAAAAGCCCAGATAACAACACATTGCCATCAAATACCCAGGAAAGTATCCGCTTTGTTGCAGACGTGCCTTTGCAGAAGTGCCTTTAACTGCCCAGATACCTGTCCACTTAAAGCCATTAGTGCATGCGTGCATGCCTGACACCTACCCTGGTTCTAGTGGTCTTAGTTTCCTTTATAAAATACACAAATCACATAGTATGTCAACCAGACAATGTATCATTGTGTACAGCTTAAAGGGGGCCACCTGACCCAAAGCAGCACACTAGGAGATGTATTTTGGAACAATCAACATTGTAAACACACCTCTAGTTTAGATTGTAAAGAGTGCTTGTGCTGCAATTACATGCACCCAGTTAATAAAGTCCAGACTTAAAACACTTGATCAGCATTCAGTGAGTAAAATAACCTTGTAAAAATAAAATGCAGCTGTGCATGAAATTAAAGAGAATTTTGGGATCAGGCACTGGCAAGCGGGCTCTGCTGTTGCTGTGGGAGAAGTGAGACTTGCGATGGCGACAAATTTAAGATTAATAGCTTCTGTTTATCACAAGATGGCAGGCCAGCACAGATTTTAACCACTGGACAGCTATAAACCCTTCTATGTCAGCAAGAGGCTGATGTAGAGGAACCATTGTTAGAAAGCAATAAGGTGATTGTACTGTACCATATCCCGTGGGAGATGATGCCCCCCAAGACTCAGTGAAGGCCCCTTGTGTCAAAAGGTTGAAAAGTCCTGCCGTCTCAGTCCCCACAGTCCTAACTTCTCTCACGCTTAGAGTGGACGTAGTCTGCGGCACACAGCTTGTAATGCAAATCGCACATTGTAAGCGTCAGGACAAAAAACAGAGAACTGAATACATTGCTGAGGTAAATGAGTTCTGACTGGCAACACTGGTAATACCGTATAGAGCCACATTATCGCACCGCCCAACTATGAGTTTGAGGGAAAAGGTGGAGGAAAATCCTCCAGCAAGAAGCTGGAGGTATTTCCTCCACCATACCGCCCAAAATAGAACAATTTGGGGTATTACCACCAGCAAAATTACTACCAGCAGTAATACCGCTGAAATCCACCATGGAGTCCTATGGACTCCAATTAATGGGGACTAATACTGCCTACCACCACTTGTAATCTGGCAGTAATACCGCCAGACCAAGTGGCAGTAATGATAGTACAGTTTGGTGGTATCTCGGCAGATTTACAGGCCACACAGAGACATCACCCCTCTCCATGTTGTCTTTTATAGTAAAGTGGATTACCAGGTTTCAGACCTGTAACATACCCCTGTCTCTTCAGGTGACTCAGACCCCCACCATTCCATCCTACATAAACTTGATGCCCCCAGGCTGTTGATCTTCTAGTCTACCTTTATTCTACCCATGTAGATCCAGTAACGTCATACTCTGTTACTTTCATGGATTATTTTACTTCCTGTTCCTTAAAGCCAGGGGTCTTAATCATAGAGACTTTATGCAGGCCCTTTACCCACAAACACTGGTTGTTAATATTATACCTTGGAGCTGCACACGTTAATAGGGATGTATACGAATTGTTCGTTTGACAATTGTTGCACACGTTAATAGGGATGTATACGAATTGTTCGTTTGACAATTGCTCGAATTACAATTGACCTTTTCACAATTGACCGAATTGTGACCCTTTAAATTCGGTCAATTGTGCATTCGAACAATTGCAAACGAACAATTCGGGTAATACCGTTAAGAGCACTAGTGCAAGAAACAGACGTTCAGGACGGGTGGTAAAAAGACTTCTGTGGGTCGTATGCGGCCTATGAGTTCACAGGGTTTGGTTGACCAGGGAATAGCACACGAGGCATGGAGTTGGGACAGGTTGGCAGGTTAGCTGCTGGCAACCTTTCAGGTGGCAACTGTAAACCCATGAAGAGGGAGCGGAGATGTGCAGTGCTTCTTTGCCCCCATGATTCTCTGATATGTCAGAGCTACATTTTCAAAGCCTCTCTCTGAATGGAGTATGAGTGCATTCATCTCTCAGTTGACTCACACAGTTATTGTTCTGTCTGCGTCTTTCATTTGTTATAAAACAGCACCCAAGGTTGGTGGCTCTCAGGGGGTAGGGAGCCTGGGACGCTCCAAGGACAACGAACTGGCAGCCAGGGGGTTTTAGCAATGCCCTACTTTTGTAAACAAAATGAGCCTCCAAAAAATCTTTTTTTTGTGACTGCACCAGTAAATCGTCAGGAATCGATGACTGGGAGAAAGGCTGCAGGAGAGCGATCCCCCTTATTTGCATGGTACAGTAGGACAGGAGAAAGAGGTTGGTTGGCTGTCGACTTACATCTACCTGTTCAGTAGCCCACCTAGGAGTGGGTAGTTGAACTGGCTTTGGGGTCTCTGTTTCTCTGTGATAGCATACTCTTGAGGGCATACTTTTTTAATGAACATTTAATTGTAACTGCATTTGTATACCAAGTGCTTAATTTGTAAAACCGTAGGTGCCTGTGCCCAAATATGTTCTAGAACTTCTGTGACACTTGGTCAGTTCCACACCATTGCTGCCACAACCAGGCCCGGCCCTAGGGAGGGGCGTTCCGGGCGACCGCCTGGGGCGCCATGCCCCCTAGGGCGCCACTAGCCCCCGCCATGCCAGCTCAGGGAAGTCTTTCAAGGGCTCCCCCGAGCTGGCGTAGAGGGAGAAGGCGCGGCAGGCGGATGTATTCAATGACAATCGGGTGCTCAGCCCCCGATTGTCACCAAATGCGCCCCTCCGCCGCAGCGCCTTCAACAACAAAAGGCGCCATTAGCCCCCCACTACGCCAGCTCGGGGCCGTCCTTCAAGGGCTCCCCGAGCTGGCATAGTGTCAGAAGGCATGTCAGGCGCCTCATTATTATTAAATGACCCTGCGGTGGCAGAGCTCATCTAATAACAGGGTGCTGATGCGCCCTATTCAAATAATTACCTCCTCGCCAGAGCGAGGAGGTTTAAAAAAATAGAATAAAAGTGGCACTTCTTGGCCCCGACCCCTTTTGACCAGGGGGACGTGGGGGAAGGGAGGGGCGCCAATTCGCCCAGGGCGCTGGGACCCCAAAGGCCGTCCCTGGCCACAATCCATAGTGTGACAGAGGCCGGGCCTTTGTGGGGCCTCAGGCTCCATTAGGAGCCTATTCATGAAGAAAATAAAAAGCACCCACCTTCTTTTGTCTTCATAAATAGGCTGTTATTGGAGCCCCAGGCCTCACAAAGGCCCGGCCTCTGTCACACTAAGCATGTTGGCAGGGACTTGGATCAGGCTGCTGCTTGTTGATGAAGCAACAGCCCGATCCTTTGGTAATTTATCCTCTTGTTTTTTTTTTCTTCAAACTGTGGATGCGCGCCCCCCTGGTCATGAGGCTGCGGCCCACCAGAGGGGCATGCCCCACAGTTTGAATACCGCTGCCCTAAGCCCTCCCCTCCAGGACTATACACCAATATGAGTCCTAGAGGGGAGGGCCTAATCAGACATTTTCGCGATTATACCCAGCCAGAGAGAAGTGATGCAGTATCGATGGAAAGGGCCATCGATGCTGCATCACTTCTCTCCGGCCCGGGTGGGGCTCAGCCCCAACTTGATTTTGCCGGGGGGGGCTCAGGCCCCAGAGCCCCCCATACTCGGCGCCCCTGGCTGCCACAGAGCAAGAAAGGGGCACTGTATATCGGCCACGGGGGCTGTTGGCAGTAGGAAGGAAATGAGCCCCGCTGCCACAGAGCAAGAAAGGGGCACTGTATATCGGCCACAGAGGCCATCGGCAGTAGGAAGGAGATGAACCCTGCTGCTGCAGAGCAAGAAAGGGGTGCTGTATATCGGCCACAGAGGCTGTTGGCAGTAGGAAGCAGATGAGCCCTGCTGCCACAGAGCAAGAAAGGGGCGATGTATATCGGCCACAGAGGCCGTCGGCAGTAGGAAGCATATGAGCCCTGCTGTCACAGAGCAAGAAATGGGTGCTGTATATTGGCCACGGAGGCTGTCGGCAGTAGGAAGGAGATGAGCCCTGCTGCCACAGAACAAGAAAGGGGCACTGTATATCGGCCACGGAGGCCGTCGGCAGTAGGAAGGAGATGAGCCCTGCTACCACAGAGCAAGAAAGGGGCTCTGTATATCGATCACGGAGGCTGTCGGCAGTAGGAAGGAAATGAGCCCCGCTGCCACAGAGCAAGAAAGGGGCGCTGTAAATCGGCCACAGAGGCAGTCGGCAGTAGGAAGGAGATGAGCCCCGCTGCCACAGAGCAAGAAAGGGGCGCTGGATATCGGCCACAAAGGCTGTCGGCAGTAGGAAGCAGATGAGCCCTGCTGCCACAGAGCAAGAAAGGGGCGCTGTATATCGGCCACAGAGGCAGTCGGCAGTAGGAAGGAGATGAGCCCTGCTGCCACAGAGCAAGAAAGGGGCGCTGTATATCGGCCACAAAGGCTGTCGGCAGTAGGAAGCAGATGAGCCCTGCTGCCACAGAGCAAGAAAGGGGCGCTGTATATCGGCCACAAAGGCTGTCGGCAATAGGAAGCAGATGAGCCCTGCTGCCACAGAGCAAGAAAGGGGCGCTGTATATCGGCCACAGAGGCTGTCGGCAGTAAGAAGCAGATGAGCCCTGCTGCCACAGAGCAAGAAAGGGGCTCTGTATATCGATCACGGAGGCTGTCGGCAGTAGGAAGGAAATGAGCCCCGCTGCCACAGAGCAAGAAAGGGGCGCCATAAATCGGCCACAGAGGCAGTCGGCAGTAGGAAGGAGATGAGCCCCGCTGCCACAGAGCAAGAAAGGGGCGCCATATATCGGCCACAAAGGCTGTCGGCAGTAGGAAGCAGATGAGCCCTGCTGCCACAGAGCAAGAAAGGGGCGCTGTATATCGGCCACAAAGGCTGTCGGCAGTAGGAAGCAGATGAGCCCTGCTGCCACAGAGCAAGAAAGGGCGGGCAGAGTATATCGGTCACAGAGGCTGTCGGCAGTAGGAAGGAGATGAGCCCTGCTGCCACAGAGCAAAAAAGGGGCTCTGTATATCGGTCACGGAGCCTGGCGGCAGTAGGAAGGAAATGAGCCCCGCTGCCACAGAGCAAGAAAGGGGCGCTGTATATCGGCCACAGAGGCTGTCGGCAGTAGGGAGCAGATGAGCCCTGCTGCCACAGAGCAAGAAAGGGGCGCTGTATATCGGCCACAGAGGCCGTTGGCAGTAGGAAGCATATGAGCCCTGCTGCCACAGAGCAAGAAAGGGGCGCTGTATATCGGCCACAGAGGCTGTCAGCAGTAGGAAGGAGAGGAGCCCTGCTGCCACAGAGCAAGAAAGGGGTGCTGTATATTGGCCACGGAGGCTGTCGGCATTAGGAAGGAGATGAGCACTGCTGCCACGGAGCAAGAAAGGGCGGGCAGAGTATATCGGTCACAGAGGCTGTCGGCAGTAGGAAGGAGATGATCCCTGCTGCCACAGAGCAAGAAAGGGGCACTGTATATCGGTCACGGAGGCCGTCGGCAGTTGGAAGCAGATGAGCCCCGCTGCCACGGAGCAAGAAAGGGGCACTGTATATCGGCCACAGAGGCCGTTGGCAGTAGGAAGGAGATGAGCCTCGCTGCCACAGAGCAAGAAAGGGGCACCGTATATTGGTCGTGGGGCTGTCGGCTGTAGGAAGGAGATGAGCCCCGCTGCCACAGAGCAAGAAAGGGGCGCTGTGTATCGGTCACGGAGGCTGTCGGCAGTAGGAAGGAGATTAACCCTGCTGCCACAGACCTGCTGCCACAGAGCAAGAAAGGGGCACTTTTGCAGCCGAGGAGCAGCAAAGGACCCAGGGAGAGAGTGCTGGAGCTCGCAGACAGAAACTCGAACCCAGATAATGAGGATGTGGCCAGACCACGAGGCCGATAGAGAGGCATCCAGGGTGCCACGGTAGAGAGCTGTACATTGGATGCTGATGGAAAGGCCCAAGCAACTTGGCAAAGGAATGGTTTGTTTTCTGAAGAAACTGCGTGCGAAGAAAGGGCATTCTGGGAACCTGAGTCCATAAGTAATGAGTACCAACTTCGGTTGGTTGATATTGTATGTGAATATCTTCTATGTAAAGCGCTTTGGCGCAAGCCCTGTATAAATAACACATCATTATCACTATATACGTCAAATGTGAGCCGAAAGAGTATATGCTGCCTGAACTCTACGTTTTGCAAGACTGCGCATGATTGGCTTGACCCTCTGTGGACTGCCAAAAAAGTACAACAGCCCCACGCAACCAGAAGGAACATGTTTCCTTGAAGTGCTGCATGCTGGGTAATTGAGTAAACTTAAAGCAAACCTAACGCGTATGTGTTGTTTGTACGGCAGCAAACCAGGGCACAGAAGAAACGTCATGGCTGGCGCATGCCTTGACTAAGACGCTACACACTGAACGACTGAAGGCGCAAACTCAGGGTGAAGTAACCAAATGTGTGGCACTGGACCTCTGGGGAGTTGCGTCTACAGCCCCAGAGCGCATATTTCCAAAACCTCAGCATCCTGGGAAAGTGAGTCCAAAGTTCGACGTGAGCTACAACAAGAATCATTTGGAACGTTGCATTCTGGGAAACTGAGTGTTGAGGTTCCAAATGATTTGAGATTGGAAATATTGCATCCTGCCAAACCGAGTTCTGAAGTCAAGGCCACATTAAAGAATGGATGCATTTCTTGCAAACAATTGCAATCTGGCAAATGAAGTCTTCGAGACAAATTTAAGTTAAGAATGTGTTCCTTATAGAACACACTGCATGCTGGGAAATTGAGCTTTCCAGCCACGAGGGCACCATTGGAGTCTTCATTTACTAAGACGATGCCTGTGCAAGACTGAGTGCTGATTCTCTTGTTAAGCACTCGTAGGGACTGACTAACAAACACAGTAGTCCTCTAATCCTAAAGCACTCACTGATCAGAGACACTTAATACACAGATTAGTGGAGACTCGACCAAAATACAAATGCCAGCTCCAGGTAGGGAGAAAACAGGAAAGATGGCAGCGCTGTACCCACTCCTGAAGAGCAAGTCCATGCCCCTCCGGACAAAGATCAACGTCTACAAGGCGATCATCAGACCAACCCCTGACGTGTGCCTCCCCAGCATGCATGACCTGCCATGAGTGACACCGGAAGAGTCTTCAGATAGTCCAGAACAAGGCCCTGCGGATATCTTCTGGAGCTCCAATCTTCACAAATAATAATTAATAATAATAATTTCGCATTTATATAGCGCTACGAACCCTCAGGTATCTGAGCGCTGCTTATTATTACCCACGGTGTGTGGTGCTCATTTATTGACCTCGGAAGGATGAAAGGCTGAGTTTGGCCCTGCCGGGATTCGAACCTGCGTTAACAGGCTCTGCACGGATGTCAAAGCGAGCGCTCTACTCGCTGTGCCACTTGACCAGCTACAACGATAGCAGACCTTCACAGAGACCTGGACATTGAGATGTTGGACGAACATCTAGCGAAGCTGATTTAGAACTTCTGCCAAGGACTGGATCAAAACCCGAACCCTCTGATCAGAAGACTCACTGCCACCACTGCAAACCCCTTCGACCGCTACCCGCGGCCCATCACTGCGAAGACCCTGTGAAACCAGCTCTACTGTGACAAGACCACACAGACCAAGAAGAAAACAAACCCACGACTACATACTCAACCCGAGAAGATGGAGTAATGAGGCTCAAGCCTCGGTATCCAAAAATCACCGCCGATGGATAAAAATCTATCAGCAAGAAGAAGAACAAGCACTGGGGGAGAAAACGTAAACAAAGAATGATTTTAAATTTAAATACAAAGTCTGTCTTTTATGTCAATTGATCCTGTGCCATCATCAAGTAGGTTTAAACCACTTCCTTATTTAGCTCTGCCAAAAATAAACTGATTTTTGTATATCTTTGTTCACATCAAATGTGGAGATTGGTTGAGTTTTTCCAAAGTTAACAGCAGTGGCATTGGAAAGTGGGAAATGAGGGTTCTGTTTACCGACAGTGTGGGGGTTTTGCGCCCTTGTAGAACAAAAGTGGTTGCACCAATTGAAACCAAATTTCAGCCGAAAGAAGAAAGCAATGCAACATGCCCATTCAATGCCCGAAGCAGCTGGTACCATGGATGGCAGGGCACAGACTGGGCTGAGTGCACCACAGAGAGCCATGCAACCCCATCCACTGAGACAAAGCAAGGCTCTCAAGCTAAAATCAGAAAAACATTGTTTGTGGAACCCAACATCTGAAAAGATGAAGGTAAATAGCTTTAAATTGTGTAGAGAAAAATCCCTCTCTTCATCCAGAGGACCTCTTCAGCTTCTGGGCATTCAACCCCTCGTTCCTGCAGAAGATCTTTTAAAATGCAGTCTCCATTCATTTGCCAAGTTACACTGCAAGCCATAACTTCATTCCCAGTTTCCGCCTGGCTTCAAACCGCACTGCGGCATAGAAATGGACTGCAGCACCCATTGGCTACGAGACGATGCTGACCAACCCCCTGGTGCTGCTGAGCCTATCAGCAGCTTTTGGTACTCTGCATTACCAGGCCCCCATTTACATCCTCTCATCACATGCGGGCATTAAGGATGCATTCCCATTTTCCATGCCATCCTAACTAAGCAACTGGCACCAGTCCATCCAAGTGGGACCCGCCATATCACAGGCGCTGCAGCCACATGTAATAGCACAGATCCACCCTCTCCAGGGCCTTCAATGCCTGCATGGGATCTCTAGGGTCCCTCCTGGCCGAATGCAGAATCCATTGCCACCAGTTATGGCAAAGATTCCCACCTATCCTTCACAATCTTCTAGGCGATTGGTCCTCTTGCACAGTACTTCACCCTCATCCTGGCCTGATGTAAACCAAAAGCTGAACCATGTGGAAATTGAGTTCATGCCCTCCACCAATATCACAAACACCAGTATCATATGGGCCTGGCTCTCGGGCATGAAGCTGGAAGGAGTTGCCCCAAAGCCCACGATCTGCCCGGCGAGTCTCGACTTCCATATCAACAGCAGCCTGTCCATCACAAGTCACATCACCAACCTAAGCAGCCTGCCTGGCATCCTCTTTCCACTGAGTGGGCTTGAACGCATATCTACCAGAAATGGATTTCCAAGCCATCGTCCAATCCATCCTTACTGGCCAGGACTGGGCGGATAGGTCAGGGACAACGCACTCCTCTTGCAGATAAGCCAACGTAGAGCAGCACAGGTTCAATACCCAATGCCGCAGGCTGGACTTCTCATGCCGCACAATATGTAAAAGCTAGTTAATTTTTATTTTATGTTCAAAGGTATCGCGAACGCTGCCCTGGCCACCCTCCAAGGCATCCCTCAGACATCTACCTGACCTAAGTGTGAGTAGAATGTCAATGGTTACCACTCACCGCGATTGCTGTGCTCTATCTGCGTGGTGCATGCGACGCATTGAAGCTGATTTGATTGATGGGTGTTGCACTTGCAGAATATTTTCACTACTATTACTACCGCCCTGCAGGCTTCAAGGTTTACCCTGAAGACTGGTTTCATCACCTAGTTCACCAGTGCATCGTGCAGAGAAGCTGCCCACCACGGTTGGGTAGCACATCGTCAGAAGCCAAAGTTCTTCCGCACATGAGCGGCTGAGTTCAAGAAAGAAAAGTGCTGAAAGCAAGGCCCCACTAACCAATGATATCCCTCATTGCCCCAGTCCCAGCTTTCCCTGACCCCATCTCTTGGAAGTCGAGAACCGTCTTTCAGGACTCCAGTACTCCAAAGAGTACCCGTGTCATTACTTACTGCTAGTATCATCCTGGCTACTGCATGTACACTGGCCTAACCTGACCTCCGTGCAGGGGTCTGCATCTTTTGGCTTTTCAGGTGTTTTGGACTACAACTCCCATCAAACGTAGCCAGCATAATCAATGGCAAGGGATCATGGGAGTCATAGTCCAAAACATCTGGAGAGACAAAGGTCGCAGACTCCTGCCTTAGTGCCTGCTGCAGTTAAGCAACAGCCAACTGCATAGCGAACTTCAACCCAGAAGGGCTAAAAAAAAGTGTTTATCTGATGGCTCTAAGACAGGGAATTCCCACAAGGGCCCCCATGAGAAGACATCTCCACTGGCTTCAAGTGTCGGGGGGCAGGGGGGTGATGCTTTTCAGGATTGTGGGGCCTGTGGCGAGTTTGGCAGTAATTCCTGTAATTCTACCACCGTTACTTTTTGACTGCACCGCCATGCTCCTAATGATATGATAGGTTATTTATAACGCGCTTAATACCCAGAGGTTTCTAAGCACGGCCAAAATGAACCACTTTGTGCGGAACTAGATCCCATTTGCAGAAGCGCCCACGTAAATTAAGGGGGCAATGACGCCTTTCTCTACTGGGAGAAGCGCCAGGAACTTAAGTGCAGCATAAATTGGATATGAGCGCATTTGAATTTGCTCGCTACTACTTTCTCTGCACAAACCCCATACATGTTTAGTAAAATGCCCCTTAAATTACCAGCATATATTTTAGGCATCCAAACAGTTAATCCTGCCTATCACTATGTCTCCGAGGCTGGACTTCCCGCCTCTCCTCTCCGCAGGGAATAGAGGCAAACTGATCTTCAATGCATGAGTATCTGGGCTGACCAGGGCTCCTTTAATCAGACAGGGTGAGAGCAAAGACGCAGCACAGAAAGGGCAGGTGCGGGGTGTGAACACGGCCAGCCCTTGATAATCTGCATGCACTTTCAGCCAGACCATCCTGGGGTTCAGTCGATATATTATACACCCCTCCCTGAGTGGTGTCCCTCAGGGGGCGCCTGTCACGCGCCTGTCAGTCCCCTCAAAGGTTAACATAACCTCGCCGCTTTGCTGCAACACTAAGAAGGCGTAAAGCAGAATCTAAAAGGGAATTTTCAATTAGCAGTCGATCAATCGGTGACAAAGTGGACTGGAAAGCTCATGAGAGCGCATTCAAAGAGCTGCTTGAAAAATCCTGAGCTTCTGAGCACGTTATTCTGAGGGACACAGGAGACCTTTCGGGGGGGTCCTGCTAATCCGGGGTGAATCAGCAGTTTGTTCGGAAGTAGCATGGAGGCAGGGGGGGAGCCGTGATGCCATTTATCCCTTAAGGATGGAGTTTCTTTGTTGTATTCTTGCCATACATGGAATGGACCCCATTAGTGGTTGTTTTCCCTGGGAGTCTTTCTTTTGCCCTTAGTGTTCCCAGAGTCTTATTTTCCTGCCATAGTTTTGGAAATGAATGATACAAGCGTCCCTGCTCCTCCATTTCACTGTGCTGGGCGCAATGTCTTTGTCTTAAAGGCTTTTTGTATTTTGTGTAGTGTTTATTGCATTTTGTATGACTGTTCCCCACTACTGGCATTACAATCAGCACTTTCGGCCTAGCTGCTCACATACAAACATTACCTCATGAACACCACAATACTCTGATAAAACGCAGCTCTACCCCTCGATTCTGGCTTAGCTGCACACATAAGCGTCCTAAACAGGCCTAACGCAGCCAGAACCCAGTCCTGGTGACCATCGTCCTGACTACACACATTCTACTGATATCAAATGCCACCACACCTAATGCTAGGATGCAGCTACCATCGCACAGATGCTTCAGCAGCACACATAATCGGTGCACCCATGCACCCTATGCCAACTTACTCTCTCAACTGACCTGGACCGCGGTCCCCGAGGGTGTTCAACATACTAGCGCTTTGAGGTCATACCGTACCGTACGTAGGTCGACTCGCCACATAGCGAAAATGGATGTCTCTGTGAAGCTACAACTGATACTGGCTGCAATAAAAAAATTAATCTGTGCACGCAGAAACCCAGGGGACCATGCAGGACATAGTGAAAGAATTGAAGGACGTCAATACGTGCCTGCATGCACTGGCGGAACACACTACGGATAACGAAAGACATATAAGTGTACTGGAAAACTATCAGGATATCGTATCACCAGATGTGGATGCCCTCATCGGGAAATATAAAGTCTTGGAGCCAAAGTTGAGGACCAAGAAAATCACTCCCAGCAAAATAACATATGCCTGGTGGGGTTTCCAGAGACTGCAGAAGGCACTGACATGGAAGGCTTTTTGTATGATTTGTTTAGTGATAAGCTCCAGACCGCAGACTCCATGTCATACACCATAGAAAGAGCACACAGAGCCCTGATTCCAACGCCCAAAGCTGGGGACCGGCCTTTCAAATAGTTGGCTCTACGGTGCGTATCTTTAATGATTTTTCTATTGAGGTATTGAAATGGATATGAGGCTTTAATCTGCTTTTCGAGACACCGAAAATTACAGATCATAGGCATTACCTGAGATTTCCAACCATCTTCTTGGGACTTGGGAGGATAGCTCAGGGGCAACATGCTCGCCTTGGAAGCAAGACGACACAGAGCAACACAGGTTCGATCCCCGGGTCCATGCTTAGAAACCTCTGGGTATTAAGTGCATTATAAATAACCTATCATATCAATTCAATGGATAGGCAGTGGCATACATTGGATGCCACGGAGGGGGCCTGCACGTTTTTTAAATCTCATGATCTGTTGACCTCTGACCATATACCGAAGGAGCGAGCGCAGCCCAGAAGGCTATTCATGTATGACCGGATTCTCCCACACGTCTGGGATGGAATAACGCTGAAAGATGACCCAAAGGCTTTGGATGCAAGCAAGACTGACACTCTGCTATATGACATATGGGTTCCTGTACTGTTGTATTGGGGTCAAGTTCCAGGACCCCAATGTTCCTTATGTTCTCAGTTTGATTTTATTTTTGGGGGAAAACTACTAGTGCATACATGCTACATACGTATACTAGATATTCAGTGTAAACTCTTGTCACGTGGCCATACACGCTTGGCCCGCCATTAGCTTATGCATGGATACCCTTACCTTCAGCCATATTATGGTGACCATAACATGTGTATCACTCAACATTCATGGCTTGGGTCACCCCATTAAACGTCGGAGATTGCTTAATAATGAGACCTTCAAGGGGATACTATTTTTCTACACAATACACTCCTAGATGAGATCGAATCTTGGAATCTTCTTAGGGGTTGGGTGGGCATGGCAACTCACTATATTGCGGGAAGTGAAGGGTCTCCATCCTGGTGAACAAGTGGGTCCCACTGATGATTCTAGATACCAAAACGGAAAAAGAAGTTTGCTATGCTTTACTACATGGATTGCTCCATAACCAGTGAGTCACCTTCTTAAATATATACATGGCCCTACAACGGACTCCCCAGGGTTTTTCATACATATGCTAGCCGCATGCACACCTTGTATGGGACACTGAGATCTAGATGTAGCCTTATCACCAGATTTAGATGGATATAACCCATCCTCTATGTGCAGTGGCACTGTGCCGAAGGAAGAGCCACCCCTCTCTGCACTTTGAGGCAAGACCTTGGATTGTTAGATATATGGAGGCAACTGCACAAGGACAAACAGGATTATACGTTTTGCTCTAATCTTCACCAGTTATTCTTGGCTGGATTATTGGCTACTTTGGCCATGGTCCATGCTGTTGATAAATGTGTCATCTTACCCATGACTTTATCTGACTATGTGCCGGTTCTCCTGCATATTACACTC